>NW_022900937.1:15063915-15091599 GCF_012274545.1 Fukomys damarensis
ATTTTTAATGTTCATACAGAGATTTCTTTAACTGAAATACCGAATAGTTTCTTTGGTGTGAAAAACTATAATAGTACACAGGATCCTAATGAGACAATTAATAATGTGAAATAGGAAGTAAAGGGCTAAAGGTGTAGGGAAAGTGGGAAGGGTGGGGGAAAGGTAATAAGGGAGAGGAAAAAATATGAGAAACTAAAAAAATGGAAATGAAGTGTTTGTAAATGGGGAGGGGAGGAGGGGGCGAAGGGAGGGCAGGGACAAGGGGAAAAATGAGAATCAAGACCTATTATGTAAAGGTACAGAATCCCAATGATGAATGTAATTGTATTGTATACCTAGATTGTACCAATAACCTCAATAAAAAGAAAAAAAAATAAAATAAAATAAAACAGCACAGAGCAGTTAAGGAATCTTCCTAAGGTCACATAGCTAACAAATAACAAAGCAGGAATTCAAACCTGAGTAATCTACTCCAAGCCCTTGCTCTTTTCTCCTGAATTCTGACTTTTGGAATGCCCTAACCACTTCCTCCTCACACTCTGTCCACTTAATTTCTATTGATATCTCAGAAACTTAAGGGATACTCAAAATCTCCTACCCAAAGGACTTTCATTGTCAGAGGACAGTGTACAGGTACCCGTGGGAGCTTGGACTATAGTCAAGAAGAGAGAGTCACATGGGAGAAATGTCTTTGCAGTCTCTTCTTTCAGTTAAAAAATTCATCCACATTTTTATTCTTCTACATAATATTTTCGTGTGTGTGTGTTTGTGTGTGTGGTACTGGGGATTGAATCCAGGGTCTTCACATTGACCTTTCATCCCACATTCTTTTTCTTTATTTTTTTGTTTTGAGACAGTCTCACTCATTGCCTAAATTGGCCAGCCTAGGATTGAACTTGGTTGGAATCCTCCTGCCTCAGACTCCCAGAGTGCTGAGATTGCAAATACTACCATATCCAGCTAGTATTTGCTTCATTTTTAAAAGACTATTTTTAATTACCAGTGAGCAAACCAATGCTCTAGGGAGAGATAGCAGCCCCACGTCTGTGACATGTGAAGTGTCCGAGGGTTCAGGACCTTCCCTGAGAGTCTTCTGCAGAAGCTGAGGAGACCTCTACTTTGCAGAGGGCTTGTCGACTCCCATGCTCCAGGTAGTGACTCCGTCCTCCCTCCAGTCAGTGAGGCAGCTGCCATGAGAGCTGTTAGTTCTGAGAGACCCGAGGCAGAGCAGACAAGAAACCAAATGCCACCCTGCAGAATGATAGGCAGGAGAAATGAGGAACCGATGAAAGCTTATCTAAGTGGGTAGAGGAAGCAGCGTTTGCAGCGTTTGCCAGTCTCCACTGCCCCTGACTTTACATTCCCAGCATGATGTTACTGATCGTGGAGTTAGTCACACTGTGCAGCACCACACACAGCATTTCACCATGTAGATAGAAGAGATAATGGTGAAGTGTGATAAATAATTGGGAAATGATGCATTTTTCGCATTTGTTAAAGTTTTTCATTTAATCTGTTTAGCTACAAGTTTATATAATTTATGATGTAGCAATGGCAATGCTTAACAGCTAGCGTGCAGAATTCCTGAACTTTCGGATTAATCAACTCTGGTAAACCAGTATGGGATACCTCCAGAACACCACTGAATGACTAAATTTCTCTTGTGTGACATAAGCAGCACTCCGTTTCCACTAATAATCAGTCTTTTGGGAGAAGACAATATTCCTGCTTCATAATTTAATAGCACTAAGGTCACAGAACCTGCATACATGTAGCAGAAATCCAACAAGAAACTTCCACATCCACTGCTGACTGTGGACGGGGGGCTTGGAATTTCTCCCTCCATGGTCCCTGCTGGTCCCTAGGATTTCAGTGGCCATGAGAGGGACTGGAAAGGAGAGGATGACTGAGAAAATTCCTGAATGCAAAACGAATATTCCACAGTGCATATCCCAGGTTGGGGGAATGGAAAGAGGGGATAGAAAGGAAGGACTCAGAGAGTTAGAAACATTTGGTGTGGAGAGGAAGAGTTTCCCAAGAGAGATGGGTGAAGACATAAAGACCTGGACCCATGCTACACTCTGGGAAATATTCAGAGCTTGGAAACAGAGTGTCATCAGGGTCCCTTGCTTGCAGTAGACTTGAGTTTTTAGCACCTTTCCATTAAGACTGGAGGGAAAGTCCACGTTTACAGAGAATTTGACTTTTCTTCCTTTATGCTGTAATTCTGAAATGGCAACAACACCTCAGTCAGTAGAGAACTCAGCTTATGCCTGGCCACTGATGGGGCTTCATAGGAAACCTAGCAAGGTGGGCTAGTAAAAGAATCCACATCTACTCACTAGCCTCAGAAAAAAGGTACCATTAGCTTCCCAAGAGTACAGTGACTCAGGTCTATGAGGTCCAGAGAGGACAGGCTAATGACCCAGGCTCCTGCTCCCTCCTGTGAGGGGAAGGACCTAGTGTGCATTGGGTGCTTAATCCAAGTACAGGGGTAGGCATGAAATCCCAGAAGTGTCCTCAGTCTTCCATGAGAAGAAAGCCCAGAGCAGCTGAACTAGAACCAACTGAGGCAATGAGGAGCAAGTGAGAGTCACAGGCTGGGAACACCCAAAAAAGAGCGCCTATCAATGCACAAATGTCATTTGGGCTCTTCATGTGCTCCAGGCTCTGGATGTGGTACTAGGAGAAGACAAAAGAGAAAACCACACCTGGCTGTCAGGGAACTTCCCAAGTAGAACTGTGTGCACCTAGGCAGATCAAGGCGTTCCAAGGGTGAGATCAGGCTGGGTGGTTCCTCCAAGGTCTCAGAAGCAGGAAGAGAATTCTGCCCTTCTCCCTGGACTGGGGCAGAAGTACCAAGAGAAGCTGAGGACACCTGGCAGGATCACCAAATGCAGGGACTTCAAGACCCGGGAGTTGTCAGTGGATTTTCCAGTGGTGAGTAAGGATAGTCGGCTAGGGCAAAAGAGAAAGAGGCATAAGGCAGCCAAGGGAAAACTGAGGCAGGGAAAAGTAAGTCATTCTTGGGGAAATGAATGGTTCAAGGATCCAGATGGTGCTAGGTTTCAGAGGGGAGAGTGATAGGGGACAAAGCCGGGAAGGAAGCTTGCAACTTGATAGAGTCTTGAGTGTCCACTGGTAGGTTGGCATGTTCACAATTTGTGTGTGTGTGTGTGTGTGTGTGTACTGGGATGTATAGAGCCACTTTTCCATCTCTGGACAAACTCCCTCGTACCCACTACTTAAAGGAGGAGCAGTTTATTATGGCTCCTGGTTTCAGTTCGTGATTGGCTAGCTCAAAGGAAAGAACATCATGGCAAGGTGCTCATCCAATAGCAGCAAGGAAGCAGAGTGAGAGGGGAGAAGAATATCGTACACCCTTCCAGGCCACTCTGCCAGTGACCTCCAAGCAGGTCCCAACACCTAATAGCACATTTAGCTACCCAGCTCACCAAAGCATGAATCCACTGGCAAGTGTAGTGCCCCCGTGATCCAGTCACCTTCCAAACACATGAGACATTTGGGAGGCATTCTAAATCTAAAGCACAATAGGGTGGGGGGAGTTCACATGTATTTCTATCATTATTTAATTGATGTCTATCTCCTGCATCAGTCTGAGAGCCCAGGAGGGCAGGAAAGTACATGAGGACATAGGGCTAGGATTGATTCTCTCCTTCTCTTTCTTCTCCCAGAACTAAGCAATGTGCTTCAAGCTCATTAGGAGCCAAAAATGGCAGCTGTGCATTGACGAGACTTTATATGTATTTTGCTAGATGCTCACTGGGAGGTCCCAAGGGTGGAGCAGACACTTAGTAAGTGCCAGTGAAGGAATAAATGAGTGCTCCGAGATATTCAATTGTATTTGAGATAATAGATTCCAGGGCAGCCACAGGAGCTGGGAAGGCCCAGCTGGGAGGTCCCAGGTCCCAGGTCTTCGGGCTTCTCTTCCTCCAGTCTTCTGTAGGCAGTGTGTGTTTAGGATCTCACTTGTGTCTCGGGTCCCTCACTAAAGATAGTAAGTTTGGGAACCCCAGGAGGGATGTCACCTAGTGCCTCCACTCTATCATTGTTGCAGACTTTGCCTGATGGCCATTACCCAGAGGCCTGGTGTGAATGGGGGGAGCCAGGTTCTGTAGGCTCCTTTGTCTCTGCTGGCCGTGCCAGGATGCTTGCCCACTTTGGAGGGCACCTCCCTGCAAATTCAGAGCTTGATCACTAAGTGGGGCCTTGCCTTTGCTGCTGCCTAAAGCCCCCAGAGGACTCCATAAAAGCTCATCTCCCAGCTCTGCCCTGCAGGCCCAGTGTCTTCAGCCCCTCAGATTGGTGGATGTCCTGACCTGGCTGGAGGACACACACCCGCTGCCGCCTGTGTGTTTCCTTCAGCTCCTTGGACTTTCCTGGCCTAGAATTAGAGCAGCCAAATCAGTTGAAAAGAAAATATATTCCCCCCACACACTCTTTCTTGAGCTGGAAAAATGCCAACAAAAATAGCATGATGTCATCCCCTGGCTGATCCTGTTAATCCCTTTCCTGCCGAATATTGAGTCTTGGTTTTTGTTTAAAAGTGATTTTATTGTCAAACCCTGGCTAAAAGCCTCTGAGAGCTATGCTGGGAAAACTGGTGATGCCTTTGATGTGCGGAGTGACTCGGGTCTCAGACCCCAGAGCCCCAGTGGGGAGAGAAAATGGGATTTGCAGGAGGCTGGGAAGCCAGAGGAATCTGGTTTCAGACAGTACACATGTTATCCGTGGCATCTGGTTTTGAGCACTCTGGCCGAAGTGCTCTGCAGGCTGGCCCTTTGGAAAGGATTTCTCACCTCTTCAGGGTCCAGGGGGAGCTCCCTGGTTCTTCTCCTGAACACTGCCTCTCCAACCCATATCATGGCTCAGGAACACTCTGCTTGGCTAGCTTTCTTTCTTTTTTTTAATTTGTTACGTTTATTGGTACATTTTAGGCATACATTACGATCACATTCATCATTGGGAATTTGTACCTGTACATGATAGATCTTGGTTCTTATTTTTTCCCATTCCCCTTCCCTCCCTGCAATCTCTCCACCCCTATTTACAAAAGTTTGGTTTCTGTGAGGGTTTTTTCCTTCTTTTTTCATTTTTTTCTTTCCCTTCTTTCCTTTGGCTAGCTTTCTAACATGACCAAGTATCCAAATCCCAACCTATGCAGAAGAGCTGTTCCCAAGAGAGAAAATGGACTTGAGGCCAGTAGACATGAGTCTGAGGCTTGGCTCTGGACAGACCTAGAAAAGCCACTTAACCTGTTTTTAACCTTAATACTGCAATACTGCCTCTCATTTAAAACATGTACACCTGCCCTGTCATCTGCTTTCCACTATCATGACCACCAGGCATTTTAAAATCAATACCATGAAATCAGGCATTTTAAAAAACTTGACAGACTAAAGAGCCCAGTGCTGCTACAAAATTCAAAAAAGAGAAAGAAAGCAGGGTATCAGAGGTGTGGTTTGGAGCTACAGAAGGAGATGGAAGTTATGGATACCAAGAAAGAACCAGGCTCAAGTGGGTCTGGGTTCGTGATGAGGTGGAAAAATTGTTGTTCGAGGCCTTGAGGGAATGAGATGGAAGGATAAGAGATAATGTTCAGAAAGTAAGATTTAGCGGTTTAGTAGGTTACATCACTTTGGGGCTGAGGAGGAAGTGGGCAGCTGAAGTGTGAAGCTGTTCTCTGTGAGGAGGGCAAGGTTGTGGTCCTGGAAAAGTCACCCATGTAGATAAAGAGCCCAGGAGTGATGGAGGAGTTAATAGTGGAAAGGATGTCTAGGCATGAGGAGCCAAAGTGGTCAGTGAGATGAGAGAGGGGGTTGACCAGAAAGCCCAGGAGAGCATCAGGGATGGGAAGGGGCTGAACGGTGTGCATCCACAAGACCAGGACCTTTCACAAGATGAAGGGGCCTTTTGGAGTGATTTGAGGAGCCAGAGATTGCTGATGGACCGTCTGGCCCTGCGAGGGGTATTTGAAAATGAGCATCCCCTACCTGAGAGGCCAGAAGGCAGAGAGAGGGGAATGTTCCAGGGAAAGACGTGGGTATGAAGAAGCATACTGCAGGGTACAGTGCAGGGCTCAGGGAAATGGGGCTGCGGGCATGGCAGGTGTGAGGGCAAACACAGCAGCATAGGGATGGAGTGCGGGAGTCAAGGGGTTCAGGAAGAGGACTGAGATCCTGGAAGACTGAGAAGAAAGAGGATGGCCCCATTGACTTCATCCCTGGGTCTCTAGTAGTGGGGTAAGGACTTAGGGGTACTGACTTCACACAATGGCTTGGCCACAGGATCGCCTTGGGCAGGTAGGAAGAATGGTTTTTGCAGGCCTCAGGTCAACAGGCCCCTAAGGGCTGTCTCCTCAAGCAATGCATGGTGGGTGGAGACCTCAGCTGCTTAAATGGGACTATGAAGAGGGACAGTGGCCCCCGGGCTGGAGGAGAGGTTAGAGCAGAGACCAGATGAGGTCTTGTGTCCATTCTGCCTCTGTCACCCTATGTTCACACTCTTCACTGTTGTGCCAAGGTTTGGCTTCAACTCTAAGATGGGCAACTTGAGGCTGTTCTGGTTGTTCAGTTTCTAATTTCAGCCAGGTGCCAGCTAGTGGGCAAATGCCCAGACCGCTGATGCTGAGAAAGGAAAGACACCCCCAACCTACCCTCAGGCCTGAGCACAGCCATAGGCAGACAGCCTTGGGGGGAATAGGGAGGTTCTGAACTTATGGAGGAAGAAAGAGGTGCAAGAGTCCTTGTTCTGGGGATTCAGAGCTTTAAATATTGTTATTTCTGCTGCCAATAGTGACAGGTATCTGTTGAACACTTATGTACTAGGTGCCCTGCCAAACCTAGTTCTTTATTAGTTCATTAAGAAGGAGGTGGTGTTTTCATCCTAATTTTTGCAGACAAGGAAAACAGTCCACAGAATTGAAAGAACTCGCTAAGGAATGGGGAAGAAATGCCTATATCTCTCTGACCTATGTTCAGAAGATAAGGAAACTGCAACTGTAAAAGAGACACAACTCATTCAGAGACACTCATGGGCAGAGCAAGCTCTAATGCCCAGATCTCCACCCAGTCCTTCTCATCATCTGTTTTTCTTTTCTCTCCAAAGGACCCAGACTGCCTCTTGTGAGCACCTTTATTTGGGACAGCATGTGTAGTGTCCAGCCTCCATGAGGACCCACTTAATTTCCACTGATAGGTACTCATCCTGTGTGCAGCAGCCCCCATCCCTGGGAAGGCCAATAGAAAGCTTTAGAAATGATGGTGGGCTTTCTGTCAGGAAAGCCAGCTGCCGAGTTGTAGTGGCATGCAGGCATAATTGTGGAGATGTCCACGTAGGGAGGAACTGAAGCCACCTGCCAGCAACCGGCGCTGCTTTGTGAGCCACATGAACCCCCTCAAGATCAGGTCTCACAGCCCCAGTTATCCCTTCAGGGGGTGGTACCCCAGCCAGCCCCCTGATGACAGTCTCATGAAAGACTCCAAGCCAGAACCAGTAGCTGAGGCCACTTCTAGATTCCTGGCTCACAGAAAGCTAAGAAATGGTGACTGTTAGCTGTTTTAAGTCACTAAAGTTTTTAGGGAGTATTTGTTACACAGCAGTAGATAACTAAGGCAGGAGGGCAGACACATTTCGGCTCACATGCAGGATCTGATGTGAGTCCCCTGACTCTCTGTCCTCTTGGAAATCCTTTTATTTTAAGAGAGGGTAAGAAAAAGTGCCCCTCTGTCCTCTATAAGCTGGGAACAGAGTAGACAACCAATCTGCGCTCCGGCTCTCAGCTGTGCTAGCCAAAAATGCTGTGACCTTTTCTACCAACTCAGCAGGTTTTATTTTTCTTTGGAGTCCAGGTACAAGTTGAGTATCCCTAATCTGAAAATCCAGCTCCAAGATGCTGCAAAATCCACAAATTTTTGAGCACCAGCTGATGCCACAAAAATTCCACATCTAACCTCATGTGATGGGTCCTAGTCAAAAAGCATTTGTGCTGAAAGTATTGTACACAATTTCCTTCAGCCCACTGCATAAGGTGTACAGGAAACAAAAATGAATTTCATGTTTAGACTTGGATCCCAGCCTCAAGATATCTCATGATATGTATGCCAAAATCTAGGGGCAAGCATTTCAGATATGGATACTCAACCTGTAGAAAGTATTTTAGGCTTCGCAAATTGCTCTAAGAATGATACTCTCATGCCAGTCTAGGCAACTGTCTGACCCTCCTGTGTCTGAAATCTTGGTGATTGGGTGGTGGCACCTAATCACCACCCAATGAGCAAGGTCAGTGGCACCTATGCTATTTATGATGTGTAAGGTCAGGGAATCATCCTAGCATGGAAGGAAACCTCACTGATTCTGAGACTCCCTCCTTCAACAGCCCAGTCAGTGGTCCAGGCCTGGGGATTTAGCTCACTGGGACCGCCACCTGCCTCAAAAGCACAGGTCCTGAGTTCAATCCGCAGTACCAAAAGAACAATGGTCCAGATCCCTCCCCGGCCCTCCAGAGCACTAATTAGACACTCAGCACACACATTTCTGGCACTGGCAGTTGAGAAGCAGTCCATCTTTCCTAGCTAGAGTGTGAGCTGCGTGCATCACAGAGTCTTCTTACAATTTCCCTGGCCCTGGCACGTGGCATAATGCCCAGAAATTAACTGACTAGGAAATGTTTGTTGAATGACCACTCTACTGATGACACAGAACCCTGCAGCAGACTCTGCCCCCCAGTACCCAAAATGGCAAAGATGATAGGAGGGCTATGGAAGCCAGGATGGATGATTTTAAAAAGTCAGTTGACAGGAACATGCCTGCCTGCCACAGCCTGTGTGTCTTCTCCTGGCCAGGGAGGCAAGATAAGGCCACACAGAACAGAGCCCAGATTGTGTGTGGCTCCGAGTGCTGCTGCTGGCTCAGCTGAGATTTCAAGCTGCTGGAGCAGGACTCGGGTTACCCCTGCTGGGCTCCTCAGCTTTTGGTGAGAGCTGCTTCAGGACCTGGCCATCACCACCACCCCATTAGTGCAGGAAATACTTGCCAGCGAGCACCAGGAGGAGGATGACAAGTGAAGATCTACATTTCATTTGTCCCAGGTCTCTTTTAGCTAACAACCTTCCTAATCTTTCTCTCACCCAGTCGGCTCATAGACCTGTAACCCTTCCATGCACTCGCTGTCCTTTTAAGCTTAGAACTTGACTAACAATAGTGCCTCCTTGCAGTGTCCTTGCAGGTGCCCTGGTACACACTGCCCAGTTTATCTGCATGTCAACACTGTGACTCGGGACAAAGAGACGGGTCGTTTTAGCTCTCTGCTGTGCGATTAATAATGGAACGCCTCCAACAGCTAATGTTGAGATAAACATTTACAAACAAGTGAACTACAGGAGGAAAAATGTCACTACACTTTGAAACTTCCAAAGTCACCTGACTGGGAAGCGGTGAGTCCAGGAGTGTATGATTTTGACGCATAGGCTCTCACCAACTCTCTCTGTCATTTACCTGCAGCGTATCAGTCACTGTGCTACATGTGGAATCATAGAGTAATTAAGAGATCGCCTTCTTTCTCCAGATTTCAACCCAGCCAGAGGAACAAATATTAACATATTTTAAAACTGTATATTATGGGGTGATCTATGTTACAATAAAAAGTACATGTAGAAGTGGACCAAAGAATGGTAATTAATTCTGTCAATAAGGGAGGAGTAAAGATTAGGAACACTCAGAAAATAGAACTTCATCTGTGATTCAACTTCTTTTCTGAGTGTGTAACCTTTAGCCATTGTATGTCCACACTGGCATCTACTGAATGAGTCACTTTTTACCTGGGCAAGACACAGCCAAAGGAGCTGTGTCTCTGAGCCATACTTTAACAGGTGTCCATCGCACAAACACAAAATCAGTGATTGTATTGAAGAACAAGACGGTGCTTCTGCCACGCAGAATCCAGAGCTCAGTGCTGGCATTGGACAGCTGATTATCCAAAACATCCAATCCTGTGCGCAACACCAGTCAGGCCCCACCTCCACATCTCTTTGTCCCGTGTCTCTGAGTCAAAAGGAAATTGTGTCCAAGTGCCATGAAGGATTGTGGATTGTGCCACTGCCAACACTGGACTTGAGCTCCTCCCGTCAGAAGGAGAGCAGTATTTGAACAGAGAGAGGACATGCTTAGGTAGGAGTACAAGCAAGTCATTTAGCACAACACAGTATTCAAGCAGAAAGCTTGAGGTACGGAGATTCGCACAAAGTGGAATGATCCTTTTCCTAATGTTGCTGAGCGGCTGTTTCTTGCTACTGTGTTCCAATTTTTTGTTCTGGAGTCACACAGAATTAATGCTCTATTCACAACTTGAACACACACATGATGGCAAGGGAACATTTTACAATACTGAATAAGTCATAATACTTTTATTTGTGTATTTCCAGGCCATTCCATAACACATAGAAAGCATGATAGCAATTCTTTATGTTGATCATGGCAGACTGTGAAAACTAGAATTGTAGCTTTCATAAAAATATTTTGAGATTTATTTATACTTTCAAAAGATTAAATAACAATTTGATCCAAGTACTATTGATTTTTAAAGTCGATTTGAATTTATTGTGGTTTATATTTCATCTTTCAATTTCAACAGATTGTTCTGCATATTTTAGTCATATAAATATTGTCATATAAAAACATTAGATGACACAATGAACTGATTATTTGTGTCTTGCCAAAATTCATATGTTGAAACTCTAATCCCAAGATGATGGTATCTAGTCTGAGGCCTTAAAGCCTAAAGCCTGGAAAAACCCCACTGTGCCAGCCCTCTAATCTCAAACTTCCGGCCACCGCAATGAAAAAATTAGTTTCTGTTATTTATAAACTACTCAGTCTATGATACTTTGTTGTAGTAGCCCAAACTAAGACAGATGTATTCGCTCCCACCTTGGTCACACCACCTCCATGGAGCCCCTTTCTGGGCCACAGACAGTTCATCTGCCTAGTGCAGAGCCTCATTCTCTGCATGGCTCAGCAGGAAGTATGTCTGAGGCTCCCTGGCTGGGGCAGGAGGAGCCTCGGTTGTAAATTATTTTAGCTGCTGCTCTCATACTGCTCATGTCTTCTTGCTGTCCGGCTTTGACCTTGGCCTTTGTACAGTCTCCTAGTATCTGACTGTTCACCAAGCTTCCTGATTTCTTTCGACTGATCGCTTCAGTCAAATCACTGTCTTCTTGAGTCAGGCCACTGTTAACCTTGCTTTAAAAACCACAGTTTCTTCCTTCTCCACATGAAGTATCCCCTCTTATCCTTTGGTCTGGACTAATACAATTTACTAATATTAATATATTCTTGAAAATCAAGCCTTGTCTACGAGTGTAACTCTGTAGTAAAGTATGTGATTAGTATATGCGAGGCCCAGGGTTTAATCCCTAGCACCTAAAAAACAAAAATCAAGGCTCTCCCATGCTCCCCCTAAGAATGCACAGAGATTGCCCATTTTCCTCACACATTTCATGAAAACCTCTGTATAAACTGTCCTGATCCTAGCTTTACCCTCTGTTCTTGTGGGTATTTCCTCTAAATCATTAAACCTAGAAAGGAGACTTCACCCAATTCAACACATTGTTTTCTTAAATTGTGGTTACAAAGGCACAAGAAATGGAAATGACTTGCCCTGGAACAGCCAGCAAGACAACTGAGAGCAGAGCCAGTCTTCCGGCTCCAAGCCCGGAGCCATGGTTTGGTCCCAGACCACCTGTTGGGATAATTGTGTGACATTCCAGCAGCATCCCACCCCGATAAATCTCCCCTGCCATCCCAAATGATGAATTGTGGGGCCAGAAATTGGAAGCTGAGTGTGCAAAAGGAAAGTAAGAGAAGTTATTTCACAGATGATACAATGATTCCCTCCAAGGTTGAGCTGCAAGGGCACTGCCGCCCTGCGAGTCTGCGTGCCTTTCTAGAGACTAAACATTTTCACAGTTCCTTTGGCCCCAGGGTTATTTTCTTGTTGGAAAAATTACCCGTACATATGGTAAGAAAAATAACTTCAGCTGGACTAGTCCAGAGACAAAAGCTCTTCTGAAACTGAAGAAGACGGAGGAGTTGGGGGAGCAAACATTTCTTTTAAACAAACACAGAATGTTTCTTCTAAGTTTCCTTTTGTTTGCTCATTCCTGAAAGCAAATAGGCATGAGGCTCACTGGGGAGAGTCTGGGTCACACAGGCATATGGGTGTGGCAGGAGCTGGGAGGCATGCGCCCTCAGGAGAAGGTCCAGCTCACTGGGTCCCCTGCCTGGCCATGGCTGTGGGACTCGCCCTGCCCCTGTTGGCCCTGGGCTGGAATAGAGACATGTCTTCTTACTGAATCTTCCGTTACAGAGCTCCTTACTAGGGGATCTAGCCATGGAGACCATAAAAGGGGGTTGGACCAGTCTCCCAAGAGACACCTCACCTACATTTCAAGATTCCCACCACATAGACAATGAGCATGGACAAACCCAGTGAACCGAGGTCACAAATCATTGTGTGATAGGAGGAGGGCATAAAAGAAAAAGCGCCAGATTTGGGACTGCATGATTTGAGCAATGCCTTACCTACCTGGATACATGTTAATTCTTCTGCAAGACAGCAAGACCCTATTACCATCTTTCAGAGGTAAACATAAAATCCTAACATTTACTTTATAAACTATAAAGCATTGCTTTAAAGAAATGTATATTGTTCATGCAGTCATGTTAGGGACTGTTGCTGAGAAGGATTTATCAACACAGGAACTCTGAATATAGTCAGAAAGAAGTAAAATACAGAATAAACAAGATGAGGCCTTCAGATCCCATAAATATCTTTGCTGTCTCCAAAACCTATATATTGTCTCAAGAAGTATGATCCAGTGTGAAGTGATAGGTTCTAAACTCCATCCTCACAATGCAGAGATGCATGTGGTTTCCTATCATTTCTTAGTTTTAAAAAAAGATATCAAAGACCTCAGTTTTCTAGCCATTTGTGCCAAAAGTAAATTCTCAAAAAAAAAAAAAAATCTAGCCAGGTATGGTGGCACAGACCTGTAATCCCAGCATATGGGAGGCTGAGGCTAGGGGATTACTTCAAGTTCAAGTCCAGCCCAGGCTACATAGTGAGACCCTGTCTCAACAAATAAATAAATAAATCCAAATAGGTTCAAATTGGCCCTGAGCTTTTCCACACCATTCTCTCCCTTTCTCTTATACCCTTGTCACCCCAATGCTCAGATCCTAGAGGACAGTATTTCTATAGCTATCCCACATCCACTGAGCTAGCATGCATTTTTGCACCTTGCTTGAGCTGTAAGAATCATTACTATTGCAAATATTTTTTAATTAAACTCAACAATTATGCAAACTTGGGATATCACAAATAAAGTTCAATTTAACGCCCCATACTCATTGGGTAGGGAGTATATATAGCCCTGGCCCTTTCCTCGGCATGTCCATGACCCATGAGAAAATGGGAATGAGATTTGTAGTCATGATCCATCACAGTCTCTGGTGAGGTCCCTGATCCAAACTTATAGGGTCCATTCAAATGTCAGATGCTCACTGGCATGTCTAGCCACAAGCCCAGCTGCAGAGCACACGCCCACTTCATAGATGCGGTGTTTGCCGTGGTCCTTCAGCACCCAGGCAGCAATCCCACCCTCAGGATTAAAGCCTCTGATCCTCTTCCCCAGCCCAAGGCCCAGGCCATTGACTCCCTTTCCCACACAGGACAATTAAGCCTTCCCCCTAGCAGGCCCTGGACCTTCCAAAACTCCCTTTTGCTCTTGTTTCTGGAGACACACACACACGCACACACACACGCACGCACGCACGCATGCACAGCATTTACTACCAGCCCCTCCACCCCATCTTCCAGGGCAAATGAAATGTAGATCTTCACTTGTCATTCTCCTCCTGGAGGATGATGCTCGCTGGCAAGTATTTCCTGCACTAATGGGGTGGTGGTGATGGCCAGGTCCTGAAGCGGCCACTGTCGAGAGGATGAACTTTGCATTGTTTCACCAAGGGTCCGACAGCAGAAGCAGGGGAGACAAGAACTTTATGTGTCTTTCTTGTTTTTTTTATTGATGCATATAAATTACACAGAACGGTGGGTTTCATTTTGGCTTAATCACAGGTGACTATAACATAATTGGATAATTCCTACTTCCCTCTTTCCCTGTTCTCCTGTTCCCTGTTCCCCTTCTGCCTTGATTTCCCTTCTCTTCTCCAGTCTCTCTTCTACTTTCATGTCATCTATCTTTTTTAAAAAGTTTTTCGCAATTCCTAACATAACTGAAAGCATATCATATTTACTTTCTGAGTCTGGTTTATTTTACTTAACATCCTCCTGGTGTCCAGCTAAATCCCTTTTGCTGTGGTGTGATTTTGTTCTCTTCGTGGCTGAATAATATTCCACTGCATATATGTACCACATTCTCTTTATCGCTCATCTGCTGATAGGCACCTAGGCTCTTTCTGTACTTAGCTGTTGTGAATTGTACCACCAAAAACTGGGTATGCAGATATCTGTGTAGTGTGTTGACTCTAATTCTTTCAGGAATATACTGAACAGTGGGCGAGTGGGACCAGGCAGTAGCTCTGTTTTTATGTTTTTGAGGAACTGCCATATGGATATCGATAGTGCCTATACTAAGACCCTTGATTTTCAATAGCATGGCCCCTTAAGTTATCATCACCTATACGCGTATCATGCTCTGGGTTCTAAAAATTCTACCTCTGTCCAGCAGATGGTGGAACAGAGCTCCCTTGTGTCCAGCACTTGTATAGCTAGGCACACAAGGGGCCGCTTGCTGCAGGCTTGCTATAGAAGCATCAAAGGATTGTGTGACCCCCACTGTTATGTTTTAGATCTAGAATGTCCCCCAGAAGGCAAGTGTTCACAGGTGAGGTTCCTGGAAGGTGACTGAATGGTGGGGGTGTTATATTCATCGTGGATTCACCCACTGAAGAGTTCAGAGCTGAAGGTGCTGTTAGGAGGAGGAGCTTGGCCAGAAGAGGCCAGTCCCTGAGGGTGGGACCTGGAAGGGTGTGTCTCCCTCCCCAAGCTCCTCCCTTGCTCTCTGCTCCTTGGCCACCAGGGTGTGACAGCTTTCTTCTGCCTCACCTTTCCACCATGCCCTTCCTGCCTTAGAGCCAGCTGACTATAGCCCCAGTCCTTCAAAACCCATGACTTAAAACGAACCTCTCTTCCTTTAAGTTCTGGGCGAGGTATTGTGCCCACTGACGGGAAAGTGTCGAGACCTGCCCCTTGCTGCTTGCACCTTTCTGAGGTCCAGCTCGATATGACTTGAAATGAAGCTCCACAAAACTGCCAGAGGCTGGCTCATGCTGAGGGCAGATGAACCTTACCCAGAATGTTGTTGTTGAAACTGTCCATTGTTTGTCAGTCAATGCCAAAGGTTAACAGAAGCAGATGGCATGACCACTACTCTTAAAGACATGTTTTCTAGGGGGGAAGGTATGTAGCTGTGAGAAGACTTGCGTTTAATCATGGTACAAAATAACAACGGAAATAATGTCACGGGATACTTCGGTGCATCTCATTAGATTTGTGTGGCCATCCCGAGTGACAGATTTTACAGCTCTCATTTTGTACATGAGGCTCACAAACGGGAGGATCCTCCCACAAGCTTTGCCTCCTGAAGGGGGAAGCTAACCAGGGAGGGGAAGGACACCATGTCCAGCTGCTATGCTGCCCTGGCTTGGTCCCGTCCGATCTGCAACACACACACACAGGCACACCCCATGCACACAAGTGCAACATGACCCTACCTTAGTGGGGCATCTGACTCTTCGTCTATAAAAGTTTTATTGTTCCTTCTTTTAGAAGGTTTGTGGGTCTCCCTAGGCTTGTAAATAATGTGGCTCGTGGGCTCCCTCCCTTCACCCCATCCTAACCATATGCCCCCAGTAAGTTGAGGAAATCCAGCGGATCCTGCTGAGGCCACAGACCTCCTTCCATGGGTTGCCAACCCATCTTCCCATTGAGAAGATACTTCTATAGCCTACGGAGAAGTGTGCTGGCTCTCCAGTCTCATGTCCCACTCTGCCCAGCAGTCTCCCCGTGTATTAAGTGACTTCCAACTACAGACACCCTCTCCCCAGGCTTTGGATCATGTCCATCCCTCCTCTGGGAATACTTTGCCCTCAAAGTGTGTTTATCTAATTACTGCCTACCCAGCAACTAAACCTATCACCTCCTCCTCTTTTAAACTTCCCAGTCTTCACTGTATGTGTATGACCTTGCCTTTTTTTGAAACTCCACAATTTCACCCAGATCATCTGAAGGCATTTCTCACCATCTGGCCCTATTTGGGTTATTTATAGATGTGCCTTAGGGTAGGAGTCAGAGGTCTGAGACTCTGTCCACCTCTGGCACTCATGACCTGTGCAAAACTGGGAAACTGCATCACAAGAAACTCATCTGTAAAATGGAGTTTCAAAATAATGACATGAAGAAGTCACTGAGCCCGTGGTAGCAAGCTGTACTTGAGTTATACTGAACCTCTCTGACTCAGTTCACACATCCATAAAAACAGGAGCAGTAATAGTGTCTCCCACTTGGAGTTGCAGTGGGGAGCCAAATGAGACCATGTGCATTAAGCAAATGCACACAGTTCCCTGATTCTGTCTCTGGCCCCAACACATCATAGAGATCCTGGACAGTAATGTGTTCTTCACTCTGACCACTGTGCTGTGCAGGGCTGGGGAGGCCGCTGTAAGCCCTCCTCCATGGGCCAGCTTGTGGAACCTGGGCAGGAATTCCAAAGCTGTGGAGTCATCACCATCATCATAAACAGCTGGTGGTCCTTGCATCCAGGAAATTAGTTTTCAGGGGCCAAGTGTGTGTTGCGATGGGACATGCCCATCTCCCTGAGTGACAGACTGCAGAGCTTGTGCACCTATAAAACCACAGCTGATCCGCAGAGGCGGATGAAAGGCCCGCTTTCTCAAGTGGCCCCTGCTGCCTCGGAGCTGGAAGTGGCTCTGCAAAGGCAGTTTCGGGAGCAGTGGCCCTAGTTTTTCAGGAGCCACATTACCTAATCCCTTTAGTTCACATTTGGTGCAGAGGCTGAATGAGTCAGTTTAGACACTGGATCCAGCATCTGCCTCTGAGAGGAAAAAGACATCATAGACTATCACAGCTGGAGCTGGTCTGTTGGACCCGTGGCCTGCTGTGTCCCTCCAAGCCACACCTTTCCCCCTTTCTCAGCACTCCCTTTTCAGAGGTGGACCCCCCAGCCTATTCCTGCTGCGTTCCTAAAGCCTCCAGTCACAGTTGACGTGATCAGGAGCGGACCAAGCCAAGATGGTCAGGTTCTCTTTCTGGAAACCCTGAAACTGGACATCGGGCACACTGTTAGAATCTTTGCTCAGGAGGCCTCACTTTCATGGACAGGTTATAGCCAGAAAAAGAAGGAATCCTTGTACCTCATTTCCAGAGAGACAGCTCAAAAAGGCAGCCCCACATGAGGTATGTTGTAGAAACACTCACCAGAGACCCTGAACATCTTTGCCCTTTTTGCTTCAGGTCAGTGACCGGAACCTTTTATGATGCAAACAGCCCACTGTGGCACACATGCCTTAGGTTTGCCACTGCTGCTTTAGGTAATGAACCTAAAGCACATTAGCAGCGTCTTGCACATGCGTGAGCTGAGTAAGTTTGTTGACACTGAATTAATCATCAAAAACAGGTGGAGACCTGCAGGGGTGGTGATGGGCAAATAGTCACTGAGCTGATCAAAATCAGAGTTCCAAAACAGGAAAGAAAAACAGTCGGGAGAGTGGTTACCTCTAGGTGAGAGTGGAAGGGGACACGGGATCTGGAATGTCCTGACTTCTGGTTACTTGGGTCTGTTAGTGTAGAGCTGCAGCGGGCTCTGTGTGTGACACACACTCCTCTGTGATGTGCGTGTCAGCATCGTGTCCACAAGTCAGGCCTTGGCTTCCGCTGGAGCCCGCCCTGCTGGAGGGACTCCAGGCTCCACCTCCCTGGCATTTCCATAGAAATGATACTTGGCTAGAATAACTAAAGTACAACAGGGATCGGGAAGCCAAGTCCCAGAAGGGGAGCACTCCTGTGAGAAGAATCTGAGAGGGGAGAAGAGTTCATTGCCCAGAGTCAGCCTTGAATAGTGTGATCATAATGTGTTTGGGCTGCTTATACAAACACCCACAACCACACGTGTGTGTGCACATGTAGGGCCTTTTAATACGTTTATAGTTATAAATGTAATATTCATTAAGTTTTTCTAAATGGTAGGTGCCATGGTTTACATTCATTAAATGGCTCCATTATGATAATAACCCGATGAAGTTGGTACTATGAATATTCCTGTTTTTTAGATGAGGAAACTGAGGCTCAAACTGAGGCTCAAAGAGGTTTAGTGATTTGGCTAATGTCACATAGCTAATAAATGGCAAAATCTAACTCCACACAAACGTACCGAGGTTTGGTACCAGTTTGTACTGGGCTGTCACTTCTGGGGCACTCAGGCCTGGCAGCTCAACAGCCTGAACAGAAAACCCAGCTGGGGTCCCTAATGGAGGAGCTCAGGAACCCGAGAGCACTTATGACTTGGAGGAAGTCAAGGAAGGCAGATGGCTGAGAGGTTACAAGCATAGCAGCTTCCCTGGAGGAGAGGACAGGATTATCGGCCACCCCACCAACCACACACTGGAGAAAACTTGCTATTCTTAGCCAAGGCTGCTGGAAGGGGGCGGAGCTAGAAACAGCCTGGGTGGGCCTCTGCTTTCTCCCTCCTCTAATCAAGATCGTGACCCCTGGCTTCCCTACTGCAGTTCATGAGGTGTAGCTACACTGTGTCCCAGAGGCACTTACTGCACAGAACACTTGTCATTTGGTAAACATGTGTTGTGGTCAAGCCCCCTGGACATTTAGAGTGGTGATGTGCTGTGATGATTGAGAATGTGAAGTCTGGGGCCTGCCTGCGTAGGGTTCAAATCCTGATCTTATTCAAGCCTTGTCCAGTGAGTCTGAGTGCTCCCTCTAGCAGAGGCATTGGAAGGATACAGAGAACCTGTGATTGTGCAGTAGAAAAAGTGTAGAATATGACACAGGATCCAACAGGCAATTCCGTTATAACACGGGTCCTTTTAAAACTCCCTTGAAAGGCCACATAGTTACTTTGAAAGCATTGTTCCTGATGGTTAAAGGGGTCACAAAGCAACTTTTACTGGTTGATTATTATTATTATTGTTCTTTTTTGGTACTGGGAATAAAAGGAGCGTGCCCTGCTCAGCTACATCCCTGGCCATACTACTTGATTTTTAACATGAAAGTAAAATATGCTCATTTTTGGAACTCTGGAAAATATAGGAAGTATTTCTGAAATTACTCAGTTTTCTATCATCAAAAAACTATAGTAATATTTTTTGCTCTACATTCTTTTATTTGTATTAGTCCCAAAGGTATTTTGATCTCATTTGAAATCTCTGTGCCTACAGACTCCATAGCACATTGTTTGGACTTTGGTGAGGCAAATCTTTATCCTTTGAAGGTAGGCAAGAGTTTGGAAACACCTGTAAGCCATCAGGAACCAGGTGTGGCAAATCTGAAATGTGATCAGGTCGGGGGTATGATGCCTTTGGTCCAAACATAAGATGGCAGGGAAACTACTTTTTGTTGGAGGGGTTATAAAAGAGCATTAACGACAGTTCCCTTAAGTTGTTTAAAACTTGACTTCACCACAAATGGTGACTTAGAAATAAAGGATCTCATAGAAGGCCAGAGTGCTGTTCCTTGTTCACATTTCAATGTCTGGTGCCCAGTTTTATGCCTGAAAAATACTAGGCACTCGAAAGCAGTTAGATATCCTGCAGGAAATTGACTACTTTATTTTTTAATTAATTTTTCATTACTGCAAGGCTTTGGCTAGTACAGATGCTAGAGTTTTCTTCCTTCCAAGAGATTCAGGAAATTATAAAACTTCTAAAATTTCCTGTCATAAACTCAAAAATATATTTTCAAATAACAACTAAAGAAAAATAAAATATTGTTAATATTTTAATTACATAATACATATATTCTACTAAGACCTTAATTTTTTTTTCTTTTGGTACTGGGGATCGAACTTGGGACCTTGTGCTTGTGAGGCAGGGGGCAGAACCACTGAGCTAAATCCCCAGCCCTACTAAGACCTTAATGACCTTAATGATATGACTCCACACCCTTTTGACTACCACATCTGATACCAGTACCCTCCCACTTCCCAGGAGAAAGTGAATTCAGTTAACAGATTGACGTGCAACTTTCCATATCTTTTTAGTATGTGTGGGTATATAAGCAAATATATACATGAAATGCATATGTACCCTACTTACTATTTTTAACTAAATTTTATTGCCATATGTGTATATTATTTGTTGGTTACATTTTTTCATGCAAATGAAAACTGACCATTTTAAAGGGGACAAACCCACTTCAATGTTTAAGTCCTGGTTCACTTCTTTTTAAAATAAATTGCTGTCATTAGTAGCATTTTGTGTCGTAGAATTTGGGACAATTGAAAGCAGCCAAAGAAATCCAGAGGCATAATGGGTCAGCCCTAGAATTTATCAGCCCAGTATTGTATGGGCAGTGAAGCCCAGAAGCACTGTGGTGCGTGTGAATGATGTCACACTCCAGGATTGGAGACAACCTAAGACATTCTCATTATCCTTCATGACCCAGGGTGCATCTCCACCACAGATATATCGGGCATCTTGAGAACACATTTCTATTTACAGCTTGGACCATCATGAGTGGATAATGAACCCATTGAATTCTACCTGTTTGAGAATGAAGTTTGCATCCCTTTGGTCTAAGACACAACCTAGACTTTTGTCTTTCATCTTCACATAATTCCTGGGATGTCAAAAAAGGATTTTGCTTTAGGGAAACCTGTATAGACACATTGTTGCTGCCATATGGCAAGAGCAGCTGAAGAGAAGACTGAAGTTGGGAGTCAAGATCAGCATCACAACTCTGGCTGGCATCAAGTAGACAGACCCAGTGTTTTTCTCTGGCCTCTTCCAGGAGCAGATGTCACGCATCTCATCCAGGCTTGTAACAGCCCCCCAGTTTAGAAAGAGCTAGATATGAAATGGCTCCGGCAAGAATATTTTAGGACATTAGCTCAGGCTGCCTTGTCCTTGGTCATCTCGCTGGCATTTAAGTAGCCCCTTGAGTTACAGATCATGGCAGGTGCTGGGAAGTGAAGAAGGCCATGCTAAAAATACCGGCCCCTTCTGGACCTCCGCCGGAGGCTTGTTCCGAAAGGAAGTTTCCTCTACTTTGGGCTGTAAGAAAGGTCTGATTCCCTCCTCTGTTGAAGTTATTGGGATGGAAAAGGTCCACAGGAGAGTCCACTGGAAGAGGCATTTCTCTTGATAAATTGCAACTTCTATAACAGCTGGAAAACAGGCTCTCGTAAGGAGCACCCAGGGTCCCAGTACAAAGTGCTTGGGGAAAAGGTTTTACTGTCCAGGAAAGAAAAGATGTTCGCAAAAACAAAAGCAAGTGCACTGCTTTCTTTCAGTAACTAGTTCCATCGGAAGGCCTCTGAACCACATCATTTCCACCAGAAATTAAGTTGTTGGCAGTGAGCATGTCATAGACACAGACACAGAAACAAAATGTTAGAAATCAGATTTTGAATCCACCTCATGTGGCAGCCTCAGAGCCCACATGAGTTACAGTGGACACTGAGTACACCTTCGCCTCCATGGGCATCTTTGTCGCAATTTCACAGTCCAAAGACTAAGAGTAGAGCTGTGCTTGCCATTTGGGAGACTGCACAGGTCACTTCCACATGTGTTCCTGTTAAGGACACCCATGGAAACTTGAGAAGCAAGTATAAAAATATAAAAATGAACAGGTGGCACTCAATATGAAAAGAATGGGGGCTTTGCTGGGAAGTGATGATTCAAACCATCCTACCGCTCGGATGTGGTCCCAAGGCCAGCTCATGTCTGCAGGGCAAGGCCTGGAGTTGCTCTCATTCCTGCCAGGTGGACTTGATGCACTAGATGCCATCCTGACCAGCATTTGGTCTTCATTTTCCCCTAAACATGCTGCTTGGATTAACTGGAGGCTCAATCCTTTGCCAACCTAACGATTTCGAGGGAAGCAGGTGTAGATTTCTAATGATTACCTCAAATTCTCCCTTGTAGGTACTGGTAATGATATACTCATCCTTCTATCCTTACAAAGAGGTCTATATCGTCCCATATGGGGCCACAGACTCATTTTCTCAGCAGGTTCTCCTATCAGCTGAGAGTGGGCAAGTGGGTACAGGAGGCCAGGGTGTAGTAACCATTAGCCCATGCAGGGTAAGATGCCCCTTCTACTTCAGCCTCATTTGTGTCATGTTTCAACTGTGTTCTGTATGTAGAAAAGACCTCTGGTGGCCCTTCTTCTCTTATTCTCACCTTATAATAGTGTTGCTATTAAACATGAAATAAAATATGAACATAAAAACAGGTTTGGGAATGAATGAATGAAAAAACAGTTTCTGGGAGCTGGGACATCAGTATATTTTTTCTTGCCTTGCCCCCTTCCTACTGAGTGTCTTGAACCAGTCACTTCCCTTGGTTTTCTGATCTATTCAATGGCAGTCACAGTACTCATCCTGAAGGTGTCATAAGAGGTGGTGAGGAGGTCATGAACTTGAAAGTGTTTTTAAATTTTAGGTAGTAAGGGAACATTGCTATTCTTAAGACAGCTAAATTCCATCACAAATTGGGCTGATTAAAACCTACACAGAGATGCTTCTGTTGAGAGAAGTTATGCCCAGCATGGTAGCACATGCCTATTCTGGGAGGCAAGGCAGGAGGATCACAAGTTCTATCCCAGCATCGGCAACTTAGCAAGACCCTGTCTACAAATAAAAATATTTTTGAAAAGGACTGGAGAGAACTTAGGTGATCATTTTGCCCATGAAACTCTCCAGGTAGCAAACACACTTGTGGGCTTCTCAGCAGAATCAGGAACAGCTGTGTGTCACTAAACAATGAAGGGTGCTATCCACAAAGGCCTAAAGACATTTCTCAGACTCCACTCCCAGCAGAGGCTGTTTTACATGGGTCCTTGATGGCAGCATCATAAACCCTTGAGAAACAAAACTCCCAGTGCCTGCAAGGAGCATGCTGTATCTTGTTCCATAGGACAGTGAGCCCAGAGCATAACTCACCGCATTCCAAGACCTAATGGAGGATACAATTGTCTCTGCATTTAATTACAGATTCTTCACTTTCCCTTAATTGCTTGAGTCAGCACAGTGGACTCCAGGGTAGTCACAGTGCACAGGTAAGAGCTGTTGCTGCTAAGCAAGGTGTGACTGTCTGGTAATTAGGGTTTTGTTTGGTTGTTTTTAAACAATGATAAACCAGTAATTTACATATTCAAGTAAGCATTCCTGTGGAAGGTGTCACATTAGAAAGCACTGCTCATGTTGACTCTTCCATAAGTAAATATTGGGAAATGTGGTGTGGCAAGTACTGGTGCTTTATGGAGAGAAAGGAGTAGTATTCTTAATAATAAAGCTCTCCTAGAAAAACTGAGCTGTGAGATCCTCATCAATAGAGGGAATCCCAGGCAGTCAATTGGGATACTGGTAAAATAGCTGGAAATACACGTTAAATGGCCTTACCCAGCACCACAAGTAGATACTTTCCACAAGGAAGGTCTCCTGCTATACTTTGGGCCTTGACTATTTGCCAGATTGGCTTGGTTGCCAGTCTGCACCATCACCAGGAGATATTGGAACCTTCAGAAAGTGGGGCATAGAGGATGGAAGTTAGGTCATTGGCCGCTTCCCTTGAAGGGTATATGGGCACCCTGGATGCTTCCTATATTTCTTTGCTTCCTGGCTGCCATGAGGGGAGCAGCTTTTTCTGCCTCCTGTTGTCATCATGATTTACTGTCTTCCCACAGACTGAAAAGCAACAAGCCAACCCACCATACATCAGAACTCCAAAACTATGAGCCGAAACAAACCTTTCCTCCTCCCAAGTTGATTACCTCAAGTGTTTTGTCACAGTGATGGAAAGCTAACAGCTTCTGTTCACTTCCCTTAATCTCATAAACTCCAAATGCTCTATACACAAAAGGTGTTAAGGGGCTGGGGATTTAGCTCAGTGGTTCAGTGGCCTGCCTTGCAAGCGCAAGGACCGGAGTTCAATCCCCGGTACCAAAAAAATAAATAAATAAAAAGGTGTTAAGTACTTGTGTGACATTGTTCTAACTTATCTAATCACTTATTCTTCAGAAAGTAAAACTGCATCTTTAGTCCTTATTTTGAGGCAGGCAGCAGAACCACTGAGCTAAATCCCAGCCCAAGTTCTTTTTTTGAATGGAGTCAAGGTCTTTTGAACCCAGTTTTGTTACCTTTCCAGATACTACTTCTCTATTTGTTTATATCGCTAATATTCAATTAAGTCATTTGACAGACATTTATTGAGAAATGACTCAATACCGCAAGCACTGGAGAAATCTGGAAATTCCAAGTATGATTTTGGTGTTCTCGCGGAACTGCTGGGCAAGGGACATTGTGCAGATGATGATTTGGCCGGCTTTTCCACTCTCAGAGAACACTGACTTGCTCATTTCACCTTAGGAAATGAAGGGTGCATTATAAGGACCCATGAAACTGGAATTTAGTCATGTTCCCCAGCTCTTCTCTGGATGGTACTTCTGCTTACCTTGATGGGTCTGCTCCCTCTTCCTAGCTCTATGCCCAGACTTCTCCCTTTGCTCATATCTGAGATGACCTATTATAGTTTGTTAGTCTGTATCAGTAGCAGATTATCCCTATCTCTCAAAGGCCTAAAATAACAGAAGTTTTTATCTTGTTCTTGCTACATGCCTATCAAGGTTAGTTGTGGGGAAAGGAGGCACAACTTGGGAACCCTAAATGACAGAGCAGCCGTAATCTTTATAGAATATGGAGAAACATGTGACAGCTCCAGGTGCCTACTATAATTTACTGCTGTTCACATCGCCTTAATCCAAGAAGGTCAAAGGCCATACCTAATTTAATTGGACAGGGCTGTACAATCCTACCAAGACACTGGTGTGAACCCAAGTATTTGTAAATAACTTTAATCACCTCACTAGGCCTGTCCAGTCCTACACTGAAAACTCTTTTCTTTTCAGCAACCATGACTACTAATTCATATGTTCTTTATACCCGCACTGAGAGAAAAGCCAAGTGGCCCAGTTCATTGCTCTGTAACATGCTACAATGCTATGTCCCTAGGTAGTCTTCAGATCGGTCCTCCAGTCATGGCCAGACAACTGGACAAGAAGGAGAGACACGACAGCACGTGGCTCTGGTCCTCAGACTAGGAGGCCTGCCCAATACAAAAGAATTTGTTGTTTAAGTCATGGTGCTTAGCTGGCCCTTGATGACAGAAAGGTCACATGTTGTGAGCCCATGAAACTGGGTTGGGCCTAGCTGGCTGTCAGGTTATTCGGGAGACAAATCTCAACAGAGGTGAAATGGAAATGATGAATTCAGGGTCCTGCCATGTTAATCCTCCGGGAAGGGATCAATGATAGGGTGCCAAAGGATTGTAAAAGTTACTCTGTAACCCCGTTTCCTTATTTGGACACCACAGGCTTCACCCTCCGAACATAGCCCTATGTGAGAGAGGCTATATGACTAATAAGATGAAAGAGGTGCAAAGAAAAGAGAAATTGACGGCTTCAAACCGTAAAGTCTGAACCCCTCAACCTGGAATTCCAGGCCCTTCACCATATGACCTCAGCCTACTTTTCTAGCCTCTAGTCCTGTTGTCCAGCCATCATCATTCTTTTCTTCCCTTAGCTCACAGAAGAGCCCTCCTTTTCATCTGCTGCTACCCTTCCTCTAAAATCAGCCTAAAAGCTGCCATCTTGTCAGAGCTTTTTGACCTGCTCTGATCTGCTTATTTCTTTTTCTTCCTTCTCCAAATTCCTACACCCCTGCTCATGCTGAACCACCCAGAGGAAGCGGACTTGTTACTCATTTTTGGATTCCAAAGAAGAGACCCTGCCTGGTATATAGCAGGTGCTCAATACTCGTATTTAGTGAATTATCTATGGCCCTGGCTCATTTAAGGAAGTTTTAATGAGTTTCTCAGCTAATCTAGGCACAATGGAAGGAGAAGGCAGTAAGACTTTTCCCTCAGGAATTTCTTTTAAAAAGAACCCTAAAAATGAACTCTAAGAGGAACTCGACTACCTCATTTTATTGAAGAGAAAACAGGTTTAGAGAGGTTGTAACAAGGTTAAGGCCGTGTTCCAGGAAGGTGGCCAGGCCAGGTTTGGGTCTCTTGAAACCTCGTTCTTGTCCCTCCACCAAGCTCTAAATTGGGGGATGAGCTCCCTAGTCTGCACCTCTGTATCTGGAAAAGTGTCTGCTGCAGTGGCTGGGTTGGCAGATGGTGATTAAAGGGCATAGGGCTACATGGCCCATAGGCTCACAGATCTAACTTTCGGCCATTAGGCCAGAGTATTTTTTTCCTCCTGGGCAGTTGGGTTAATGGAAGAAACTTGATAAAATCCTGGAGGGGAACTTGATCATTCTCTGAAGAACTTACAAGTTGTTTGGCCTGCCTAATCTGTTCAGCTACTGTCTGGGGAATATTCAGTATCCTTGTAGTACACGTTGTGAATTATTCTGTGGGGATTGTTACCAAGACCCTCACCAGTCCTGCCTCAGCGGGTCTTGGGCAAGGGCTGGGCCCCTCACTCTCTCTTCCTCTCCTCCTAAAGCTTGGGAAAGGGAAAGAGCAGGCTCGCCAACCTCACCCACGACAGAAGAGGGTTCAAGAGGCAGAGGGGAAACCTTGCCTTCAAACAGCAAGAAGTGTGGAATCTGGCCCTGTTCCCTCCTCAGAGCTACAGCTGTGGATACCACGACTTGACTACAATAACTTTTACCCCATGTTTTTGGCTACCTGGCACTGAGTGCGAACATGGAAGCGGCTGACTCCCTAAAATTAGTGCAGAGAAAAATAATGAAAAGTTTGTGTGTTCGTGGGGGGGGGGGTATCTCAGGGATGATCTCCCTAAATTTAGATAGGAGAAGCCCACCGCATTGATACCGTTGCTAGGCAAGGTCATACAACTGCTGGTGATAGAGCGCCTTCAACTCCAGCCCAATACCTACACACCCAGCCCAAACTTACAACGAAGCCATCTGGGTTACTTCCTAAAGTATTTGTCCCTCCCGGGGGGGGGGGTTTGCAGAAGACATCCGGGGTGCCGTCACTGTGCTGACGCCCCCCACTCAGACACGCACCCGGGCGACCCCGACCTTCCGCCGACCCCCCACCCCCAGCTCGCCCTTTCTCTGCTGCAGTGGTTCCCTGGGTGACCCCTGGACGGCCGAGTGCTGCTCCGAGGCACAGCTGGGGCTGAGAGCGGACCGCCCGCAGCTGCGCGGGAGAGGGCTTTAGGTGAGCGCGCAGGGCTCCGCCGCTGGGGCGAGTAAGCCCACTGCCTGTCCTGCAAGGGGTTTCAGGGTGGGGACCTAAGGGCGCAGAGGGAACAGGTAGAGCGCCCTGGTCCGGCGGCGCGAGTCCAGAGAGGCCCCGGCGCGCAGCCCCTGGCTGCAGGTTTGGAAAGAGGGCGGCCCCCTCCGTCCACCGCCT
>NW_022900937.1:15091958-15092387 GCF_012274545.1 Fukomys damarensis
ACTCGGGGGCCTGCCCACGCGGGGCGGCCGGGGCGCGCCTGGACACGGGGTGGGAAGGCGCGAGGCTGGGGCTTGCTCTGCCTTTCCTGTCTGTGGATTCCTGTTTTCCTACTCTGCTTTCCACGGTCCGCGAAGCTCGTTGAGTCCTAGAAGTACTTGAGTCTCAGGACTGGGAGTCAGTTTTGGGAGGCGGAGGGGGACACCGGTTCCTGGGAACGTTTGAAAGGCAGGGAAGCGGGAAAGAGTTAAGTCTTAAAGGTGTTAGAAAGTCTTCGGACTTTTATCTGGTCCGAGAAAAGATCGTGGGCCTGGGACCGAAACTTTGGGAGAGGAGAGGGGCGCCCTGGAGTTGGGACGGGAAACCAGGCAGACAAGCGGAACTTTTGTGAGTCCCGAAGTTGTGTCTCCCGGGAAGGTGGGAGTGGCGGG
>NW_022900937.1:15092777-15096936 GCF_012274545.1 Fukomys damarensis
CCCGCCACTCAGCTGGAGGAGGACATCGCAGCCAAGGAGAAGCTGCTGCGGGCGTCGGAGGACGAGCGGGACCGGGTGCTGGAGGAGCTGCACAAGGCGGAGGACAGCCTCCTGGCTGCCGACGAGGCCGCCGCCAAGGTACCCGGGGCGCGCGGCACGGCGCAGTGCACGAATGGCTAACTGTCTTTCTTTCTCTCTCCTTCCCTGTTTCTCCTTGTCTCTCTCTCCTGCTGTCCCTGTCCTGTGTTCTGTGCACCCACACACCCCCGCCCTGCGGGATCACGCTGCCTGCTGCACCCCACCCCCCCCCCTCTTCCCCATACCCCCCGGCCAACTCCCCGCTGGAATCAGCTGGCTCGCGGCACGGCGCAGTGCACGAATGGCTAACTGTCTTTCTTTCTCTCTCCTTCCCTGTTTCTCCTTGTCTCTCTCTCCTGCTGTCCCTGTCCTGTGTTCTGTGCACCCACACACCCCCGCCCTGCGGGATCACGCTGCCTGCTGCACCCCACCCCCTCCCCTCTTCCCCATACCCCACGGCCAACTCCCAGCTGGAAGATGAGCTGGTGTCGCTGCAAAAGAAACTCAAGGGCACCGAAGATGAACTGGACAAATACTCCGAGGCTCTCAAAGATGCCCAGGAGAAACTGGAGCTTGCGGAGAAAAAGGCCACTGATGTAAGTGCTCGCTCACCACGCCTCGCTCACCTCCTGCCCGCGTGGCCGGTCCCCAAGGGGACACCACTGGAGGAGGGCACCAGCACGCAGCCGCCCCGGCCCAGAGCACTGGATGCGCCTCTGACTGCTGCTGCACACTTCGTTTATAGTACATCCGTTCCTCTTTCTGCTTTTCTCCTCTTCTTTACCCGGTGGGGTGGAGGTGGGTGGGTAAGAAGCTGGGAGAAAAGAGCAGCCGAAATTCAACTCTGGAGGTGCACCTTGCCTCCTAGTGGCAGAAAAGCCCAAAGGTGTGTGTCATCGTCGCCAAGGTTTGTGCAAACATAGAATGCGTAGTTTTCTTGACTTGCTTTCTTCTTGCATCCCCATGGGTGGGATGATCTGGTTTTTGGTGGTGGATCTAGTCATCACAGTACTTCTTTAAAAGCTCAGCTTGAGAGGGTGGCACAGGGACCCTTTGAGGCTTCCTTTCTCACCAGGGAAGCTTTAATCCAGCCCTTAAGATCTCCCTGGGAAGATGATACTTGCTTGGGTCGGCAGTCTGAGGGCATTAGCTCCAAAGTAAGCAGGGAGTTATATATAGCTCAGTGCTTTATACGGTATAGTGAGTGAGTGGCCCCTGCCCCTCCTGCTTGCCCCACCCCCACCTGTCAGCTCTCTGACAACCACACATACTTTTAGGGGTGATGCAGACAGGGCTGAAGCTCTAGAAGTACTTTGTGCACTGCCCCTTGGAATCTTTAACTGTAGAGCCTGCCTCTTCTGCCTCAGAAAGTCAGGCCAAGGGTCAGATTTCTTAAGGACCGACTTTTTTTTTCACAGCGTTGAATTCCATTCTAGAAGCTAATTAAGCCTAGAGGCCCAATTAGAAAAGAATTCCTTGGGAAGCTGGTAACAATTCCAAGAATGTATGAACACCAGGGTAAGCTATGCCCAGAAGTTGAACCCCTAGGGCAGTAGCAGAAAAAAATTTGTGTGAGTAAAATGCAAAATCCTGAAGGCTCTCAGTCTTGAGATCAGTATAGGCTTTTTGTAGTATGAAAAGCTTGAAATGGTTTTCCTCATGTGGTTTGTAAATGAAAGATACAAACATTCATCACTTAGAATCCCGGGGGTTGGATGAGCACGGATTTAGCTGGACCATGTACGTTATAAGCTACCTGGCTTTAGAAAAAAAGAGCACCCCCCCACCCCAATACACACATAACTCTGAGCCTACTTTGAATAATGCCGATCAGATGTCTGCTCTGTGAGGATGTCTATCTCCCCCAAATGCTCCAGCAGGATGCTTATTTTGCTTTTTCAAAAGAGCTGCTCATAGATCAAGGGGAGATATTCCTTATAAGGAAAAGAATGCAGAGAATTTGAAAATAGCCCAGTAAGACTGAAGGCAAGGAGAAAAATGCTACTACAATTCTTAAGGGAAAAAGATGATAATTGTAACTATGTAGCACTATCATGTCTTTATTGACAACTCTTTTCTAAGGGGGCCTTTGAGGTGGGGCAGAAATGGAAAAGAGGCTATTTAAAGTCGACTGTGGGGCGGGGCCAGCAGGGGAGGGAGTTTCTTGAATCTCTTTGGTTCTGTTTATCCACTGGAAAACACCCTAAATAAAGGGGATATATATGTGTGTGCATATATATATGTGTGTATAGATACATATATAAATTATTTTACTGTATTGCCCTTTAAGACACAGTAAGTGGTTTGAAGACTGTGGGGATGTTGAAGGAGTTTGTGAAAAAATGTTGAGTAGAGGGATCCCTAAACTAGTAGAAACTGTGAAGATTTGAGGAGGAAGAAACATGTCACTAAAGGAGAGGTAGAGAAGTTGGCTTCCTTCCTCTCATTACTCCGAAGTGTAAAAGTTTTTATATTTTTTATTACTTCTACTAAAAACATTTTTCTAATTTACCAACATACTTCACAAATCCTATTCCAGCAGTGGGTTTTTCCTAGTTTAAAAGGTTATCTCACTCAGGAGGTAGCGTCTCTGGTGATTTCCTTTTGAAATTGTACTGGCTTTCCACCTCACGGAGGAGGGGCGGCTGCGTTGCCGCTGGCCCCAGCCCCTTCCCCAATGGTTGTGATGGACCTGATATTTGCACTGCTTGAGTCTCTATCCTCTGGGTCTTTACTTCCTAAATTAGCCATTCTCAACTTTCAATCAACATAGTCACTAAGAGGGATTTAAAAACTTAGATCAGGCTGCGCTCCAGCCCAATTAAATTAAAATCTTTGGGACTGAAACCCAGGCGGTAGCTTTTTTTTTTTTTATAACCAGGTGATGCCAACCTGCAGCTAAGCTTGCGAATCAGTGTCCTAAACTGTTGTGTAAAAAACATTAGCATGAAAATGAACTCACCTGAAGCCGAGTTCGCAGGTGTTTCAAAGGCAGGACATTAGGTCACTAATTGGCTGTCTTACCGTGCTTGGAGTGATTGTCTGGCTGCGCCTGGAGTTTTTCCCCTGCTGGCTGTGAGGCTCAGCTCTGCGCTCTTAGGGGAGGAGCTCCTGGAAACAGGGCGAGCGGCGCCCTCTGCAGGCGGCTGGGGCCCATGCTGGCTTTGAGGGCGGTATGGGCCGAAGGTTCCCTTTCTCCAGGGAAAGTGAGCAGGGAGGCTCCAGGTTAGGGCTCCGGAGGAGTGTCTTGGCGGGAATGTTTTTGTTTTTCGTTTTTCCCACGTTTAACACATCAAGAAGCAGACTTGAAAGGGCTCTGTGTAACAAAGGTGAGGGGTAAAATGCCTTGCACCTTGGATGCCTTAACGCAGCTCAAGGAGGCAATAGGCAGAGATTGCGTCCCCTGGGGTTTTCCAGCTGGTGGCCAGAAGTTCTACAGGGTGGGCCCTGCCTTGGGGCGCCTTTTAAACGCATCCCAGACCTTCCAAAACCAGGGAAGGTTGTAACCAGAAGGGACCTTAGGTTTCGTAGCTGGTGACGGGCCCAGCCTGACTTAGAGCCATGCCTAGGTGTTCATTAACAGTAGCTGTGAAAAGTACTTTGTAATCATTATTTCATAATTCTCTTAACAGCCCTGAGAATAACTCTAGTCTGTTACACTCATTTCTACAACAAAGTGCAGAAAAGTCGATTGTTATTTGTCCGAAGCCCCACAGCCAGGTAGGGAGCTGGGAACCCGATTCCAGCCTCGTAAGACTGCGGAGGGCAGGAGGTCTAACCGCTAAGCTTTGTATGTTAGTGGTTTTCACTTCGTGAGATTGCAGGGTTCTGGGTAGGATCCTGTGTTCCGGGGTTCTTCATAGCGAGGCCCTAGCGCTTAGGTCCCTGAGTTCGGGCTCCCGTCCCCTCCCTCAGCTTCATTCACTCTCTGTCTAGGCGTGGGAATCGGGGTTTCCGAGCAAGCGCTCCCGTGGCCAGCAGGCGTCGCCGTAGCCCTTAGCATCCAGGCCCCGTTACCCAGGGTGCCGGGGTGGGGGAGGCGGTTGGGAGTCCGGTGAAATCCCCACGCTGTGGCTCTCGG
>NW_022900937.1:15097272-15120794 GCF_012274545.1 Fukomys damarensis
GCCCGCCTCACCATGGCGGGGAGCAGCTCGCTGGAGGCTGTGCGCAGAAAGATCCGCAGCCTGCAGGAGCAGGCGGACACCGCGGAGGAGCGCGCGGGAAGCCTGCAGCGCGAGCTGGACCACGAGAGGAAGCTGAGGGAGACCGTAAGGGACCCACCTTGCCCCGTCGGCCCCCACCAGGAGGGGCTCCTCCTGATCGGCGGCCCCCAGCCCCAGGCCGACGTCGCTGCCCACCTGGCACACCTAGGCCAGCTGGCGCCTGCTCTAGGAAGGAGCCCTTCTCTTCCTCCTCCGTCCTCTTGTCCTTTCTGCTTGGCCGGTGTAAAGTTAGAGCTGCGAGGAGGAGCCAGGGAGATACTGCAGAGGTTCTGGAAGCAGTGCTTTCCCGGGAAGGGTTCCATCTCCCGGGTGATCGCAGTGGGTCGCCCACCTGACTGCGCTGCAGGCCTTCTTGCCTCTGAGTGTGGGGAGGGAGGTTGCTCCTTTTGGAGTTCCGTTCCTTTGGGGAGGGGTGCAAACAGGTCAAAGGTGTGAGGCACTGCCCAGGGGAACTTCAGGGGTTGGGGATGCTAAACTGGCGTCTTGGACCCTGTGGTTTCCTGAAGGCCCTTTCTCCTGGTAGTTAAGGCTGGTAGCTCTGGGTGCTAGGGAGGAGCTAACTTACATAGAATGCAGCCGTTACCCCACCCTTAACCAACCCTCTTCCTAAGTTCTCATACAAGAAAATTACTCTTCTGTTACCCCGGAGTGAAAAAACGTTGGCTAAATGTCCACGGTTATTGGGTGTATGCTCTTGCTGGCTTCCCCACCCCGTTGCTTAGTGTGACACCTGACTTCCTTCTGCTAAGGTAAATGTGTCCGGCAAACAGGAACAAGAATTCAAAGGGAGTTTAGGTATTGGGCATTTGTCAATTTTGAGTATGTTTTAAATCGGGATATTCAAACACCTAGGGAATTTTATGACAGGTGATGATGTGGTGTCCAGCTGTGCTTAGCATACTGTACCAAGTAAATCCTTTTGCTTTTGCTAAAGCATCTGTAATGGTTACGTAGCTGCCCACAGAAACTTCGAGGCCTAAGATACACAAACAAATGAGTCCTTTTCAGAGAAAGGCCTAACCAGGGGGAAGTTTTAGGTAAAATACAGGCAAGAATAAGATCAGTGAGCAAAAGATCACTTTCAGTAAGACCCCCTGTAGATGTCTGAACTTGGATAGGTGATGAATTTATTAGAACTCCCTCTCTGGCTGGTCGGCAGCTGTCCTTGAATGATTAAAGTCAGTAGAACACAAGGGCAAGAACTCTAGACCCAGATTATTAAAATTTGGTGAATCTTAGCTCTACTCATCACTAGCTGGAGACAGAGACTTAACCTCCTAATGCCTGGGTCCCCTAAGAGCAAAAAGGATAATAACAGTTATAATAGCTCCTACCTCCTGGTTACGGTTAGTGTGTGAGGAGGTTAAAGTTTATAGGCATAGCCAGGCTCAGGACAGCAGAGTTAGGGCTGTGTGTGTGTTCTCTGCTGGGCAACACTGCCTCCTGCAGCTCCTCCTCCAACTCCCCACCTAGCAAGAGCTCTTAATGCCCTGCTTGGTTCACAACATCCTAAAACTCTCCGTTGAATCAACAGTGTTTCTTCCTTTTCTTTTGGAACTTGAATGGAGGGAGAGGAAGTGGGCAGACTGAAAGGACTGTGGGGGTGTGAGGAGCATTAGTGATGGGAGTAGAACTCCCCTCACCCTGGTAAGAAAAGGAATTCTAGTCCTGTACACTGGAGCCTTGGGCAACTCCTAGCCTAACATTGATGCCCAAGAGACACATGATATGAAGGGCCACATCATTACTTTGATAATCACCTTTTCTTCTGTGCCTCGTTTTTCCAAACAGTGTTCCTTGGATAAGGTCAAAGCTTTCATTCTTTTCCAAACATTGTCAAAAGTAGTTTAAGTCATTCAGTTTTTTTCAATAGTAATAGTAATATTTTGAAAACATTCTGAGCACAGAACCTTGTAAAACAACATCTTGAAGACAGGGTAAGACTACTGAAGAGAATTAAAAGTTGCTGTTCCCTTCTAAAACTGGGACTTCAGTGTAGCTCATTAAGGTCATTTTTAAATCTAGTTTGGTGTGTAAGTTAAAGAACAGTAACAGTTTCTCTTGGCAGCGAAGTTAAAGGTTTAACGACAATGCAATGAACCACTGCAAAAAATATTTGAAGGTAGAGTTGGACAAAATTCAGATGTTCGGAGGTTCAGAAAGGCTGTCCTTTAAATGGCCCTGTTAAGCCAGCACTTACCTTGGAAAAGGCAGCCGCCCCTTATTTCCCCTTGATTTGTTTTTCCAAGGTGTGTGGGCCCTCCAGTGTTGGAACAAGGCTGCTTTGATGTAATGGTTGACTGAAGGTCTTGTGACCTAGAAGCGTTTTGTTTGTTTGTTGTCATTGAAAACAAAAAACGAAAAAAAAAACAAAAAACAGTCCTCTTCCTTCTTTTGGGTGGAACCCAGTGAACAAGGAGACTTACAGTGGCAGCCAGTAGCTGGTTCTTAATAGGTAACTTTATTAAATCATGGGAAGTAACTGGTTTTCAAGAATTTGTAGCCTCTTGCTCTTTATTTTGGAGGCCTGGAAACTGGGGGTGCATCCTGTGCCTTCTTTGGCTCCCCCAGAGTGGCTATTGGAACATCTTAGTTGGGATTTCCACTTTCGAATGTAGATATGGCAAGGGCTCCTCAGTGCCTTGATCATGTCTGCTGTCCCTTGTTAAACAGATGTGCCTCATAAAGGCTAGGCCTTGGCACAGATAGTGGAGGCTGTGTTTATCGGCTCTCCCAGGAGTGCCCCCTAATGTCATCAGTGTTTTTTCACCCTCCCTTTCCTTGCCATATAAGGGCAGAAGTTTAGTTTGGCCGTAGTCACCCGGTCTTACACAGCAAATTGAGTGACACCCTGTCCCTAACTGCAGTTTATGTGAAGTAAAAAGACGACCTTTGATCCTTTCATGCTGCGCTCTGTTTCAGGCAGGACCTTGCAAACATATTCCAGAGGATTGGTTTTAAGGCAATATTATGCCCCTGCCTATGTATCTTCTTAATTGCCTTAACTGGAATACTTTAAGTATTTTAAGTAAAAGCTGTTGCTGTTTTTAAGGGTTTTTTGGTGTTTTGTTTTTTTGGGTTAACACATCTGGATGTCATAAAACTCTTAGGTCTCATAAATTCTTTTTCTTTTCCAGATCCAATGCAGAGTAATATTTTGCTATATTGGGGTGGGCGTGCCAAGTTCTATGCAGTACGTTATTGGGGTGAGGGATGGGATTATGGCCAAGTTTTCTGTGTAGGCTTCTAATCCCTTGTTTGGGAAAAGGCTGGGAGTGCTAAGCACTGCCATGACTTGGGTGTCAGTGGCTAGTAGCAGGGGTGGGGACAGCATACATCCTAAGGTTGGGAATGCAGGGTGGTGGTTTGTGCATGGGTCTGTAGGAGGGCGTCAGCAAGTAGCCTTACTAGTGCAGCAGTCTCTAAGTAGATCATTCCACTTTGGGACACCATAGCACTTCTGAAATGTAAGAAAGTAGCATCCCAAACTGAAAGACCCCGGTGGGCAGTATTGACACAATGGCCCTTGGTAGAAGATTGCTAACTCAGTGTGTAAAGAGTGATTTATATTCCTGGAAATCATTTTCTTCTGAGTTCTCGACCCTCCACAAGTGCTTTGTTGTCTGTATCTGCCTTTAAATAACAGGTGGCCACGTGGTTGTGTGCTTGGACTGAAGGGTGGCAGCAGGCCTTCTGATTACCATGGTGGTATGATGAGAAGAGCCTTAGAAAACACCCTAGAGCAGCTTCCAAAGTGAGAAACAACATCCAGAAATAAAGCTAGTAAAGATGCCTTAGGAACAGAGGGCACAATAAATCGGGGGAAGAGGGTAAAATGGAAAGAACATGCCTTGATTAAATTATGAAATTAAACTTCTGGAATTCAAAGGAACTGAACAGAATGTCTGTTAGACCAGTCTAGCGGGGCCCAGGGAGCCGGCAGAGTTAGGGCGGCCCCAGGGGAGCTCTGGTGATGATAGAGGAGCCTCAGGCCCTGCTCTGAATCTTGGGCAGGTCAGCATTGAGTTCTGGACTAGAGAGCAAACACCCCACGTCCTTAATGTGAGCGAGCTGTTCCTTCTTAGTGTTTGTTTTCCATTTTATACCCTCCTTTATTTCAAAAAGGTTCGAGATGAAAGACTTGTTTAGTGGCCGATGTTCTAGAGCAAACTGTCCTCCTGCTCAGGGCCTCTGCGCAGGCCCTTCTTGGGGTACAGTGGGAGCCAGTGGTGGAGAACTACTCTGATGTGAGACAGGAGAGAGACTCCAGGATGACAGCCACCAATCCTAAGGCTTCCCTGATGTTTGGGACATCAGCAGGAAAGTGGCAAGAGCTGGCACCCAGGGCGCCAGGGCACATGTTGCATGCTGGGTCACAGACCCCTCCCTCCACTGAGTTTTAGCAGAGAGTAGGATGAGCTGCCTCTCAGTACTGAGCACCTCCAGGAGTGGCGGTGGAGGACTGGAGGGGCCGAGGGCAGCCTGTTTATACCAGATTCCTGCCCTCCCCTCTGATCTCCTGAATCAGAATCTCCAGGGACAGGGCCTAGAAGCTTGTGTTTTTAATACATACTGCCTGCTTGATTCTGAAGCTCAGCCAGAGGCTCTTCCATTTTAAAAAAAAGAGACCCTGTTTTGCAGACTTACAGTGGCTCCTTGGGAAAGGCAGCTCCTCTCTGTGTACCAGGCCTGACTTGGTCCCCCAGTCTGCATTCCCAGTTTTTCCATGGGTGCTCAGTAGGTGCCCTGTCGGCCATTACTTTTCAAGGAAATAAAATCATGATGTCAGAGAGTTCAGAGTTTTACAGAACCTCCTGAAGGAGCCAGGCGTGGTGGTGCATGCCTTTCATCCCAGCACTCAGGAGGCTGAGGCAGGAGGATCGCTGCGAGTTCGAGACCAGCCTGGGCTACACAGTTAGTTCCAGGTCAGTCTCAACTACATAGTGAGACCCTGTCTCAAAAAAATGCTCCTGAAGGAAGATAAATGCCATATGCAAAACAGCGTTTGGCAGAGTGGTGCCAAGAATTAAGGGGAAAATGGTTAAAGGCAGTGAGGGCAGTGAGAAGCTCAGGTGGATTGATTGGGGTGAGCAGAGGCGGGAATGAACAAAGAAAGCCACCTGCTTGCTGTGTGGGGGTCTGGAGACATAGGCTCGGCTGTGGCCCGGAAGTTTCTTTCTCTAGAGCATACACAGCCCTCCTCCTGTACAAAATCCTTGAGGTTTGGGCTCATGTCTAAAATGGAGCAAGGAATTTGGAAACTGTTGGGTACAGAAGTGTTTTGAAAATTTTGTCACCATTTGTCTGATAGCTCATAGCATTTATAATGTTATAAAAATAAAGGAGGGAAAGTACTTCTGAATACAAGACTAAGGTGCTGAAGAAGTTTGTTTATTCTTCATTTTTGTTTCAGCTTTCGGGATTGCTTGCTTATCCCCTACCCCAGTAATGGCAAACCTTTTAGAGCTTTCAAAGATACAAAGAGCCCTCTGCAGCACGAGGGCCATAGGGCATACCACTGACCTTCCCTCCTTCATAAAAGGAGTAGAACTTAACTAGAAATGGAAAACACAGAAAAGTGAGGATAGCGTGCCTGAACCAGAGTGTCCCTTTCATGTATTCACCTTTGTAGTTTTGCTTTTGAACAGGGCTGAAGATTTTTACAAGGCAGTTTCCTGCATGTAAGAAATTTGTTATCCTGTAACCTTCACCCTTTCAGAAAAACAAGTCCAAACCAATGGTTCCCTGCCGGGTGTTCCTAGCTAGGCCCAGTTACTAGCTGTCTAGGGAGAATGGTTGACTTTTAGGGCTGTTCAGGCAATGGTTCATCAGCAAACACTGCGCCTTGGATCCCTTTCACCTTTGCAGGTCTCCCTGCCTCCATCAGCCAGTTGCTACATAGTTGTTTTGTAGAGATAAAAGTGTATATAAGTGTCTTTTATATCTTTCACCCCTCTTCCCATTATAAAATTTGGCATTTAAAATCTTAGCAATCCAGAGGAGCACAGAACTGAATGTTTTCCTTTTCCTTTAATTCGAGGCCATGACTACAACCTTTCTCTGTGTGCATTGTAGTTTGTGTCATGGGTCCATGAACTAAGAAAATTATTTCTATTTACATTAGATTGCTTTCGCTTACTCGGTAGAGTAGACATTTATTGGGCCTGTGCTCTGCAGAAAACTGATTTTCTGAATGTCAACGGCTTCCAGTTGAGTAAAGAAGACAGAGATGTATGTAGAGAACTATTGTGGATCTCCAAGTGTGTACTGTGATGTTTTGAAAGCTCCCAAATGTCCTGAAAATCCATCACCCCTTGATAAGCACACATCCAAGCGATGAGGACAAGTAAAAGGTACCTAATCAGTAAATTCCATCCCTTTGAGTGCCAGAGTGGTGTTGCAGTATTCTCAGATACATAGTAAGAGATGCTTATGAAGGGAAGAAGTCATTGTATTTCCAAGAAAGAAACATTTTGTTTCAATTAAAACCAGGCTCAGTAACTTTTCTCCTTAGGAGTTTAGTGCATTTCTGGTAGCAGCCTTGACTTAAAAGACATTTCAGTAGACTTCAGTCAGACACACTTGGGAAATGTGTCCTGGCCTTGTTCCAATGTGACCAGTTACTCCAAAGAGTTCACTGAAAAGGCAGGACAGGGGCTGGGGGTGTCTGGGATTGTACTGACTCTCCGTATGGTATGTATTTTTAAAACCACTGAATTTTAAACTACTCCGTTCCTTTATAAATGAGACAGTGGCTCAGAGAAGGAGTTGAATGACAACTCCAGGTCCCGAGTTGTGACTGTACTGCTGTGGTCGCAGGTGGCTGAGCCTGGGTAAGTCCTGTTGTCTGCACATCTCAGGCTCCTTGGTGAGCGGGTGGCTGTGAGATAGGTCTCCTTCAACAGGCCGGTACAGGGCATTGGAGTCTGGGAGAAGGGAGCCATGACGGTTGTTTGCTCATGGTCCATCTGTCCAGTGAGAGTTGCTTGCCTAAGTTTATAAGCATGTTATTCGCTGTGTAAATCAGCCCGCTCATTCTGGCCTTGAGTAGTGCTTATAACGGCTTAAAGGTAGCTCACCACGAGGCCCAGACGTGCTGTCTGAGGTGCCCCCTTCACTTCTCTCCAGCTCTGAGGTGCCTGTCGTTCTCTCTGCCTAGGCTGAAGCCGACGTGGCTTCTCTGAACAGACGCATCCAGCTGGTTGAGGAGGAGCTGGACCGTGCTCAGGAGCGTCTGGCCACGGCTTTGCAGAAGCTGGAGGAGGCCGAGAAGGCAGCAGATGAGAGTGAGAGGTGAGGCCGCCTTGCCCAGCCCTCGAAGCTCGAGCCTCCCATCCTGGCTCGGTGAAAGGAGGTTTGAGAATTTCCCAGCCCTCAGCGGGGTCATCTCCTCCGCTAATCCCGTGTATCGTTTGCTTAGTGTTGAGTGTTTAACAGCAGAGCACCTTCTGTATTCAAACCACAGTACTAAGCCCCAGAGTTACACGGAAGAGAAAGCTCCTGCACCAACAGAGCTCACCGCCAACAAGACAGACAGGCACGGAAACAAGAAGATCTAGGCCTCCTCGGTGATTCTTTCATTCCTTCTGACCCGAAGAGGAATTGTGCTTTAACAATAATAATAATGATAATAACTTTATTTAAAAACAGGCCTTGGAACTGTGGGCTGTCATTTGTCATATAAATGTAGAGGGGACTTAGAACAGAGGTTCTGCAGAAGTAAATTGTTTTGGACTGGGACGTATACAGGTAAGACACATGTACATATACTAATACCGTCAAGTGCTGCGTGTCTACTGAGACTTGGCTCCACCAGACTGAGCTTCACAGTAGTAAAGGGAAACCATGGTCTGGCAGCTCTCATGTAGTGAGCTCAGCTCTTGAAGCTGCTGTTTCTGTAACGTATTAGAAGCAACCAGAAAGACTCCCTGAGACGAGAGAGGGACAGCATAGCAAGCCGGGGCTCAGAACACTGCGCGTGGATCAGCGCGAGCTGTGATCTGGGCAGGTGAATGCAGTCGGTCATTTAAAGAGTGGCTTTAGGGGCCAGGGACGTAAGTCAGTGGCGCTGAGCCTGTCTCACAAGAACAAGATCCTGAATTGGATCCCTGGTACCGACAAAAAAAAAAAAGTGGCTTCGGATTTTAGGATTAAAGAAACTTTTTAATTAGAGTTTTCAGCTCATTCCTAACTGCTGCTTAGCCTTTCTTCACTAACCAAGTGTATTAGGCTTAAGACGATCTCTCTTACATTATCTCCATAATTGTTATGGCCAACTTTTTCCTTGAGTATTTCTGTTAAGTGAGCCCTAAAAACAGTCTTATAACATTAGATGGTGAGATAGATATCCCTTCCTGAAATATTTCTGTTTCATGAACCTTAAAAGCAGTCTCATAACAGTAGACTGTAAGGTAATCATTTGTTTCAGTCTCTTGGTTTCACAAGTGAGAAATCTGGAGCTTAGAGACTGACATCTCCTGCCCATAGGCCGACAGTATGTTTGTAGTTGGGCCAAGAATAGGACTCTGGTCTCCTCAAATAAGTTCTAGCACCTTATCAAGAATGACTAGGGCCAAGGATTTAATTTATAGCTCAGTGGTTCTGCCATCTGCCTCGCAAGTGCAAGGTCCTGAGTTTGATCCCCCGTACAAAAAAAAATAATAATAATTGGGTTGATTCAAGATTTCATTTCCTTTATTTTTTTATAGCAAAGCATTGGTACATTTTAGGTATTCATACCAATAACACTTATCATAGGGATTTGCATTCCCCTCAAGCACCCGCTCCTCCCTATGTACAAAAGCTTTATTTCCATTTTTTTCTGTTTTCTCTTTTTTTCTTATCCATTTCTTTCTTTCTCCCTTGCTGCTCCCTGGTTCCCGTTCCCATTTGAATATTTTCTTCCCATTTCCCAATATCTATTACACATTTTAGTGCTTATTTCCACTTTTGGTTTCTCACACCATAGAAAGAATGCAGTATGTAAATATGCGTATCAAATTTATTTCACTTAAAAGTATGGTCTCAAGGTGCATCCATTTAGCTATAAATGCCTGATGCTCATCCTTCTTTCTCACAGAGTAATACTCCATTATATAAAAAAATTTTCTTTACTTCCTTGTCAGTTGATAGGCATTTGGGCTGTTTCCAAGATTTTAGCTATTACAAACTATACCGCTATAAACATGGATGTGCATCTATCACTGTGGCATGATGCTTTTAATTCTTTCAGGAAGCTACCAAGAGGAATAGCTGGGTCAAATCAAACCTCTAGTTTATTTTGAGAAATCTCCACACTGATTTCCATGGTGGTTGCACCAGTCTACGCTCCAGTAGCAGTGGAGAAGGGTTCCTTTCTCCCCAGAGCTCTGCCAGCTTTTGTTACTGGTTCGTTTCTTTTTTGTTTTTTTGTGTGGGGGGGTTGTTTGTTTTGTTTTGTTTCATTTTTTTTGGCAGTACCTAGGATTAAAATGAAGACTTTGCATGTATGAGACAGGTGTGGTGCCACTGAGCTAAAGCCCTGGTCCTACTGGTGGATTTCTTTTTTTTTTTTTTGGTACTGGGGATTGATCTCAGGACCTTCTACTTGTGTATTGGTGGATTTCTTGATAGCAGCCGTTCTTTCTGGAGTAAGATCAATAAATATAATACATGATATTAACAGAGCCAAGGGAAAAAAATGTATGATCCTCTCAAATAGTTACAGAAAAAGTGTTTGATAAGGTCCAACACCCATTCATGTTAAAAACCCTACAGAAAATCTGATAAAAGCAGTCCATAACAAACCAAGATGTTGTTTTAACATGACTTGTTAGTCCATAAATCTGTAAAAAGTCACAGATGAATTAACATTTTTATGGAATGTAACATTGTGCTCTAGGACCCATTGTTCCCGAGTGTAAACGACAGCGTTGTTCCTATCACCCAACACCTCTCTTCAGAGAGGATTTGACTACAGGCAAAACTTGGTTTCTTAGCTAAAGAGCTCAGTTGAATCTGTGCGTTCATTTTTACAGGTCTGAAATGGTCGGTACCAGCAGTTTACTGTGGGCTGGTAATAGTATTTTTGCTTGTACTCTGTGGGGAAAGATGCTTCTTTGTAGAAAGAAGTAAATAAAGATAAATTTGCTTTTGTTCTAGCTTTGCTCCATTTTGAAGCTGAGGCATCTTCCCTCAGGAAATTCCCAATGCCATTATGTGTTTAACAAATGAAGTGTATCAGCCTTCTGTGTCTCCATGCCTCCCAGATTCAAACAGGCCCCTGACCTTGTACCTTTCATTTAACATTAGTGCCTGGACAGTTTCACCAGTACCCAGAGTGTGAGGTTTCATTCAAAATGAACAGAAAGAAATTTGTATCTTACTTCTGCCTTTAGCTCTGGAAAGTCTTGCTTCATCATTTGGAAAATAAAAGTAGCTCTGTGCTCTTCTGGTCTGCCGTGTGCTGTGAGCCTCACAGACTGCAGCAGTGTGGTGTGTTTGGGGCGGTCACCTCTAAATTTGGGTTTTCCTGCCTGTGTTTCTTTTCCAGAGGCATGAAAGTCATTGAAAGCCGAGCCCAGAAAGATGAAGAAAAGATGGAAATTCAAGAGATCCAACTGAAAGAGGCCAAGCACATTGCTGAAGATGCCGACCGCAAGTATGAAGAGGTCAGATTCTGGGGCCCAGCACCTCAGAGACTCCCAGCAGTGGCCTTTGGGGAGCAGTATTACAGCCTTGATTCCTGGGTGAAGCAATCTGCTTCCTTGGTAGAAATGAGTGGTTTTGAGATGCAGAATCCCTTTGGCTCCAGAACATGGTTCTCCGTTTGATCCTGCTGGAGACCCCAGGCTTTTTATCCTGAAGCTAATCAACAGCACTGGGGAGAAGGATCAAGGCTCCCCCACCCAAAAAGACCAGCAGGAAAGAGAGCATTGGACCCTTGGGAAAGGAGGTTCATGCGGTCGTCCTTCACTGGGAGGGCCACACAGCTACACAGTGGGTTCGTGGAGGCCTTCCCTCCAGGGTGGCAGAAACCCACGTCAACACAGCTGCTCGGGTGGATCAGTTCCTGCTCAGGTCCACACAAAAACCATCGGGAGCTAGATGTGGTGTTCCAAGCCTGTTATTCTAGCTACTCGGGAAGCTGAGGCAGGAGGATTACAAGTTCAAGGCCAACCTGGGCAAATCAGCACAACTTTGTTCCCAAATTTAAGAGGGGGCTAGAAATGTAGCTCAGAGGTAGAGTGCCATTGTTACTGCAGTACCATAGAAGAGAAAGCCACCGGTGACAGCAGATCTGACGTGACTACCGAAGTTTTAGTTTTTTCTTTTTTGTACCATGTCAGGGCTTCCCACCCACCCCCTTTTACTATCTCCAGATTTTGTTCCCACTAACTTAGAACTGCTTCCGAGGATCCCTTACTCTCTCGGGTCCTTTCTTCCACTGAAGCCATGGTTGACAGTTAGTCCTTTCACCACCTGACCACAATTAGCTTCTCCTGTCCCCTTATCGGCTTCCACAAGAAGGTCGCTGGTGTGCAAGAGGTCTTGGGTTTCTTTTCAGTGGGGTTGTTTTTGTTTTGTTTTGTGTTTTTTGGCCAGTCCCGACCTTTTCAGTATGAAATGTGTCTTGTCTCATCCTGCTAGGTTTGAGAATGCAGTTGTCATGTCTGCCTCATTCCATTCTTTGGCAGCTGTGTAATTATACACACTGAAGCTGTCAGATGCCTGAGACCCTGCACCGTAGCTGACCATTCTGGGTCTTGTAGGTGAAGCCTGTGGTCTCCTCCCACCGGCACCCCTGAGGGGGTGTCTGCCTGGATGCAGAGTGTCTGTTTGTAGGTGGAAATCTTGGGGGCTGGTGGCACCTGATCCCCTCCCTAAAGCCTCCTGTACAAAGCACACAAGCCCCACAGGGTCCGTGTCCTTGCTTTTCCCGCTGCAGGTGGCCCGAAAGCTGGTCATCATTGAGAGCGACCTGGAACGCGCAGAGGAGAGGGCTGAGCTCTCGGAAGGGTAAGTAGGCTGGCGACAGGAGGCCACGTGTGGGGTGCTGCAGAGCAGTGACTAAACAGCATGACCATTTGGCAGCTGCACATTTACCTGTCTCGGCTCCGGGCTCCTCTTGTGCTCATTTGTTGCGGATGAGCTGCAAGTACGGAACACAGAGACTCGTGTGGGGTGTCTGTGCGTGAATGCGTGTGTCACTGCATGCCTTACCTGCACACTGATTTTGTGAATGGCCTTGTGCATTTCCTGTGTCCACTAACAGCCAAGTTCGACAGCTGGAAGAACAATTAAGAATTATGGATCAGACCTTGAAAGCATTAATGGCTGCAGAGGATAAGGTACTGATGGCTCACGTGTGGTTTTAGGTTTAACCGCAACCCAGGCATCTCTCAGCTTCCAGTGCCTACTGGTTGGTTTGGTGTAACGACTGCACCTTCACTACACCCTCGGCTGTCTATATCTTGCTTCAAGTGCCTTCTCTCGGTCCTTTATGCTCCTTTGTTTTCCCTTCATAAGTGCTCTCTGGGGTGGCCGAATAAGAAGCCAAATTATCACTCTTCAGCAAGGTTGGATTTTGTCAACCTGTCTTTCCGCTGTCACAAGGCTGGAGGGCAGTGTCCACAGTGAAACCGACATTTCCAGAACTGATGGTTTGGCTACTTTAAGGCAGCCCTTCATCTTCAGGACTTGGTTCTCACTTTTTCCCATCCTCCTTTCTCTCCTCCTTCCTTTTGGCTTGTCTCCCACCCTTTCTGCCTCTGATCGAAAACGTTAGCAAATGTGCCGAACTTGAAGAAGAATTGAAAACTGTGACGAACAACTTGAAGTCACTGGAGGCTCAGGCTGAGAAGGTAGGCCCGGAGCACAGCGTGGGGAAGTCACCTTCTAAGGCCTACTTGAAAGAGGCCATGCTGACTTAGCGGCACAGTAGGCATTTGAGGAAAGGGCTGCATTTGGAGATGCCTTCCTGATGATGGCTGGATAACGGTTTTTAAATTTTTAAAATAGAGAATGTATTTTATGTTGGGTATGTGAGTTGCTAATTTAATCTCAACCGAGTGCCAAGGGGATAAGTTATCTCGTTCTTAACCCGTGTAAAACAATAGGCAAGAAAGCAGAGAATGCATAGTCATTGTCATTTGATACCAGAGGCTCTGTTACTCCTAGGAGAGCCTTAACATCTGTTGGTGGAGCTGGCAGGTTCTTTTATATTAGAAGGTGTGCGGATCATGAGCCACAGCCTGACCCCTGGAATGCTTTTTCTAATTACAGTACTCACAGAAGGAAGACAAATACGAGGAAGAGATCAAGGTCCTTTCTGACAAACTGAAGGAGGTAATCTTACGAGCATTTTAGATGAAGCAAACTTAACTTTAATTAAATGTTTGTCCTGGAGCTAGCCAGGGCTCTGTCATTTTAAAGTCACTAACCCAAAGTCAAGGCTCTTCTGAGACAGTCCAGGACTAAATATGCTGTTAGCTGCCCTTGCTGACAGTAGCGACCAGACTGACAGGTCATTTCAGTCCCATAGCATGGGCAACCTGCTTGAGTTTCATCCTCTAGCTTTTCCTGTTGTTTAAATTTTTATTTTTAATGCTGGCCGGGGGGATACTGGGAATCGAACTCAGGGCCTCGCACTTGCCAGTCAGGTGCTCTGTGCCACATTCCCGGCCCCTTTCCCCTATCATAGCTTTTGGAACTGTGAAACTTCCCATTTTTGACTCAAATAAATTAAATCATTGCAGGCTGAGACTCGGGCTGAGTTTGCAGAGAGGTCGGTAACTAAATTGGAGAAAAGCATTGATGACTTAGAAGGTAAGATCTTAAATTTAATTCAGTCACGGTAGTTGAATACTGACCTGGAGAAACGATCATCCAATCCCAGTGCATCCACCTCAGCAAACATCTGCTCTCTCGCACTCTCTTCCCGACTGTCCTTTGGGGTTTTCACCTGCGGCTCTTAAACTCTTGGACCTGAGACCTCAGTTCGTGATGTGACTGGTCGGCCACCAGACAGCACTCGTCTCTATAATGACAAATGCCACTCAGCTTTCACGCAAGTTCTTGGCATTGTGGCAGGGTTGTTTTTCATTGTGAGCAAGGTGCTTCCTTACAGAAGAGAGTGGCTGTGGCATATTGTGTGTCTTTAGCAGAACCTTCTTTCTGTCAGAATGATGTAGATTTACTTTAGACAGCCTGTCTTCTTCCAGGGGTGAATTCAGTGGAACTGCTTGGGGTTTTTTAAGTCCTCCATGAATAAAACTGTACCCTAAAAGGTTGGGGGATAGGAATCAATGGGGATTGTAGTTTGAGATTATGTTCACAGATCTCTCCCCTAAAGCATTTGGGTTTTATTTTTCCACTCTTTCTCACAGAAATCCTAAATTGTGAGCTCTGAGGCCTGTGAAGGGTTAGCTAGGGCAAAGAAAAACAAAATATGTATCGTAGGCAGAAGGGACTGGAGGTTGTATGGATTGTAACTGACATAGCAGGGAAAAGAGAATGACAGTCTGCCCATGTGCAGCAAAGTATGTAACCTGCATCATTAGAAAATACATTGCAAGGACTGGGGGTTTAGCTCAGTGGTTCTGCCACGTGACTTGCAAGTGCAAGGACCCAAGTTCAATCCCTGGTACCAAAAAAAAAAAAAGAAAGAAAGAAAATATGTTGGATGCCTCACCACCTCCACCATAAAAAGTGTGACTGTTTTTCATGGTGCCTGGGCCAGGAACATGCAGTCTGCGTAAGACCACAGGCATCGTTAAAATGACGCTAAAAAAATGGATATCTCAGTGGTGTAGTTTGGTCAGGAAGTGAGCAGTTTGAAAGTGGGGCTGGATAAGGATTACAGGCTATAACCGCAAATTGCCCTTCCAAAGCATTGCCAGTAGGTATTTTTCTATTGTAGCTGCAGGTAGCTGACTGCTCTGCCATAATTAAAATACAGCTCTGTAAAAAGAAAGACGTTCCATTACGTACCAGGAAAGACAGCCTTCTGTAGTTTTGTTGAGGATTTAACGTGGTTTACTGGTGTACCTACCATATTTGCTATGATTTTCATATTGAGTCTTTCACATTTTATTTTCTAATGGGTTTTGTTCTCTTTGTTTTTGTTTCAATGTATTTAAAATCAAAACGCACGCCTCCTGCACGGGCCACCTGCCGCGGCACCAACCCCTCCATGCATTGCCCTTTCTTTGCTGCTGGGTCGGGATGGCGCCTGGGCCGCCCCACTCACCCTCCATCTCTTGGTCGCTGTCCATGTCCTTGCACCTCTGCCTTCCACTTCCTGGTCCTAGACGAGCTGTATGCTCAGAAACTGAAGTACAAGGCCATCAGCGAAGAGCTGGACCACGCTCTCAACGATATGACTTCCATGTAAATGTCCATGCACCCTGCCTGCTTGCACCCACACCCTTGTGCTTTTGTGATGAACTCACCACCCCTTTGCTCTCCGCGCTCGCCATCCTGGTGCCTTTCTGTTTTCTGTTTGCATTACCTAGGATAGTTGTTTTTTTCACACTGTACCTAATATAAAGGCCAACCTAGACTAAATGTATAAACATTTTCCTTTCAGAATTCTTTAATATTTCCTAAATGCTGAACTAGATTGCTCCCACTGAGCAATGAACTACAGTATGAATGACCTTGAGCCCTATTCTTTTAAGGAATTAAGACTCTGGTAAAACTAGAAGGCTGTGCAGTAGTGTAGGAACTTCTCAGGCATCAAAATTGGTCTCTGAAGCACAATATGATCCTTTTTATAAAAGAAAGGTAAATTGAAGGAAACCTAAATTATTAGCTGATTGAGGAGGTGAGAAAAAGGAAGTCCGCATGACCGAGCATAACCTAGAAAACAGTTCCATAAGTGGTCATGTCTTCCTCACTTGCAAGAATTCTGCAGGTAAGGGAGCACTCTGCCGAGTAAGCCAGCCTTCAGTTGTCCATGTCTGTATCACAAGGAATTACAATGCTCACAGTAAACATTTTGGCCAGTGAACGTGACATCTACCCTGTGAATTTGGGTGTTAACAGCCCAGACTGTCGTACGAGGCAGTCACAGCAGCAGCTGGTCTCATTGTTCTCATGAGAAGACTGTTACTCATGCGCAAATACTGTCTGTATTCCTAACCAAACGTGGGCCCTCCTTTAATTCTAGTCACCCTGGGTTCGAAACTAAACTGGATTCACACTAAAGCTAGAGGTGCCTCTTTCTGCTTTTTACCCGTGCGGAAAAATGGTGGCTTCAAGCCTGTGGCATTGTGGCTGCTGCTTCAGAGGTTATAGTGTCGCCACGGGAACTAGAGAGCAGGTGTTCATTTGTAAATGAGGGGAGGTTCCCAACATCTGTCTCTGCTGTCCTCCCAGTGCTAAAATAGGATGCATTTGTGTGGAGAATGAAATTTCCACATCCTAACAGTGAGGTTCAGATCCACATTTTAAATTGTGCTTATGCGTCTTCCTTGAATTTGGCCGATGATAACCTCCCGGGCACAGACGCTGGTGGCTGTGTGTCTGTGCCCAAGGATGGACCTTCCCAAGGGCGCGGCTGGCTGTGGGTTTTGCATGACTGTGGCCTGCCTGGATATTGTGTGCTGCTTTCATCTCTTAGTTTGGTTTTCCTTTTTTCCATTGTGCCACTTTTTTTTTCTTTATCTCCAACCTTTTGTTTTCACACAGATAAGTTTCTTTGCCTCACTTCTCCCAAGACTCCTTCATCAAGCTGGATGTCCCGCCTCTCTGACCTCTGCATTTGTCTCTTCTCCAGCTGCTCCTGGTTCTTTCCTTTAGCACACGCCTTAGGGCCAGGCACATGCTGTGCTTTCTATTGTATAGTTGTTTCCGGTGTAAAATAAACACTGTAAGCTGTTTCTGTTTGCTATTCTTTTTACCTCTTATTTATTGATGTTTTCATTTCACCACTGAATAAAAGCACAGTTCTGCTTCATGCATATCAAGGTTAATTTTGGGCTGCTGCTTTTTTTTTCTTCTTTTTTCATTCTGAGCATCATACATTTAATGTCAAGGTTTTGAATGCGTTAGTTCCTCCTAGAACTTTTAAAAATAATGCCCATGCCTGCATCCCTCTAAGAGTTCTGGTTTCCAGAAGCTATAAGGAGGCCTACACAGGCATCTGTGGTTTTAGGAATCGTGAAGGCTCCAGTGGGCCCAGGGGCAGGGCTTGCTGGGAACCAGAATGTGGCTGAGCAGTGTGTCTTCCTTTGCCGAGGTTTATATTGGGCTGTGTTGCTGTGTAGAGGACGTGGCTCATGAGGGAGGACCACACAGCTGTCCACAGGGCTGGGAATTTATATATTAGAAAAGGTGAAAAAGTTGGATTCAGACAGTGCAGTTGGTGGTTATTGTTCGTCATTCTTTTATAGCACAAAGATGAGTTCAAGCTTTTTTTTTTTTTTAAGTACATTCATTACTTAGACACCTACATGTTGGTCATGAAAATGATCCCTTAGGTTTTCTAAATGTAATGGCTATTTTGGGTCATGGTATATTTCTGTGCTCTTAAAGGATTACCATGTATTCTTTAGGAAGGATTATGTTTACTAGGTGGTCTTTCCTCTTATTTATGGGCTTTTGAAAAATACAGCCATTACTGTTGATTCTTCCGCACCACCACCAATAATAATTTTGGTGGAAATTATTCAGTATACAGTTGCTTTGTTTGATCTTCATTATTGTACTTCTCAACAGCCAAGTGAGTAATTTTTTAACTGCGGAATTAGATGGAACATCAAGATCACCAGTATTTCTCCTTCATAAACAGTCTGGCTCTACTTCTTCTGTATTTTAAATGTGAGAATCCCTATCTTCTTGGGGTATGGTGTGTGCTTACCCAGAAAGGCTGATACATCATTATACTCCATGTGGAGGAACTGAATGTAGTGTCAGTCTACAGAGTCTTTAACAGCAGACAAAAAATACTTTTTTAAAAGAAGGCTGTGAATTAAAGACTTTTAGTCATACTGTGATAGGCTTTTTAAGATGTAGAAGCTGGGTAATGTGTCTCCCTTGATAACTATGAATTTACAGAAGGCTTTGTAGTCTTTTCCTCGGGGCCCTCAGGCCTGCTTTGACCACGATTCCTGCCTTGTTCCTTTTTAAATTCAGAGCAATGGAAGTGACCCCTTCTCTAAGTAATCCTGCCCCAGACAGGATGACAACTCTGAAAGTTCTGCCGAACAGATGTTAAGTGTGGAGGTGCAGTTGTTTCTGGGACTCGTTCCAGCGACTGCACATACTCTCTCTACATATCCTGTCTAAAGAAAATCATCATGGCAAGTGTCGAGGAACCTCAGGAGGATGAACAGCAAGTTGAGTTTATCAAGAAATTGTTGCAAAAAAAAAAAAAAAGAAAAGAAATATTGGGGCTAGGGATTTAGCTCAGTGGTTCCAGCGCCTGCCTTGCAAGCACAAGGACCCAAGTTCGATCCCCAGCACCAAAAAAAAAGAAATTGTTGGAGTTGAGGCTTCTAGTCTGGAGAACCAAGCCATAGCTTTAGCTGCTGCCAAGAGGCTCAGTTGGATCAAACCAGAAACGTTGCTGATCCTGGGCCCCAGAGACATCTGGGATTCTGTGTAGAACAAGAGGGAAGCACTTCCAAGGACACACAGGAACACCTAGGCACACTAGCTCACCGATAGCGGGCCCAGAGAAGGCTGAGGTAGGGACTGCTGCCACTTGTAAGCTGAATTAACACTAGCTCTGTAGGATTCTCCAAAGCTCTCCACTTCCTTCTGGGGCAGACAGACATCTGCCTACCCGTAGTGGCTTTTTCCCGGGACAGTAATGTAACTGGAGGACCAGGGTTCAAGCTTTACAACCCGCCGACAAAGGCAACATGAAAGATACCAGGAGGCAGCAGGGCATAGATGCTCCAGAAGACTCTGCCCCTCATGAGCTGGGAAAAGATGAGTGAAGTGATTTTGAACTGGTAGACCCTGCAGTTTGAGCCAACAGGGAATGGGAACTGATCGGGACTGGGAGCCACCTGGAGCAGCTGACAGTGACAAATCCATGGAACAAATTCTGTCACCAGAATCATGGGAAGAGTTAAGTTTATGACTCAAGGTACCACTATATTCAGAAAATGTGGGTGACAAAAAAGGCAGCAGATGTTGAGCATAGCGTGTCGTAGTGAATTAACAAACGCAATGAACATAAAACACCTTCCCCATGTACTGTTTAAGAGAGAAGGTTCACGGGAGAACAGCTCAGTTTTCCAACAGGGCTGGGGCTGTCAGTAGCCTGATTCCCCAGGTGGTAGGATTTTTTAGCCTTCCCAGATCGCCCGGGTCAGGCGATTCATTGCCATTAGAAGCAGCCGTGCACCCCAGCTGGTCTTGGTACCAGCCTCTTGCTTGTCACTAGATGTCCTGTGGATTTTCATGTGTAGACTGAGACTTGGGGTTGGCTTCCTTGTAATTTGAGCAGATTGCATGTCAGTATGGTAAATTTGTCATGCTGGTCTTAGTGTGCAGTTTTTGAGGTTTTGTTCATTGTAGGCACCTCCATGAGTACCAAACGTGAATACCACCCTCTTGAAGTAAACAGATAAATTCCAAATCAGTGTGGGTAGAGATAAGTGCTTGTTCTTTTGCTTCTTGGATCAGGTAACACACTGTCAAAGTTGGACGAGCATCCAGAATCTGCCTTGGTTCCTGGTGATTGGGGGAAGGGACAGGAAGCTCAGTTGTTCTGAAAAATTTCTGTGTCAGAAACAGAATTGCCTTGGTTCCTGGTGATTGGGGGAAGGGACAGGAAGCTCAGTTGTTTGTTCTGAAAAATTTCTGTGTCACAGAAGCAGTAGTACCCAGTTGGTACCTGGGTGGGAAGCCAGCACTGTGAGCACAGAGGAAGGGTCTCTGGGCAGGTGGGAAGAGATGGAAGGTCCAAGGCTCCCCTAGGATGCTGTAAGCCCTAGCAGGAGTGGCTGACGTGTCTGCTCACCCACCGGCCTGGCCTCTCTTCCCAGATCTGTTGCCCAGAACCGCACATACATATGACTTAGCTCACAGGGTGGTTTTTAGTGAGGTACTGGAGGAACATTCACTCTTTCTCCTCCTATCCTGTGCCTCTGTTTCTGTTGCCATCAAGAGTGGAATTCTGACACTTCCTTATTCAGCCGGGCCCTTTACCGTCTGTCCATGTGCAGGGTGCAGGACAGATGGCCGTGGGGTAAAGGTAGAACACTTGGCACATGGCCACTTGCTGTCCCGCCCGAGGTTCATCTCTGTGTTCTCTGTCCACTGCCTCTCACCGTGTCTGGCTAACCTCTCTTCCTTCTGCCTCCTCTCCTCTGCTAACACGCTTGCTGACCGGTACAGATCAACTCTACCAGCAACTTGAGCAAAACCGACGCCTAACTAATGAACTAAAGCTGGCTCTGAATGAGGATTAAAGCTTAAATGTGAGAACACTAGGGCTGAGTTCTAGGAATAGAGCCCATCGCAGGACGTGTAAGACTGTCCAGCCTTCAACTACTAGGGTTGAAAACCACTTGCTTTCTGCAGAAATGTAAATGAAAGGAATTGGCTGCAGGCTGTTTTTGGCCTGTATTTCCCTCTCTATAGCTGGAATAATTAAGTTCTCTAATCTTAAACATCTTTTTATGGTAAAATACACATATTATGTATATGGATAAATATTTATAACACCAGTTCACTCGTCTTTGAACTGATACATAATGAGAAGGAAAAAAAATTCTCTTCCCCACAGAGAACTGAGTACTGCTTTAAATCTATATGTACGGTATATGATATATTACATGTATTCCTAACTCCTTCCTATCTGGTATAGTGTTTGAAGTATGATTAAATGTACTTATGCTTGGGCAAAATAGCTTTTGAAAACAGGTGCTCATGTCAGAAGTCGCTGGTTGTCTGAAAGGTAGGCTTTATTCAGTTTAACAGCGTTGTTGCAATCTGGTGAGAATGTCATGCTAATAATAGAATACTTTAAAAACGTTAAAAGAATGTCCTAATGAAGTGTGCATGAAACATGTTGATAACTGCTTGTGAGAGCAGAAATAAATCATTTCAAAAGTTGTCAGAAACCTATTCATGCCATCGTGTTTTCTGCAAGGTTGTGTTAAGATGCAACTCCCAGACCTTTAACTGCCTGTAACTCTGAAGTGTCTGCTGGTACCGTCTTAACTTCTCCAGTTTGTATAACAGTGCTGCAAGCTATTTGGGTTTTACCTCTGCCTGTTCCACAGCACATGACTGGTGAACCTTCACCAAAGCCACCCTGCGTTTGATTCTCTGGGTGGGTTGCTGGTGACGGTGCCCCAACTGTGCCAAGAGCCTGTTGTGCCTGTGGCTCCTTGGGGTCGAGGACCTCTTCCCCCTTCTTAGATCTTTGTCTGGAAATGAGTAATGCCTTAAAAGCATGCGTAGTCCTAATCATCTCATCCTGTGTTTGTGATTGATGTTTGCCTGCCTAAATGTACAAACCACCACTGTGTCCAAAGCACAGCTATTCATGACTTAATTTTCTAATCCCACCACAGAGAAAGTGGCTCATGCCAAGGAAGAAAACCTTAGCATGCATCAGATGCTGGATCAGACTTTACTGGAGCTAAACAACATGTGAAAACCTCCTTAGCTGCGGCCACATTCTTTCATTTTGTTTTGTTGTTTTGTTTTGTTTTTAAACACCCGCTTACCGTGAAACTCCTTAAACGCATTTTTGTTTACTTTTACCACTGTCACAGAACAAAGTACCGGCTAGAGCAGGGGTGGGGAAACACAAAGGCAAGCCTATGTCAGGGCTAGAATGGTTTAAATGTGCCATTTCCCAGGGCGATGTTGCCACACTTCGTAGAGTTTAGCCACACAGTTTGCTTAATCCGTATAGGAATCCTCACTGAAGCAGAAAGATTTCCAGTCAAAGTGCCAACAATAAGGGCAACAGGAAGATGGAGGTTGGAGACACAATCAGGTGTGGATTGGTGCTACTTTGAACAAAAGGTCCCCGTGGTCTTTTGTTCAGTATCGTACAATTTAGAATTCTGTCCAACACTAATTTATTTGGCTTACTACGAGATGAGACTTTGGATCCCAGATAACTGCATTCACTAAAGCCAAGGGTTCGACAGCCATGCTGCTCTTTGGAAGACTCAGCGTCCTTTTTGACTGGCACACTTGCAGCTCATTACGACTGTAGAGTAGAATTCCATGTGGGTTTCCACTCTTTGCAGATCTCCATGTTAAAGTGAAAGATTGAGGCACTACATAAAATTTGGTGAAGAAAAAACATTTTCTTAAGAATTATAACTATATGTAAACATTGTATAATGATATGGAATAAAATGCACAGTTTAGGACATTTTCTAAATCCGGTGGTCCTGTCGTTTGTATGTTTTTACTTCTCGAACTTGAGACTGCGTCAGATGGACCTCCCAACCTCCACTCAAGGTCTCTTCAAATGGTACGTGGAAAACTGGCTCTCAGGTGTTACCCTCACCGAAGCACTATTGGTCTTGCAAAGTTAATTCTTCAGTAGTGGCGTATGTACACACCAACCAGGTGAATTATGTATCAGATTTGCTCTTGTCCCTGGGCACTTTGGTTCTACTTAAATGGAGCTTTGTGATGTTTCTGTTTTCTAATTCATATGAGTTCAAACTTTCAGGGTGTCTTCATTTTCATACTTCAGTTTCATATCCTAGCCATCGATTCCCTGGTTCTTGAAGACAACGAGCACACACAAGTAAAATATACACACTAGTAGCTGACTTAAGTTGTGCTACAGGGAGGACAAAAAAGGTACCAAAAGTAAACAAGAGTAGAATGGGAATAAACTCACTGGCGTGCAAGTGTGATGTTTTTAGGCAAAAGTACGAAATATCTACCTGTTCTTTGTGTGCTTTTAATCATCTGTCTTCTCTGCAGGAAGACAAAAGTTTAAGGCAGAGAACCCAGGAGGAGTCTGGGAGCATGGCTTCTAGGCCCCCTTTCCAGTAAGATGTCCCCTTGCCCAAGGCAAATAAGTGCTATAGGTCTCAACTTTACCACCTGTCACCAGCCCTGGTTTGCCTTCCCGGTCCTCATGTGGGGAAAGAAGGGTCTTGGCTTCCCTGCAGTTGCAGAAGCCTTTCCCAAACCCAGCACTTGTACTTTGGGAACCAGATTTCACTCTGGCCAGGACTCTACCTGTCAAGACCCTCAGTCTAGGTTGCTATGGTGGGACCAAACTGTAGCCCATGCACAGTACAGTGCCAGACACAAGAGTGTGTTTGTAAATATCAACCATGGTGTCCTCTGCATACACATACTCCAGAGACCACATAGGGGGTATTTGATTCCCATTTGCCCCAAGCTAGGATGATAGTAATACTCAGCATTTATATATGAGCTGAGTCTGTATTCACAAGTGACATTTTTTTTTCTTTTCTCTAGATTTACCCCAGTAC
>NW_022900937.1:15120817-15133415 GCF_012274545.1 Fukomys damarensis
CCTTTTTTTTTTTTTTTTTTTTTTGACATGGTCTCACTAAGTTGCCCAGACTGGATTCGAACTTGGCATCCTCCTGCTTCAGCCTCCCAGGGTACTGTGATTTAAGGTGTGCACTACTGCTCCTGGCTGTGTTATTTAAGCTTCACATCAGTACTCATTTTACTAACAGGCTCAGGGATACCCAGTCAACCTACTCAGAGTCCCATCACTTGCAAGTCGTGTTTCAGGCTTCGCGTTCTGGTCTGTGTGATTCCCATTGCCCTGTTTGGATTCTGCCACTTATTGCCAACATTTTATAGCAGAAGAAAATCAACTCGGTATAGGTGAAAACAGCTGAAGCAGCAGGTACATTTGGGAGAGGAGGCTGAATAGATGTATGCAGCACATACCGTTCAGCATAAGTGGCTTGACATCAACTCTGGGTTCCAGAGATCAGATGAGGTCAATGAATTATGCAGCATCATGCCATTTAAAGGAATGAGTGCTTGGTATTCCAAGCATAGAGAACAGTCCTGTCCCTGTGTGGCCCACACCTTGGGTCTGACCCAGTGTGATAACCTCCAAGCAGGCCGCCCTGTGAGGTCAGGGTGAGATTAGGTCTCCGAATGTAAGGGCACTGGAAGCTGTTGGGGTCCCCATTCAGAGACTCAAAGTGTAAGAGGAAGAATTCAAGGTGCACATTCTGAATTCCATTGGTGAAACTCAGCAGGCCTGATTTTAGCATGGGAAGCTGATGGATCAGTTGCCCTGCTCAGAGTAAAATGGGGTGGAATTCCAGAGAAAAGGGTACAGGGAAGAGAATATAGCACCTTCAGAAAATATGAAATAATGAGCTTTCTGTAGCCTCGTTAAGAATTTGCGTGTACATTCTGATTTGCATGTGTGTGTTTTAGTAGGAATTAAACACAGCATCTCATCCATCCTCAGCAAGCCTAAACCTTTTTTTAAAATTTTGAAACAAGAGTCTCACTAAGTTACCCAGACCAGCCTTGGATTTGTGATCCTCCTGCCTCAGCCTCTTAAGTAGCTAGAATTACCTTTTGAGGCTGGTATTAAAGAGAGCAGAGCTCCTATCACTGCTCCTAGAGACATTGTTCACAGAAACAAAATCAACCTTTTGTGCATGCTGGTATGTATCCTTCAGAGTTTAGTACATTGGACCTGATTTTATTTTCTTGAGAAAAATACATCTTTTTTACTTGAACAGATATTTGAGTTGAGTGTGTGTTAACCATTTTTTCAACTCATCAGCACTATTTATAGATGTAATTTTTTTATAGATGTAATTTTTAAAAAAACCTACATCAGATGTACTACAGGGGAAAAATATGATTTCTCCAATCAAAACAAAAAACTTTAGTGTGTCCAGGGAGCCATCATTTCCAGAATTGGAGACAGAGGTTTGGAACAAAATTAGAAATGTCAGGCAGTACAAGACATATTCCCTCCATTATGTATACTTTTTGACATTGAGCCTTTTCAGAGCTACATTCCTCCAACAGCTGTCATTAATTTTGTGGATCACACAGTGAATGAAGCTATATTGAGGGTGGCTAATAGGAATGTAACTTTGCCAAATTTTTGACAAATGGGTATCAACCCGGAGGATAAGGCTGGTTGTAGTTGCCTGTGAGAGTTTTATTTCCATTTGTTGCCAAGGCTGGAGAGAACAGTGGAGTCAGGGTGAGGAGCCTGCCAAAGCCATGTGTGTCCCCTCTCCCCACGTTTAAATGCTCATCCAGCGAAACACTGCCTCTTCGCATCACCAGGGTCAGCGGGAAAGGGGGCCTAGATGGATGAGGTGGCTCGCTTGTCCAAGGTGACATATCCTCCATTCCTTTCTTCTGGGTCCTTGGGCCTCTTTCCCTCCCAATTTCGGCCCTTGGGAAAATTGAAAGTAACTCTTTTGAAATGAAAATCGCCGGTGGTGTAGTCCCAAAGGCATTCATTCCTGGCCAGGATACGCCACACAGAAAAGCATTGCTGGTTGGACAAGTGGCCCAGAAACAAGCACCAGTTAACAGTTCCAAACTTATGAATCGGTGGAGAAGCATTGTATCAGTGAATGGCACAGGAGTTAAAGAATGTTCCAAAAGTGACGGATTGAAATTGCGTTTGTCAGTAAAACACGGACCCTTGAAAATGAGTTTCTTACTCTGCTGCCAAGCTGCATTTGGATTTGCTGTTCAGCCCAAGTGACCAGAACATAGAATGCTGCGTGTAGGTGCCTTGCATGCCAAGGAAGGCACTTCAGCCCATATTCCTTCTAGGGGAGCTGTAAGGCAGGGTCCTGCGAAATCACTTATCTCCAGAGGGGCCATGTCCCAGGGGTTGTCTGGGCACAGGTGGGCCAGAGGAGTAAAAAGGTGTATCCTGCTGGTTGCTATGTGGAGCCAGGGTGAGACCCGGTCTGTTTCCCTTCCTGGACTCCTGCCTTTCCAGTGGAACATTTTTTTTTTTTTTTTTGGTCACATAAATGGACCACTAGACTCCCACATGCTTGCACTGGAATCATGTAACCCTTTGGTGACCCAGTGAGCTAGGTTGTGATGGGCTGATCACATACTCGTGTCCCACCCAAGTTCACTTCTCTGTGAAGACCACAGTGCCCAATAAAACACTTGCCAAGGAATTCGAATCATGCTGTGGCTCAGGACATCGCTATCTGAAGTGAGCTCCATCACTGTGCCTGAAAGGATGGAGCGTTGTTGCTAAAAGTCCAGCGATCCTTATAGAAATGGGAACCAGTGCCCAAGCAGCAGGAAGGAGTTGTTCTGTTTTGTTTTTGTGTGGGGATCGAACTCCGGATCTAAATCCTGGGACCAGGAGTTTTGTTTTTAAAGAGTCACTGGCTCCACAGGGAATGCTAGCTGCTAGCAGATCAGCCCACCAGGAGTCCCAGGCAGCACAGAAGTGATTAATGGCTGGTTTATTCAGCTTGAAGACCTGTGCCAGGATTGTTTTCCAGCTACTGGCGCCCTGATGCTCCTTTCCAGAACAGCCCAGGGCTGACTCCTGAGCCCCTCCCTAAGAAATGTAGAAGGAATAAAGGCAGAGTAAGTCGTCTGGGAATGGGGTCACAGTGAATGTAAAGGAAACAGGCCTCCGCCGATTGTTGCTGGTCTCTAATCCTGGTGAACTCACCTGCGCCATCACTGGCCTCCTCCTCGGAAAAAAACTATGGAATGACTCCCTTCTCTCCTGGCTGTCATTCTTCCCACCTACGGCGTTTCTGTTACTCCAGTCATCTCTTACTCTGCTCATTCTCAGATGCGGAAAGGGCTTCCATATTACTTCCTGTTACCTAGAGAATGTGTGGAAACCAGGCCTTAAGGGCTAAGAATTAAATTCCATTTCCATTTAAAAATGATTTACGTTACCGAAGAGACCACAGATTGGGGGTTGGGGATCAGTACAGAAAAAGTACAACACGGACTTTATGCACTCAAGGAATCTATGATCTAGAGAAAGCAACTGAATATACGCGTACAAGAAGAGTAGTGTGTGTGATCACATGGCAAAGTGGGAGTGGACGACACCGGTGTACACAGAGGACAGACGTGCCCACTTCTGTCCACCTAGAGCCATGGGAGAGACTCCCTGAGGCGAGCCGTGCAGGGCATCTTCTCACAGGTGCTACAGCCACAGGCAGGTCATGACTCACCTTTGCCTCTGAGATCATAGAAAACAGCTTTGCCTTTTTTTTCCCCCCCTGGTTTGCTGTTGTAGCTTCCTTCGGCCAGACTCTCATTTTAAAACTCCTCCTTACCAACCATTCCTTCCCTTACAACATTTGATTTTTTAAAAATTGTTGGTCTCTACATAACCTTCACGTTGGTGCTAGAACACCTCTTAATCTTTAGAGGACAAAGGCGAACATAAACAAGTAGTTAAAGACTAGTGGTGGCGAACTTTTTAGACGGAGGCACTCATGGCATAGGGTTCACCCCCCACTGATACAGACTCTTAAGAGTCTACAAAATCAGCTGCTTATTCTACCAGTGAATTCTGAAAGTAGCTTTGGGTTTCTGAAAATGCAAATTGATGAGAAGTTTCTCTTCACATCCATTCCTTCCTTGAGAACACTCCCCAGGGCTGTTTCTTGGAGTAAAGAAGGCAGTGAAAGCTGGGTATAATGGTGCTCACCTCTAATTCCAGCTGCTTAGGAGGTTGAGGCAAGATAACCTTAAGTTTGAGGCTAGCCTGAGACACTTAGCAAGGTCCTGTCTCAGTGATCAAATGAGTGACTGAAGAGTGACATTGAGCTGATCCTTTGGGTTGCCTGACTAGAGGCCTCAGCCAAGTTCAGAGCTGCTCTAACAGGTTAGGATCCCTGTGTATCTCCACACAACCCATTTCCAGCCTTTCAAGGAAGAGGCAAAGTAGGGCAATGTGCGTGTTTGAGAGAGAATAGGGATTCACCGCCGTGTTTGCAGGAACTACTACAGTGGGATGGAAACGCTCCCTTGTTTTTCTACTTTTACTCCCACTGAAGAAAGGAAAAGTATTGCTGATCACTGTGGATGATTAAATTTGGATGGAGAAGACTCCATCCTGAAGAATTAATTCCAGTTTGTATAACAGGAATGGATATGTGTTGTATATTGAAAAGGATATTTAAATATCATGCAACAATTTGCAAGTTCAAATGTAAAGCTGTTTGCTTCCTTTGGATCCAAGGTTACAGGGTAAATAAGCCAAAATGTACACCTAAGGTAAAAGCTACTATATAATTCCATATATTTTGGGTTTTGTTATAAAAACAATAGAAAAAAATCTATAAATGATGACAAGTCACCCATAACCTCACTGTCATTTTAAAAAATGAAATAGAAACTTGTTTTCCATGTGTTTTGCCTGTGTGTATATAAGGCTTTTTATTCAAAGCTTCATTTTTTACTCAGAAGTTTTTACATACTCACCTTCTTATGGCTCCCTGGTCTTTGTGATGTCACCATATTATAGTCCTTCTAGTTCATGTACCATAATTGTTCTTATTTAGGTTGTTTCTAAATTTTTGCTCTTATGACTTGGTCTGATTTGACAGTCTTTATAGTGTGGATATTTTCTGACTGTGGGAAATGAAAACATACTTTTTTAAATAAGTATTTCTCTTAAGTGCAGGCGTAACCTAAATATAGAAATAAACTTTCTCAACTAGGCAGTGATTCCTGCTCCAGCCTGGACTTTTTTGTTTTGTTTTGTTTTGTTTTTTTCCATGCTTTAAGTTCTTAAAAAAGAAACAAAACAAAATAATTTTCCCAGAATGGTTGGGATAGAAGCTGTCAAGAAGTCTAGCCCCCATGTTATCTCTGTTTCCCTCTTCCACTTTACCCACCCACTCCCAACAAAAACTCAGGAAGTCAGGCCAGGGATTTAGCTCAGTGGTGCCTCACAAGCACAAGGACCTGAGTTTGATCCTCAGTACCAAAACAAAACAAAAGAAAAAAACCCTCAGGAAGTCAAACTTTAAGGGCCGGGATTTAGCTCAGTGGCGCCACACCTGCCTCATAAGCATAAGATCCTGAGTTCAATCCCTGGTACTGGGAAAAAACAAACTTTAGGCCTGTGTTCACCACAGCCACCCACTTTTTCCTGTGGCCCTTTCTCAGACCCATCATTGATAAAAGTGAGTGGCAGCTGTGTGGGCTTAGGGTATTGGCCCAGGGCCCCAGTTTTGTGAGGACTCTTAGTTACAAGGTAAGGAGCTGTAATAGGGAGAAAGTAGCCCTAAAGGAAAGTTAAACTGTAACACTAAGGAGGCATCCGAGAGAGAGGGTCAAATCCAGGCTTTGAAATAAGACCAGAACACGAAGCCCCCTCTGCCACTTACTGGTTGTGTGGCTAGATAAACTCCTTAACTTCTATGATTGTTTCTCCATCTTCAGAATGAGTCTTGTAATAACATCGACATTGTAAAATTCAGAACATGATTCAGTGAAAACGTATGGTAAGTTCTGAGTGCGGTGCCGGCAATCAAGGATGGACAATTTCCGTGGCTGTGTCAATACTGAAACACACCGAGGCTTGTGTCCCTCAGTCTACCCTTAAAGTCGCCCTCCCCATGCTACAAAGAAAAGCTTTCCCTCGCCTCTTCCCTACTCACCAGTGAGGCTTCCATACTGTGCTGTCTTTTCTCTTTCAAGGCTGTCAGATGGTTCTTTCCTCAGAATGGGTCACAGAGCAGGGACCACTTAGCGCGATAGCCCAGCTGGATCTTCCCCCCAAACCACAAGGAAGCAAGATTCATCACCCTTCAGGACTAAAATCTGGCATGGGGGGGGGGTGAGAACAGCGCCCTCTGGCAGGAAGAGGAAGGCCCTGAGTAGACCCCCCACTGACATGATGTTGACCCTGTAGGGAGCTGCAGGCCCCAGGGGCATCCACAGGAGAGTGTCTCCCCCAGGGCCCGATGGGGCTTTGGCTACAGGTTAGGCTTCCTGCCTACTTTTCAGTGGCACCATGGAAACCCAGCTCATTGCTTGTTAACCTCGCAGTCAAAGGGAGGTTACCTAGGCCACCTGAAAGTTGACTTCAGACAACAGCATCCTGATCCTGCTCCAGGAACATCCTCATTGCCTCAGGCTCCAGGGTTCAGGCTTCATGGTTCCCTGGTTTAGACTAGTAGCCCCCTCTGTATCTTTAACCTTTAAGCAAGGGAGTTGAGAGAAAGAAAGCAGGCTATTGTCAGTAGGAACAGGTCACAAATGTACCAGGGGAGGCAGGAGCTCATGGCTCTGAGTTAGCTGCTTTGCCTAGAGAGCATTTCTGGTACTCGACAGGCTGCAGGGACCCAGCCAGCACCAGGAATCAAGCCAAGCATCTGCTGTGTGCTCTTAGGTCTGGCTGGCCAGGATATCTGATACCAGGGAACGTCTTTCCTTTCACACACTATTGTCCTGGGGCTTCAGTTACATTCTTGACTGAGAGCCCAGGAACAGGGATAGTGGGCACTCCAGAAATCCTCAAGGTAGTGACAATGTGAGCTTGCAGCTAATGATGGCGCAGGCCCCTGGTTTTCAGCTCGAGTGGTCACTGCCACCTCCAGAGAGTGGAAGGAGCGTCCCTTGGCCTCAGATCTGGCATTAAGGAAGGGGGCGGGGGGCCAATTCCCCATTTGTACTGAGCATACCAGCAAAAGCAGGGCACCCAGAAGAATGAGTAGTACAAAATTTAATATAAGTTAATGTTTAACTTATATTTTATGTTTCAGAAAGTAGCGTTGACAGTCATCATTAGAAACATAGGGATTTCTATAAATTTACCTTGATTTTATAGTTTAGTGATTTTTGGAGTATGTGTGTGTATGTACACGCATGTGTGTGTTGGCTAGGATTTTAATTTTTATTAGTATGTGTAGCACATAATGTTTACATTCCTCATATGGAACTTGCACGTGTACATAGACTTTTTTTTTGAGACAGGGTGTAGCTATGCACTTCAGGCTCTGTAGCCCAGGCTGGCATCAAAGTCACGGCAAATCGCCTGCTTCTGCCTTTCAAGGGCTGGGATTACAGGTTTGTACCATCACACCCTGCCCATAACACATTTTAATTCCTTTTTTCATGCCCTTTCCCTCCCCTTCCTGTCTCTTGATCCCCTTTCCCTTTTAGAAAGATGTCTCCCTACTTCCTATTATATTTTTATTTATTTATTTTTTGGTACCGGGGATCGAACTCGGGTCCTTGGACTTGCAAGGCAGGTGGCGGAACCACTGGACTAAATCCCCGGTCCTTTCCTATTATCTTTTATTTTGCTCTTTATTTATAATTTAGGTTTCTCATATGAGAAACTATACAATATTTAAACTTGTGTGTCTGACTTTTCTTGAAACTGTGGTCTAAAGATGCAACTATTTTCCTACAAATTACTCAAGTTTTTCTTTATGGCAGAGTTGTACTGTGTTGTGTTATAAACACCACATTTCCTTTCTCCATTCATTTGCTGGTGGACATACAGGTTACTTCCAATATTTAGCTATTAGGAATTGTGGTTTCTTGGGGTTTTTTTCTGTTGTTGTTTTTTTGTGGGGTTTTTTTTTTGGTACCAGGGATCGGGCCTTTGTACTTACAAGGCAGGCAGCGGAACCACTGAGCTAAATCCCCAGCCCCTGAAATTGTGTTTTTGAAGCGAGGTTTTACCTTGTAGCTCAGGACAACCTTGAACTTGGCTGTGTAGCTCTGAGGCCCCAAACTCATGATCTTCCTGCCTCAGCCTTCCAAATGCTAGGATTGCAGTCATGTGCTACCATGCCTGGCTAGTTAGTGATGTTTTACCCTGAGTCTCAAATGCCTTTAGTGCTACAGGTGTCTTAAGTTGACCATAACATCCCATCGGTGCCTGGCACCACCACAAAGAACTGGGTCCCTCCACGGCTTCTCTGGACTCCTGAGAGCCCAGCTCACCTCTCCCCAGTACATGTCCACACACAAGCGCAGGATCTGAGGCCTTCGCTGCCGCCACTAACCATCAGCGGGACCCACCAGCCACCTTTGTGTGGTGAGGGAATCTGGGGGCCAGCCTCGGGCCTCCCTGAGCTTCGCCAAGTCAGGATAGCCCCTGGACATTGTGCCAGTGCAGCTGTGGGAAAGGGCAGAGCTGAGTCCCCCGAAAAAAAATTTATACCAAGGATGGAACTTGGGCCCTTGTGCTTTCGAGGCAGACACCAGAACCACTGAGCTAAATCCCCAAATTTCTGTGAGTGCAGAACAGGTCCAAACTCAGGTTCTGGCCAGGATGGGCTGGGCTGGGCCAGCTGAAGTTCTGCCTTTCTCACCAGCTCTAGGCAGTGCCATGGAAGTTCGTGGGCTCTGCGACGTGACTTAGTGTGGAGTGTGGTGGTTCTCAGATGCTGTAGGTGTCACAGCTATTGGCAAGAAACGGAAACCACCTACCCTACTCAGGATCCTTTGGCCCTGAGGGGAGCCCCGATTCCTAGGCGCTGGGCCCTGCCACTGCTCAGCTCTGGGACAGAGGGTTCCTGGGAGGAGTGCTACAAGACAGTGGCCAATGAGAAAGAGGTGCTTCCCAGTTCCTCGTCAGGAAACCACAGCCTTTTAGGAATTTAAGGAACCAAAACCCACAGATGCCCACTCCAGGGAGACTCCAGGGGAGTGGGCAGCGAGCAGGACTCTGGAAGCCCCGGTGAGCCTGAGATTGTCCCTCATCTCTGCTCCATCTCTTTCTCTGGCTGCATAGCTTGGGGGTGGGGCGTAAAGACAAAGGGGCCCCAGTGAGATTGGGGCCCCAGTCTTTCCAGGACCACAGCCATTCTTAGGGGGAGCTAATGCACAGGTCAAAAGTGGGGTGCTAGGCACAAAGTTTAACGAAGTGATCACTTAAGCCAGGAAAGCAGTTGGTCATGAATAAATACAGCCCTAAATCATCCATGTTAGGCATCTCATTCACTTTGCACTACGCCCAGCCCTGCTAAGTCAGATTGTGGCCACACTTTGGTCACCCCCCTTATTCTATCTGGGATAGTCACCTGGATTCTCCGTGCTTCCATTTGTTCCTTAAGAAAATAAGGGCAAGGGAAGAAAGTTACCACAAACATCCATACAGTCATTTGTACTGGGATGTACAGCACCTAATCTGGGTATGGTATGTAGTAAGTGCTCGATTAATGAATGAATCCCAGATCTGCTACAGTTTGGTTCTTAAGTGTCCCCAAGGGCCCATATGTTTAAGTTTGGTCCTCAGTGTGGCACTTTCTGGAAGGTGGGGAAGCTTTTAAGATACAAGTCCTGGAGGGAGATCTGTAGGGCATTGGGGGCATGGCCTCAGGGGACAGTGGGACACTGGCTGCTTCCTGTGTCTCTTTTTCTGCCTGTGAGGTTTTCTGTTCCACAAGCTTCCACCATGATCTGATGCCTCTTCCCAAGCTCAAAAGCACCAGGACCAGCTATGGGACTGGATTCTCCAAACCTGTGAGCCAAAATGAACTTTTTCTATTTATGATGCAGTTACATTAAGCCAAACGTAAGTCCTGGTAGAAAAGAGTTACAGTAACAGTAACAGAAAGCTGACCATCATAAAACCTTTTGTTATTTGATAGCACTTGCTCCCAGAAGAGGGCCAAAGCTGTTTTTCATCTTTATATTTAGTGTATCCCTGAAACCAACATAGGTCAGCAGAAAGCTGTTGAATTTGATATAGTTGCAGCTCACCTTGCCTGACAGTAAAGTTAGTACAGTGCACCCTTGACTTACAAACTTGATTGGTTCCCGAAGGCTGGTTATAACTAAAGTTGGTTGTAACTCAGTACAGCTGAGATCTGGATGTTTACCTGGATATACACTATAGATAACAAGAGGCAGGGTTGGGAATTTAGCTCAGGGGTGTCACCACCTGCCTCGCAAGCGCAAGGTCATGAGTTCGATCCCTGTACCCCAAAAAAAGATAATGAAAGGTAGATGGTAGATGAATCTTCTTTAACCTAATTAACCCAAGTTGTTCATATGTCTGGCCAGTTGTAACCTGAGGGGCCGCTGTAGTTGATTACAAGGTGTTAAATAAGGAACCTTCTTCAAAATATTTTTGTTACTCTTCTTGAAATCCCTCTGTTAATAATTTTTTTTCCTTTCACCATCTCCCTTACCCATGTGTCTTATTTTAAAGCTCCCATGCCTTTGGAGAAAGGTTATACTAACGAAAACCAAAGTTTTACCTCCTTTGCATTTTTTTCCCTGGAAACCCTGTAAACCAGGGCTTGGCGAACTGTGTCCTAGGGACCAAATTCATCAAACCACCTGCTTTTATGCAACCTCAGAACAAAGAATGGTTTTTACATTTTTAAACAGTAAAAGAAATCTCAAAATAAGAATAGTTGTTCATTATATATAAAAATTATATGAGCTTGAAATTTTAATGTTTATAAATAAGGTTTTCCTGGAGCCCGGCTATATCTGACCATTCCCTCATTTTGTGTCTGTGGCTGCTTTAGTGCTATGACAACAGAAATGAGTGGTTTTGACAGGGACATCAGGGCTTACACAGTCTGACATATTACAGTCTCTCCTTTACAGAAGTTTATTGCTGTTACAGGGAAAGCCATTTGTGTGCTTAGATTTACCCCGTCACATTGGGAACTGGTTTTGGGGGGGGCGTGGTTGTAGTGGTTGTACTGGGGATCGAACTCAGGACCTTGCGCTTGCAAGGCAGGTGGACACCACTGAGATAAATCCCTGCCCCACATGTTGAGTACTTTTTACAGAAATCACTAGATATGATCTTTTTAGTGGAAAAGTGACACTTACTTTAAGAGATATATGGATTCCCAGAAAGTTCTGTGTAAACAGAAAGCTCATCAATAAAGTAAATACTTTCTATTGCCTTCCTGAGGTTTGGGGGATAGGTTGGTTGGGATGAAAGCCAGTGTCACCCCAGGGACCACTCCTCTCCATCTTGTTTTCACTGCTTATAATTCTTGCATCTGAGGGCCACCGGTGCTGCTGTACCCCACGCTTAATCTCTTGAGTCTCAGCTCTGTGGAAGCAGACTGTTTGAATTATGATCCAAGCAAGAGAGAGATTTTCCCCAGGGGGAGGGAAGGAAGCAATTTACTTGGGTCATCCCAACAGGGTTCCTGGGAAATCATCTGTCTGCCTGTGAATGGTTTCCATCCCACAAGGAGCAGGGGGAGGGGCAGGCAAGGGCGGGATTCCACGAGTGGTTTCTGTCCTCTTCTCCCCACCCCTCCCCTGAGTTTATTGGTAAATGCATGGTTGTCATTTTAGCCCCCCAGGTCCCCCAAACTGAGGAGTTGCCAGCACAAGATTTTCAAGTTAAGACGTCACCTCTCAGTCTGGAAAGCTGATGAAGTCTAATCCAGTGTGATTTCCCCTGGCTCTTTGGAGCTTTAGGTTTGCCTGGATTTGCCAGAGGGATTTCACTAGTCTCACCGGTATGAGGCTTGAAACTGTTTTCTTTCTTACCTTAAATTGTCACAGCAGGAGATGTATAAGAATTGCCAGGTCCCGAGCAGCCTGTGAGCCTTCTAGCTGTGTTGTGAGTGTGAGGAGCAATTTAAGAGTCATCCAGCCACCTTCCGCCTTTGAGATGAGAATTGGCTTAGAGCCACAGACGGTTACTCTTCCTGCCCCTCCTCCTCGGTAGTGAAGATTTGTCTCTCTGTTTCCATACTGTGATAGAGTGTGTGTCATGAAATACCTTAGACCAAGAATCCCCAATCTTTTCCTCATGTGAAGAAACTTCAAACTTGCCCAGAGGCATAAATTCAAAGATGTTAGAATTGAAAGGGAGACCTAATTTTACAGATGTGAAACAGCAGAGGAGGTTGTTGAAGCCAGATTGTTCAAGATCCCCGGCTAAGGGGCAGCACCATTTACAATATGCTCTAGGGATGCTGACGTCATGTCCAAAGCATTTCCCATGAGGCCACACTGCCTTCTTTCCCACGGCTGGTGGAGGCAGTGAGGTTATGAGTACAATTAAGAAAGATAACTGAAGGGTGGGAATCACACCACTAAGAAGAGAGAGGAGGGCCGGGGATTTAGCCCAGTGTTTGTGCTGCCTACCTTGCAAGGGCAAGGAACCGAGTTTGATCTGCAGCACCAAAAGAAAAAAAAAAAAAAAA
>NW_022900937.1:15133502-15159350 GCF_012274545.1 Fukomys damarensis
AAAAAAAAAAAAAAAAAAAAAAAAGAGAGAGAGAGAAAGGAGCTTCTGCTATATGGCAGGCAGAGCATTTTTGACACAAGCTATAAAGATTTCTTTATATTAGGTAAGGCATGAAAACCCAGCTTAGAGACACATGCTGTAGACCCTGCTTTCAGACTGCTAATCCCAAATTTCCACCGCTGCTATGGGCTTTGTAGCACTCATCTTATTTAATGCAACTAAGTGGTTAGGCAATATTGTCCCCATTTTAATTGATAACAACATTGGCTCAGAGGCTCAAAGAGGACTCAGAGTGGGAAAGGGTAGAACTGGGATTGGGACATAGGGCTCTTTGGGTGCAAAGCTCAACACTTCTCGCCATCCCATGGTATCTTCTGCTGCAGTTTCTCATGAACATGGGATAAGGGCCATCAGTTTGAAGACAAGCCATGCAAGGTTCCTGGGCTCTCTGATAGATTGGCCATGGGTCTTTTAGGGAGCTCTGGGTTGAGCAGTCACTGGGATGCAACCCAAAGGAGAAAACCAAGAACTCCCAGCAGGGAGATCCAGTCTTCTTCCCCACAGACCATGGCCCTCCTGACCTCACTTCTCCTGTCACCTTTGGTGTTTAGGGCGGGGCAGTGTCCCCAAGCCTGCTTCCTTGATGTGAGATGAAGAGCCAGTCTGATCCTAAACCATGACAGAGCTTTATGCTATTTTTCTCCCCTTAAGAGAAATCCCCTAAGAAAAAGACTGGATATTTACACCCAAAAACCTTCTGGCCAGCCTGGTAGAACCAGCTTTTTTAATTAGTTTATCTGTCAGAACTAATGTCACTTGTAGGCTAGGAGGTACAGCCTAGTCTCCCACTCTGGTAGCACAACTGACCATGCCGAGAACCTTTGCATATAAAATTCGGTGAGAAGCCTCTTGTCCACCAGGACTGTCTTATGACTAATGTAGTCCTTAGGTATTTTTGCCATTGTGGGTTCCTTCTCTATTAAAAAAATTAAATTTAAATTTTTATTTTACCTCTGCATTGATAAGACAAATATATTGATGTAATAGGACATTTTCTTTGACCTAAAAGGGTTTTCTTTTCTGATTCTGAAAGAAGTTGAAGTCTTTCCATGGATCCCCAAAGAGTACTGGGCACTGTTTTGTGTCTTGGGGCTAATGGAGGAGCTGCTCTTCTCTCCACACACCTCCCTCCCACCCTGTGGGGCCTCCCTACCTCAGCTGGTAAAGCACCTCTGTGTGCTGCAGGAAATTCAGAGGGCAGTGCATTTCTCCCCTGAGGAAAGCTAGAAAGGAAAGACAGTGGCAGGAGTGAGCCCAGGACTGGGAGTGGAGAGGCCTAGCTTGTCTCCCCCGCTGTCCTGAGGAGATACATATCAGTCCCATGGAGGTAGGTAGAAGATGAAAGGGTCAAAGGAGCCCAGAGGCAGGAGCAGGAGCAAGGGAAATAGAGCCAGAATTCTGATTCATCTTGCTTTCTATTGGTGAGAAGATGCTAAAAGGCAAGCAAAAGCCTTGTCCTGACAGACGGTGAGGTCCTGTCTTGGACTATGCCCATAGGCAGTTTCTGCCCAGGAGGCGGTGCAGGGATAAGATGCATAGGTTCAAGCTTGTGGAAAGGGGCAGGAAAAATGTTGTTCTGCAGATGTGAGGGGGCCAGGCAATGTAGGCCTGCGTGGAAATCCTGCTGTTGAAGAAAGAGCCAGCCAGCAAAGAGAGGCGGCCACTGTGGTATGGGCTCCCTAGAGCCCTGCCCTGGGTGGGGTGACTGCGCTGCAGGCACAGGCCCTTGGGAGGATGCAGAACAAGAGGGTGGGCACCAGGTGGAAAAGGCCGGAGCCAACCGAAAGGCAAAAGGTTGCCAGGTACCTGAGTGACTGCTCTCCATGGCCCTCAGAATTATCAAGTTACTGACTTCATGAACTGTCTGGTGTAAGAAGGGAGGAGCGGAGCTTTGTAACCAGTTTTAATACCAGCCACAGCCTCAGCACAGGCAGACACACAGGAGCATGGAATCAGAAAGGGGCTGGAAGGTGGGTGATGGACAGGCCAACATCTTGGCCAGGGCTTTCAACAACCACAAACAGAGCCAGCAGGTCAGTCCCAGTCTCCACCACCACCACCCCGATCAGGCACCCGGCCAAAGAGCGCCTTTCAAAGGCCTCTGAAAACACGCGAGACACACACACACACACACACACACACACACACACACATTTATTGGATCTAAAACACAGAAAAGAATAAAACTGAAAGTAATATATTCCTAATTAAATGTCCATAAAACATAATTACGTCAACTTCATTCATTTTTAAATTTAGCATTTCTAAACTCCCTCTTTGGGAATAATGGTAAGGTTTGATTTTCTCACCGTGTAAAATTCCCTGCGCACGTGTGATGACAGGCCGGGGAGCCCAGCCAGCCCTGCAGTAAATGAATACTTGTAGCTAAATAATTTCAAAAGCAAGAATAATAACCCTTTTGATCTTTCCCATGGTAAAAATTATGTATTTAATGTGAAATATGAGTATATTCTAGTGTGCTAGATATGATGTGGCATGTGGCCTTCATAATTAGAGAAGACCCTGGGGCCTGGAATAGTCTTAATCCAGCCAGCCCCGGTTCTAAATCATGGAACTGGGGTTCAGGCTCTGTGGAACCAGATCTCTGAGGGGTGAGCTGGGGGCACTGTGTCAGCACAGTTAGACTGGGTAAACCTCAGAATGCTCTGCCTCAGAGTTTGTACCCAGAGCTCTCAGCCCTCAAGGACTGCTGAGAGGAATGTGTATTCATGCATTGTTTCGGTACTAGGGGTTGAACCCAGGGCCTTCCCACTAAGCTGCATCCCCCATCCCTTCCATCTTATCTTGCCTCATTTTGTTTGAGGCAGTCTTGCTAAATTGCCCAGGGCTGGACTCAAACTTGCAGCCCTCTGGTCTCAACCTCCCGGGAGTGCTGGGATTCTAAACATGCACCACCACGCACCCCGCTGGGATGAGCTTTCAGAAGAAGTGCCTCCCTGTTGCTGATCCACCCATAAAAGAGAGGGCAAACCCGAATGAGTGGGCTGTAAATTCACCGCTTGGCTGGTGGCAAGTGGCCTGCGTGTGAGGCCAGGCCCTGGAACACTGCCTGACAGCACTTAGCAGCGGAAGGGCTCCTGACTGCAGCTGGAACGCCTGCCGCCCATTCAAACCCTGCAAGTCAATGCTGATGGCTAGCTTCCTGTTAAAGACACTGTTATTTATACGTCTCCTTCCTGTGATGATTTCACTTTTACACTTGAAAAAGAGGAAGAGAAGAAAACAGGGTTCCCAGACAGGACTTTCTCCCCACCTCTCACTGTGTCTTTAATGTTCCCAGGCTTAGAGCATCACATAGCTCGCAGCCACAGGTCCCACCCGCTGCTTCTTTCCTTGCCCTGCTCCAGCAGCTTTCACTCTGGCCAGCAGGCACCCTTCCAGCCCCTCTTGAGCCGTGTGGGGAGCTGTGAGGGATGTCAGGAGTCTGGATAGAGGAGGACAGACTGAGCCTGACCGAGGCAGGATTCAGACTCCCTCTCCTCGCTCCGCCTCACCGGCTTCGGTCCTGACCTCACCCCTGAAGTGGCCCAGTGACCAGTGGAGAGGGGCTAGTGCTAGTGCTGCCTGCTTCTCACCAGCTGGTGAGCTAGGGGAGCCAGTTTGCTAGGTGACAAGTGATGCTTTTCTAGAGAGCAGGCCTGGCCTACCTTCCCCAAGAAGCTCTCTCCCCCTCCTGCCTGCCTCCACTGCACGGAGCACACAGGATCAGTTTGTTTTCTTAGCAGTGAGCTAACATCCGTCCAGCACTTTTCTACTCTCAGAGGACATGTACACCTTGTCTTTGGTGTTCACAGTGATGGTAGAACAAGGCAGGCCAAATATCAGAATTATCCTCCCGTAGCAAAGAGGAATCAGCTCAAGGCTGACCCCCCCATGGCTAGTGTTCTGTGGCCCATGAGTAGCCAAGCCTGGGTCTTCAGACCTCAAGACCTGTGGGCAGTGAGCTTTGACCCTGAGCAGCCACAGGGAAACACCAGCTCTCTCTAACCAAGCACACAATCAGTAGCTTTGGAGTAGGACTATATCTGTGATGGGTAACCATGACTAGAGCCAGATTATCTGTCTCAGGAAGTTTTCAGGACTCTGAAGATCTGACATCATGTAATTGTTTTGTTTTGTTTTTGTACCGGAGATTGAGACTGAACTCGGGACCTTGTGCTTGCCAGGCAGGCGGCAGAACCACTGAGCTAAATCCCCAGCCCTTTTTAATGTTGTAAACATTTTATCAGTCAGCTTTCATTGCTAGGACAAAATACCCGCACCCACAATTTAAGGAGGCGAGGTTTACTCTGGATCACAGTTTAGAGATTTCAACCCATAGCCAGCTGGCTCCAAGGCAGAAACAGGGCATGGCAGAAGAAGGCTGCTCATCCCATGGAGGCCAGTGAGCAACACAAGAGAAGAGCACCAGAGAGGAAGGCTCCAGGAACTATGTGGTTCCTGTGTCGAGCCCTACGACTGCTCCTCCGTTCAGATGTGATCTCCGTTCCCATTAATGAGCTTAGTGCTCTCACAACCCAGTCCTCTCCGGGAGTCTCTTAATCCAGTCAAACTGATAATCAAGATTAACTGACACAGAGAGGAAGATCGTTTCATTTATGGCAACATTCAGTAAATTCATTTATTGGTGTATTAACCAATCCAGTATGTATATAAGTTTAGCGAGCAGTATTCCAATTGCCACATGGCAAAAATCAGTGTAACCAAATACTCGGTCCTCTGAATTTTCATTGTAATCAATTTTTCCAGTGATTCATTGATTTTTACTAAATTTACCCATGTTTTAACATTTACTAGCAAATGTGAACTGAACAAAATGTACAGAAATTAAAATTTTTCCCACATGAAGCACGACTTTTCTGAGGGGAAAAAATCCAGCCTTTAACTATATAATATTATTTAATCTATATCTGTTTTCTTTCTTTACTTCTTTTGATTTTTTTGGAGTGGGGGTGTTTGAGACAGGGTCTCACTAAGTAGTTGAGACTGACCTGGAACTCACAATGTAGCCCAGGCTGGTTTCGAACTCACAGCGATCCTCCTGCCTCAGCCTCCCAATTGCTGGGATTACAGGCATGTGCCACCACGCCCTGCTCTTTACAGCTTTTGAATGTGAGTGTATAATTTCAAATGGAAAAACTAAATTTTTTTCCTACAAGTTTCCAAAGGCATTTAAATTCTGACATTACTGAGACAGTGCAGCAGAAAGGCCAGGTCCTGGAGGCCGCCTGGCTGCAGGTTGGCCTAGCTCTGCGCCTCTCTGAGCTGCAGCCCCTTGACAAAAGCGCTTACGCAAAGGTAATACTATCTTGGCACAGGTGCTGGTGGGTAGGGAATGCATCACGGTGATAGCAAGGCTATATCCGGGTGATAAGATTATAACTTGCCTACCTTGTAACTTTTCTATATGTTTTGAGACGTCCTTCGTACAGTTTAGTTGTTCAATATGTAGGAGGAGCCACACCACATGGCTTCGGTATGTACTGCAGTTTACTTCACCATAATCAACCCACAAGACAGCTAATAATACCACCTTTTTACAAAGAAAGTGAGACCTGAATCATTAAGTAATGTGTACAAATACCTCAGAAGAGTCTGGCTTCCAATCTCTCTGACTTTAAGATTCATGCTAATTTTTACTTTTGCCAGCTCAGCCTGTGTCCTTCTCTGTGAAGTGGGTGTAATGTTATATCTCAGAAGGTGGCGGGAGGATGGAATGATATGGTAGGCGTGAAAGTCTGCTGTAAATGCTAAATCCTTCTACAAAGAACGATGATACTAAGTAACAGATGTTGTGCATGTAGTGTGGACCAGGCGCCATGCTTTTCTGTGGACTTTGGATATGTCGTGTTCCTGTCACCATCTCCATGACCCTGTGAGGCAGGTGCCCATTATAATCCACACTGAGGATACGGAGGGTCAGCGAAGGCACACACCATGCCAGGATCACACATCACATTAAGAATCTAGGGGGCCGGGCCAGGGATTTAGTTCAGTGGTTCTGCCGCCTGCCTTGCAAGCATAAGGGACTAGTTTGATCCCTGGTACCAAAAAAGAATGTAGGGGCCAAGGATCTAGCTCACTGGCACCACATCTGCCTTGCAAGCCCAAGGTCCTAGGTGGGAGCCTTTCCGTTGTCAGTGATGCCTGAATCCTCTTGCTTGGTCTTCTCCCCCACTTGCCCCTCAAGGATGCACTGCAGGGAATGCAAAACATCTACGAGAAGGCAGATGGTAGGCCTGGCTCCACAGCAGAGGAAAAGAGTGGGAGACAGATCAGAGACAATGAGATGTTGCTCTGCCTTCTGTAGTGCTCACGTACTTAACTTGCTGTCCAAGGACTGTAGGGCACAGCCTGGACCTCAAGAACACCACTGCCATCTGCTGTTCACACAATCTCTATCCAGGGCTTCTCTCCAGCACCACTCATGACCCTCTAATGCTTGTTATATAGTGTATCCTAGACTCCTTTTGTGGCCCATGTATTAGAATTTTAACCTTTGGTCAAGTTCAATTTGAGGAAGGGCCAATGCTTAGCCGAGCTAGACAGGGTTGAATGAATCAAGATACCCTTCTAAACTGTATGACCTCGGTGCAAGATCTTTTCATCTTAGAGTCTCTTTCCCCGTGTGTAAAATGAAAACCACAGTAACAATATCTGCTCCATACTGTTGTCTTTAAGATGAAATAAGGGGGCCGGGGATTTAGCTCAGTGGTTCCGGTGCCTGAGTTGTATCCCCAGTACCAAAAAAAAAAAAAAAAGAAAAAAAGATGAAATAAGGGTTTCCCCCATTCATACTCTATCTTTCTATCAAAAAAAGGGTAAATATATAAAGGACAAGCCAGGGTGGGGTACATTTAACATCTCTAATACCAAAAATCACTTCTGCTAACATCATTTTAGCAACTTTCAACAGTGTTCTTTTACTAAAGTGTCTCCTTTTTTATTTTGCCACTGATTTGAAATTTATCAAAGTTGTCTCTGTTTTATACACACACACACACACACACACATATATGTATGTTTTTTTGGTACTGGGTATCGAACTCAGGACCTTGCACTTGCTTGCAAGGCAGGCAATGGAACCACTGAGCTAAATCCCCAGCCGCTCTTTTATATTTTATTAAAAGTATCTGAACCAAATATGAAATAGTGAAAAGGGTATCTGATTTTTTTTATGCCAAAACTTTCCTCATTATAATTGTCTCTTATACCTGGGACCATCAGGATTCTGATGGGCAGGTTTCACTTCAGTTCTTTGAGGTAAATGGCAACCTAAAACTGAGAAAACTGGAGTGGACTTTTTCCACTCGCGTTCCCCGTGGAACTGACACGGATGGCAAAGCTAAGAGGCCCGGCTCCCTCTGAGCATCTGTCAACATCACACCAGACTCTCTTTGCCTGAAGATTCCTTCTGACTGAGTTGAGATGCCAGTCCTTGGATGGTAATCAACATGCATGCGGCCAACCTATAGTCCGAATCCTTAATGTGTATCGGTGGTTTATGGCTCAGCAACATTGAAACTGTCTGTTGGTGAGTTCCAGCAAGGACATACAAACTATCTCAGATAGGATCCACTGTACTAGATATTTCAGGGCTGGCTGTGTTGGCAGTGAGGGAGCTGGCCTTGCTGCTTTCACCCTCAAAAAGAAGTTGGGTACCAGCCTGCTCTCCTGCATCTTTGGTATAGAAAAAAGATTCAACAAAGACACTACCTGCAATGTAGATTTCCCTCTTTGGTACCCAAATTGTCTCTTTAAGAATTAGTCCTCGAAAAAGGGCTAAAGCCAGTCATGGTGGTGCATGCCTGTAATCCTAGCACTCGGGAGGCTGAGGCAGGACAATCACTGTGAGTTCGAGACCAGCCTGGGCTACATAGTGAGTTCCAGGTCAGCCTCAACTACATAATGAGACCCTGTCTTAAACAACCAAAAAAAGAAAAAAGAAAAGGGGCTAAGATGTAGGGGAAGTGGGAAGGGTAGGGGAAAGGAAATGAGGGACAAGAAAAAATACGAGAAAAGGAAAAAATGGAAACAAAGTCTTTGTAAATAGGGGAGGGTGAGGGGGTGAAGGGAGGGCAGGGGAAAAAAGGAGAACTAAGACCTGTCATGTAAAGGTACAAGATCCCAATGATGAATGTAACCATACTGTATACCTAAAATGTACCAATAAACTCAATAAGATTTAAAAAAAAAGAATCAGTCCTTGAAAAATGCCATCTCTTTGTGGAAATGAAAACAGCATTTGTTTGTTTGTTTGTTTGTTTGTTTGCTGGGAACCAAACTCCTGACCTTGAACTTGTGAGGCAGGTAGCAGCACCGAGCTACCCCCAGCCCAAAAAGAGCATTTTTAAAAGATAGCACTTGTACCTATTAGTAAAATTTTCTTATAAATTGCTCATTGCTGGAATCTTTGCTGTGAAATCAAACTTGCCTAATATCATTGTAATTTGTAAGATCCTGCTGCAAAGGAATAGCAATAAATTTTCCAGACTGCTAAAGATTTTTCATACTCTTTGAATTAACATATTAACTATAGAGACTTTATCTTTCAAGAGGGGCAAAAAGCTGTATTTAAGATGTCTGTTGTAGCATTAATACCTGTAGCAGCCACATAAAACCCCAGAGACAATCTAAGTCCTGACCCAAAGGGAATCATAGTTAATTAGGTTCACAGGATATTATTTTGCCATTAAATAATAATGATGAGTATGGAGGCTATGTAGAAGTGTAGAGACATGCTTGCTTAACGTTAAGTGAAAAGAGCAAAATACTGAGTGGCAGGGCCAGGGGATTGGCTCAGTGGTTCCGCCGCCTGCCTCACAAGTGCAAGGTCCTGAGTTCAATCCCCGGTACCCAAAACAAACAAACAAACAAAATACTGAGTGATATGTCCGCTGTCATTGTACCATCTTAAACTTTTGTCTGTATGGATGACATCTAGACTGAATTGGGAAAAATACAGTTATGTTCAGATCGTAGGATTCTGGGTGACTTTTAAATTTTGGTTTCCAAACTAATGATTTCTCATTTCTATCAGTAATAGATTTTTTTAAAAAACCACGAAGAACTGTGATATTTTAATGTGACATATTACAGTTAAAAGAAACGAGGCAGGAAAAATCCTCTAAAGTAAGAATCTCATGCTCCTGTAGGTCCAATGCATTGACCTGTCCTGGATGATACTCTTTATCTGTCTTTGATGGAACGAATCATAAAGTGACTATGAAATGTGTCAAGGTCAGGGCCGGGGATTTCGCTCAGTGGTTCCGCCGCCTACCTTGCAAGTGCAAATTTCTGAGTTCAATTTCCGGTACCCAAAAAAAAAGTCAAGGTCTGGTTTACTACCAACTTACATTTGACTAGCACTTTAATTCTCAAAATACTTTCACATGCTTTATCAAACTGGAGTTTCCCAACAGCCCCACAGAGCAACCAGTGTGTATGGCATTATGGCCGTTTTACAGATGGGGAGACTGAGGCCGAGCAAACCGAGTGATGTGCCTGAGTTCACACAGTTAGTAAGTAGCAGAGCTGGAACTAGATAGGCGAGCGCCTAATGGCACTGCAGGGAAAGCACAGTATGTGACAATCACAGGAAGATGGCTCAGGACTTGGTACCCAAAGCCAAGAGTTAGCCATAAGAAGAAGATGAGACATGTGTAGCACTTGATGGATAGTCTTAGAGGGGGCACTCAAATTTGATCTAAGCCTAGACTTAGGTCCCTAATCCCTTAGTGGGCAAAAAAAGCTGAGAGGGTGGGCTGGGGATGTAGCTCAGTGGCACTGCACCTGCCTTGCAAGTGCAAGGTCCTGAGTTCGATCCCTGATACAAAAAAAAAAAATAAAAAATGCTGAGGCAACTTTTCAAATTTAGGTCCAGGACACAGTAATTGTTAGGGACCTGACGCCACCATTACGGCCGCATTTCCGGGTTCTTCATGACTCCATACCACTATCTTAAGTTTCCTTTTCCCAAGGCTGTGATAGTTTAGAGAAATGAAACTTAGCTTCTGCAAGGCTAAGTCCATAAAAGGCAACCTGGCCTGCGGTAAGTTAAAGTAGCCCGCCTGCTCACATATATGCAATAGCCCAGCCCAAAACCAATAAATGGACCATCCTTTCTTTGTTCTCTCTCTCTCTCCCTCTCTGGGATCTGCTCTCCTGAATAAAGTCTCCCCTAGGCCCTCTTGGTGTGTGGCCTTGCTGTTGAGCGTTGCTGTTCCTCTTCAGTAATTGAAAAAAAAACTCTTAAAATGATTTCTAACTATTGAACCAGTGTCCAAATGTTGACATATGTCATTATATAGTATCAAAAATTATACTCAGTCCTGGAGTTGTAGTTCAGTTTTAGAGTGCTTGCCTAGCATTCAGGAGGTCCTGGATTCAGTCCCCAGCACTACACTACTCACCCTGAATTAGATTAATACTGTATCACCGTTTGTGTTAGCTTTTTGTCAGTATGACAAAATACCTGAGGATAACGACTTAAGGAAAAAAAGGTTTATTTTGGCTCACAGTTTGAGGGCGTGGTTGTCTGGTTCCATTGCTTTTAGGCCTTTTGCAAGGCAGAAACATCATGGCACGCTGAAGTTTTGCCGTCAGCATCATCACATTCCTGTTGCTAGCAGCTACTCAGTTTCAGCAAAACATCTTTAAATTAATTCTAATTTGACCTATTTTGGATTTATATTTATGTATGTTGAAATGAATATATCTCCCGGACTTCTAAGCTGACTAAATTGGAATGCACTGAAATATATCCTAACATGGCATTATTTGTAAACTTGTAACTGTGATACAGCTAGAAAGGCAAAGCGTATTAAATACGTAGAGAACAATAAAACCAAAATAACACCTACGTGCATATGGGGCACTCTGAGGAATTCCTGTCCCAAGAAAGTAGTGTGAGGAGGCGGTCAGCACCGGATCAGAGTTGGAAGGAGAGTGACACTCCTGAGTCCCTGACTCTAGTGGTGCCTTCATGACTGGTAGAGAATTTACATGGGCATGTGTGGCCATCTGCTGAAAGATTCTTACTGCCCCTAAGCAAGATATTTCACTCCTGAGCTCCTCTGACAGGAAGTCATGTGCATATTTCACAAGATGCATTTGGAAAATGGAAGTAAAATCACACAACTGTTTTTGGCAAAGAAGGTAGAAAAGCAATGTATGCTTTTCTTCTCTGACCACTTTCAGGTCCTTTCTTATTCCCTGATTTTATTCTCATGGCTGACTCTGGAGCCAAACTCCTAGTTCTGTGCATCTTCATTGGCGATGTGATCTTAAATAAATTGATTAATCTTACCTTCAATCCTTCGTCTTAAATTGGAGTAATAGTAATTCCTCTGCCATACAACGTTTTGTTTATTCTTTTTTATTAGGTTCATTCACCATTTTCCCTTCGTTCTTTTTCTTTCTATCCCTTTCCCTCTCCTTCCTACCCCTTCCCTCCATCTCTTGCTCCCTTCCCCGTTTGAAGAAGATCTCCCTACTTCCTGTCTCGTCTCTTCTTTCGCCTCCCTTGGATTTTCTCCCCCTTTATGAGTGGAGCGTTTGGAGACATTTTGTTGCCTTGTCTTCTTTTTTTGGTACTGGGGACCGAACTCGGGTCCTTGTGCTTGCAAGGCAGGCGGTGGAACCACTGAGCTAAATCCCCAGCCCATGTCTTCTAACATTTCTATTTTTTGTTTGTTTGATTTCTGCACAAGGGTTTGCTGGTTGAACAAATTGGGTTGCAGAGATATCCTCTGAGTGTGACTAACTATTGGCCTTTTCTTCTGTCCCAGGATCTAGCCACCTCCATTTTTTAAAAATTTTTTTATTTTTTTGGTACCGGAGATAGAACTTAGGAACTTGTGCTTTTGAGGCAGGCGGCAGAACCACTGAAATAAATCCCCGGCCCATACCCCCATTTATTTGGGAGGGGAGGTTGCAGATTAATTGGCGCAGCACCCATTTCTTTGGGAATGGGCCACAGTATCGTTTATGATCCCCAGGGAATCCAGATATTGGCATATAGAGAAAGCCAACTGACAGTACTATGTCTCTTTGGCTATAGTAGGAAACTTAGCATCGTGTATAAATGGCATCATATACAGACTGGACAGTAAGAACAATTCATGTACCACCCTCTCTAATTTTAGTGTACACATGTAGGTAGCCCAGATGTTGACTGGTCTGTGCTGGAGGTGGGCAGTGGTGTGAGAGCTCAAGCAGAGCCCTGGACTCAGTGCTACCACCTTCAGTCCAACACCCTCTGAAGGTTACACCCACAAAACCTGGCACAGAATGCAGGCCGGGAGACCAGGCGACCTTCCTGGTCTGACCTTGAGATTCTCAGAGGGCCTCAGGGGATCTACTGTCTAACCAGCCCTCACCCTTTCCGAGTCTGTCTCTCACCCAGTCTCTGCAGTGGGATAGCACTTCTGTCCTGGAGTGAAACTGTCCTCCAGAGTGTCGAGCTCATTCTCAATCAGGTCGATCTTCTGGTTGTCCGCTCTGCTGCCCTGTGCTGAGAGAACCAAGGTGTAGGAGTTGGTAGCTTGACTCTGGCAGAAGTGGGATGGGCAGGTAGGTGGGCTGCTCCTCCTTCCTGTGCAGTGTGCTGTAGTCCTTACCTCGTAAAACTATTAAGTGCATTATTAATGATGCATACAAAGTACATGATGCCTACAGAGAGCTCAGTAAATAATTGCTATTAACTGAATGCTCAGCACCTAAGAGCTAAATGAATGTTAGCTATCATTATCTGGATTTTAAGTGTTAAGGGTTTAGTTCCTCCTAAACTGTATTTATTCATTTTTGTCTTATTTTGGTTGTTGAAATGGAGTCTTGCTGTGTAATGCAGCCTGGCCTTGAATGTACTGTGACCTTCCTGCCTCAGCTGCCCAAGTGCTGGGATTTTAGGTGTGCTTCATCACACTCAACTTAAAAATGTATTTTTAGAATGCACTATAGTTTGGATCTTGAATGTCCTCCAAAATCCATGTGTTCAAGGCTTGGTCCCCAACCCCTAGCACTATTAGGAGGTGGTGGAAACTTTAGGAGAGGAGAGGGGAGCCTAGTGAAAGGAAGTTAGGCCACTGGGGATGTGCCCTTTCAGGGGATATTGGGACGATGGCCTTTCATTTTCCCCTCTCCTTTTGCCTCCTGGCCACAATGAGGGGAGATGGGTGAGCAGCTTTGACCCACCACACGTTTCCTGTCATGATGTGCTGCCTTGCCACAGGCCCAAAGGCAACAGACCAAGCAATTATGAACTGAAACCATGGGCCAAAGTAAACCTTTCATCTTTATAAACTGATTATCTCAGGTATTTGCTACAGTAACAGAAACCTGACTAGCACAGAGGAAAAGAAAAAAGTTGACATTTATTGAATGCATATTGTGTGCCAGGCACTTTTCAAACATTCCATACATTATATAATTGAATCTTTCTATTTCCCTGGGAGGGAAATGCAAGGCAGAACTAGGGTGAGGGGAATGAGAGCCTAGGGTACAAAATGAGACACACACACACACAAAGAGGCACTCACTAACTCTTGTTCTTTCACAGAAATATCCGCTGATGTAGCTGCACTTTAAGCTTCTTGAAAGTATTATGGTAAGAGCTTCTTAAGATTTCTCAGAGAGTCCACTTCTAACAACTTAACAGGAAAAAGCCTCACAAGAGAAAAATGAGGAGTATATAAAGTTACGGTCTTTCAAAGAAAAGCTCTTTGACGTCTTTGACATCGTACCATGGAGGATGCTTTTAGAGGTCATTAGTATCAGTGGGGAGAATCCTACAGGCCTGCACTTGGAATTGTTTCCCAATGCCCTCTTCACCTAGACAGTCAATGGCTCTAGGATAAGAAAAGCTGCCTTGTGATTTGGTGGTTTCCTTTCCTTTATGTGGAAAGAACAGCTGGGCCAACCGAGTTTTGAATCTCAGGAGGAAGCCAACATCTTGGAATTGAGGTAGGGAGGACCCCAAGGAATCCCTGAGGCATTTGTGGGAGTAAGCAATCCACAGGCAAGAAAGACCTTTGAAAGGATCAGTGGAAGTCTTGTTGGATAACCTTTCCTGGAGCCCAAAGACAGAATGGAGACAGAAAGATGCCCATACCCACCCACCCCCCCTCTTCAGAAGAAGAGGCTGAACAGTGATGAGTTATTAGGAAGGAATGTGCTAATAAAAAGATGATCTTTGTGTTCTCTTCCAATTCTGAGATTCACCTCAGAATGTTGAAACATGCTGTAGATCAACTGCATCCAGCAAACTTCATGTGTCGAAGTCCTACTTCCCTATATAACTATATTTAGAGATAGAGCTTTTAAGAGGGTAACTGCGGTTAAATGAGATCATAAGGATGGGCCTGTTGTGACAGGGCTAGAGTTCTCACAAGAAGAGACATACAAGCAGGGCACGGTGCTGCACATCTGTAATTCAGACATTTGGGAGGCTGAGGCTGGAGGATCACTGTGAGTTCTAGACCAGCCTGGGTTACATAGTGAGTTCAAGGCCAGCCTGAACTGCATAGCGAGACCCTGACTCAAAAACAAAAGAAGGAGGGAAAAAGAAGGGGAAGAGTGAGAAAGAGAAGGAGAAACAGGGGGAGGAAAAGGGGAGGAGGAAGGAGAAGAAGAATGAGGAGGAAAAAGGAGTAAGGGAAGGCAGAGACGGAGCGGGAGGGAGAAGGGTGGAAAAGGAGAAGGAAAAGGGAGGGAGAAGAAGATGAAGAAAGACAAGCAGAGCCGGTACATCTCTGTCCCCTTCCTTCTTTGCCTCATTCTCTTGGGACTACAGGGAGATGGTGGCTGTCAGCAAGTCAGGAACAGCACCCTCCCCAAAATCTGATCATGCTGCACCCTAATATCACTTCCAACACCACAACTGTGAGGAAGTAAGCTTTTATTGTTTAAGTCACCCAGACTGTGATGTCTTCTTATGGTAGCCAAAGATGGTACATTTAAAACCCTTGGGGCAGTGTTTAATGCCCCTAATTTCTTCTGTTGGCTTCCAGTGAGGGTAGGTTTATTTAAGCTAGTGTCACTAATTCTGTTGCTGTGAGCGATGGGGTCCCAGCCAGGTTTCTAGGTTTCTTGTGTGCAGCAAAGAATTAGATGTGTAGTGAAGTTTAAATAGACGATGGTACACTCAGAGCCCGTGGGCTCATGGGGCAGGAATGGAAATGGGTTAGGGTTAAGAATTTAAAATGTTGGGCCAGGTCTAGGACACCCCCCGTTGGGTCTTCCAGAGTGATTGACAGGGTGCTGAGTCTTGTCACCTGTATCTACTGTGAATGTCCTTTCCCATAATTCACTTAGAGTTGTCTGTGTGAGATGCAGTCCATAGGCACGAGCTTTTAACGAGCTCCAAGTGAGGAAAGGTCATTGCAGGTCATGCCAGCAGGTCTGGCACACATGTGTCCTGGTTTGGGATTTTGGAATCTTCCACAGTAGGCCCAAGGACTCTTTCTGATCTCTGCCTATGGTTGGCAGGCCTTAGCAGAAGGATTGGAGAGTTGAGGAGGGTTGACCCTGGGGCATTGCCCAGGTTCAGATGAGTGGAGGGGAGTGGTCTTGTACCCCAGTTTACTATCTATATTAATTCTGTAACTATGTCTCTTCAGTCTGCACCACCCAAGTAAATGGGTGATACATTTTGCTTTTTTCAGCTAAAATTAGAATAATGGATTCATTGAATTACAGAGTCAAAAGCAGTAAATTCCAAAGTTGGGTAGTCTTCTGTCCATACCTTTCTGGGTGTTGATGTCCTCCGCCATATGGTGGGATAGCATTTGTTCCTACTTCACTGTTTGGACGGATCTACACGTCTGCCCACAACCCTAGTGGAGGTAGGGATACTGACCGAGCACGGCACAGCCAAGATGGTTCCTGGAGGCTGGAGTCAGGGAAGGTCAGTAAGGGGAGAGCCAGCGGGAAGGGGTCAAGCTTCTAAAGCCTCAATAGGAACTAAACACACAGGTAACACTTGCGAATGTTCCCTGGGGAAGGAGGAAGGTGTGTTCGGGGTGAGCAGAACGGGATAACACAAGGGACCTGATGGAGCGCAGCTTGCCTGAGAGGCCATCAGGTGAAATGGGAATGGGATCGAGTTAGAGTGACTCATACATCATATGGCAGTGAACAAAGTCGTTACCACACACATGCATTACTGTTTCACACACGCTTTTCCCCTCTACGCACTTGGCGAATCAGAGGGCAGCCAAGGCTGAGCAAGGTCGATGCTTGTGATGAAGTCAGGGGTGTGGTGTGGGCCTGGTTCAGTCATGAGGTCTGGGAACTTCCCCGGAGGAGCGTTAACTGGAATAGTTATCCAGCACTAGTTTGCTTCCCTCGTTCTTTCCCTTCCCATAATGTAGAGTTGAGTGAGAAAAGCAGCCAGGGTGGGAGCATAATAGTTATGTTCCTTGTCTGTGAGCCTTGAGCCTCATGCTGAGTGGCACAAGTCACACACTGCGTGCACACACACACACACACACACACACACACACTGCCCCTCTGTGGAGCTGAGCTGGCAGGCCAGGTATCCGACCCTTGTTAGCAGAATCTCACTGAGTGTTCCAAATCCCACTTATTTCAACAAGTGACTTCAGTAAGGACATCCAAATGGTGTCACCAGGTTGCTTGGTACCAGAGACTCAAATCAGGAATCTTGGAAATTCCCTCCCAATAAATGCCTCATTATAGAAAAGCATGTTTTTAAAATGTATGTGTAGATTGTTACTGTACCAAAGACTCTCCCCTAACTGAAAAGGCCAACGATTCCAAGATGTGCCTGGGAGAGACATCTAGTCTGAAGCAGTGAGCCAGGGACTGTTTGTTCTGAACTCTGCTGACCCTCGCACCCAGAGTTACTTGTTTTGACTGACTGCCAAACCCTACAGTTCAAAAGACAGCCACAAGTGGAGAAAGGGCCAGCATTCCTGAGGTTGGATTCCCAAAATTCTCCAACTTATTGTCAGCCTCTCACTCTAAGGTCAGCCGCCTCTCTGTGGTGGCTCAGTTTTACAAATAGTTCTCTTGGCCACAAAAAATGCTAGGGAGATTCTGATGGTGGGCGCATCCATGCTGTTGGCCACCCACGGACTTGAACCTGGGATGTGTAAACTTCTCCCAGAAGCCATCGCCGGAGACGAGTCTGGGGCTCATGGTACTGAAGCAACTGCGTCTTGCTAGAGGCAGCTGTGCCCTGAGGCTCGTCATCATACAGGAGAGCTGGCGTTTCCTTTTAAAAATGTTCCACTGCAATTAAACTTAAACATTGGCCTGGTTAATAGAACTCACATGCTATCAAGCTTAATTTCATCTTGAAACTTTCCATTCTCTGCCCCATATTCAGGCTTTCACTGGGTCTTGGGTTTTTACCTCCAAATTGCCACACCCCTTCTGAGGAAACCAGCCAATCCTTTCCTTCTCCACTGCCATCACCCTAACCAAAGTCACCTTTAGGTCTCCCCGCAGGGCTCCTAACGGCTCTCTCCACAACACTTCTACTCTGCCCTTCCCGCAGACTCCTCCACTGTATCCCCAGAAAGACAGTCACTACCCTCCCCTGGTGAAAAGGCTTTGCTCTAAAACTAAAGCTCAGGACCTTGCCCTTGGCCCCTGACTGCCCCCACTCTCCCGGGCTTCCTCCTCATCCGCCCCTCTCCTGCAATCTCACTTACCTGCCGGCTCCCCACCTCAGTGCACAGGGGATATTTCCTCTAGGGATATTTTCCTTGAGGATCTCCAATGTAGGGCACGTCTCTTTGCTTTAGGGTTTCATTAACCATGTTTACCCCTCTTCTTAGGACTGTGATTTATAATTACACTTTCATAAGTGTCATGATTGGATAAAGATCCACCTTCCTATAGCCCCCAGGCTTGATGACAGAAGGGACAAATGTGCTCACTGTTGAATCCCCAAGAGGTATGATAGAAGAAATAAAAAATGGAATGGAGACAGGGAAGTCAGAACTAAAAATTGCAATGTTAAGACTGCAAGGGCTGGGGATTTAACTCAGTGGCACTGCACCTGCCTGACAAGTGCAAAGTCCTGAGTTTGATCCCTGGTACCAAAAATAAATAAATAAATAAAAAAGAAGACTGCAACTTCCAGGACCCAGACAAAGGTATATGAAGTCATAAATGGGCTCAATTAAGAAAGTAAGGAGCAGTCTGGGAGAACCTAGAGAATGTTTAAATCCCTTATCAAAAAGGGCTGTAGTTCACATGTCTCACTGTCAGGTGGTTTCAACGATAGGTGGGAGGTGCAGGACTGTCCCATCAGGCGACATGGGACAGTCCCTTCAGGAGGTATAGGCCATCGGGTGGGCCAGTCATGCAGGTTCCATGGGTGGTACCAACAGATGGAAATGTGTAAATACCTTTGTGAGATAATAATAGATTTACATGCTTTAATAAATAATACAGACCGCCAGGTGTGGTGGCGCACACCTGTAATCCTAGCACTCGGAAGGCTAAGGCAGGAGGATCACTGTGAATTTGAGACCAGCCTGGGCTACATAGTGAATCCCAGGTCAGTCTCAACTACATAATGAGACCCTGTCTCAAAAACTAAAAATAAATAATTAAATAAATAATACAGAGAGATCCCAAGGTTTCACTAAGTCACTAAGTTGCCCAGGCTGGACTCGAACTTGTGATCCTCCTGCCTCAACCTCCCATAGTGTTGGGGATTACAGGCGTGCACCATTACACGTGGCTCGCTGCAGGTTTTCTTGTACTCACTTGTGTGTGTATATGTATTTATGTCTATGACATTTAATGACATGTAAAGTCATGTATCCACCACCACAGTGGTGAAGTACCACGTATCAACTGAATAGATCTGAGAAAAATGCAGTTTGACTTAGGTTCAAATTGGCCCCAATACAAGTTGGTGTCCCTGAGTCCAGGCAACAGTGAGTTATGGGAAAGCCATTTTCCCTGCACATCAACACAAACAGAATAAAAGGTTTCAGTAGGAAACTTTTTAGTTTCAAAAACAACTTATTTGGTGGTGCATGATTGTAATCCCAGCACTGAAGGAGGTTGAGGCAGGAGGGCTGCCACTTCGACTCTTGCCGGAGACCCTGTCTCAAAATAAAAATAAAAAAGAGCTGGGGATGTAGCAAAGTAGTAGGCAGCCCCTGGATTCAATCCCGGGGGGTAGGGGGAGATCATCCTTTTGAAAAACACTTGTAATCACACCAAATTCCTATTCCTCCATGTTTTCACATTCTTCATATGTATATTTGTTTTTGCCAATCTGAAAAAGAATCTTTTGCTTTTTCTGCTTAATACCATTTTAATATTTCTTAAATTATCCTTCGTCACTTTTTCAGGTTTTTATTATACATGAACTTTTACACTAAAGTGTAATGTACCAACAGTAATGTACACAGATTGTAAGTGTACAGCTCAATGAATTATCAGTATGTGAGCATACATGTAAGACCTTGTTTTCAGAACAAGGGCCTGATTCTTAAGGCCATTTTTGGAATGGATAGTTCAATATGCATTTTGGTTTTATTGATTCATACTGCTAGACCCTAGTGAGAAGAGCTGGGCTTCATTTGAATTTGGCAGAAGTAACTGGTTGTTTTAAAGTGCATTGGAAGCCAGGTGTGGTAGTGCTTGTCTGTAATCCCAGCACTTAAGAGGCTGAGGCAGGAGGATCACTTTGAGTTCTGAGGTCAGCCTGGGCTACATAGTGAGTTTAAAATCAGTCTAAACTTAAGAGACTCTGCTAAATGAATGAATGAATGACTTTAAGACATAAAAATTAATAAAAAGAAATAAAGGGAGGTAGAGGGACAGTGTGAAGGGCAATGTCTTGAGCCCGGTCAAGGAAGTGAAACGTTTCAGACAGTGGAAATGGGTTGGTGCACTTGAAGCTCACCTGGTTTGCTAACTGGAATAGATGCTGCAAGACAGAGGCCCCTTCGACAGGTAGTGACTGGAATAAAGAATAAATTATCTTGGCAGCCTTGAATTTTCACAGGCAAGCACTTTAAGGGAAAGTAGGGCCATCCTAGGGATGTGGCCCTGAGCTCTTAGAAATGATTTCAGAGTTGGTTCACATCTTTTTTGGCTGAGATTGTGGCCTAGTGGAGATGAGGGCTCAGAGGATCCTGGCTAGAGTTTGGTCAAGGAGAGACTCTTCGCAGCACAACTGGCCCACAGACAGCAGGACTTTCATTTCATACTGGGCCCCTTCTCCTGAATTTCAGGAACCCTTACCTCCATTGTGATAAGCACAAAAGCAGCCAGTGCTTTGCCAAATGATTCTCTCATAAAACCCACCACACTAGATAATACTTAATGTGCCTTCCAGTTGTGAAATCCTATGTGAAGCCACTGGCTATCTTGTCTGTACTTGAAAATAAAACCAAAAAAATAGGTTGGGAAGACAGGGTGCATATTGGAGACCAGAGAATACATGAGGCCGTGGCCTTCCTTCTCCTATAAATCTAACATGGAACACACTCCCCTGCCATTTTCTTTTCTTTTCTTTGGGGGGGTACTGGGGATTGAACTCGGGTCCTTGCGCTTGCAAGGCAGGCCACTGAACCACTGAGCTAAATCCCTGGCTGGCCTCCATTTTCTGACACGTAAGGGAGATAATACTACTGTGCTTAAGTTACTAACCAGTAGTAACAGCCTAACGGTGATGAGCTCTCCATTCACAGGATGTGACATAGCCTATGCCACTTAAGGACCCCTCCTAAGTTGAGTTCCATTTTCCAGACCTCTGATATGAGTTTCTAAGGAAAAAAAATCAAGATCTAAAAATTAAAATCTCCAGAGCATTAAACTTTAGTAGCAGACCGCAGAATCCTCTCCGTAAATCAGTAATAAATCAGTGTAACTTTTTCTATAAAAATACAACTTTACACTCATTCATATAGAAGTTTCAGTGACACTTGAAGCTTACAATGAGCCAGGCATGAATTTAAACCCAGATGAAAGTAAGACTCTACTCTGAAGGAACTCACAAATCATTGGTAGAGAGATCCCAAAGAACAAATCAGGCTAGGGATGTAGCTGAGCAGTAAAGAGCTTGTGTAGTATGTTCAGGGCCCTGGCTTCCATCCCTAATACCACCAGAAAAAAAAAGTCCAGAAACTTCAGTTCACTAAGTGCTACAACAGAGAAATATAGGGCATCGTGGTGGGAGGAAACAGACACTGGCTAAGAGAACAAGGCAGGCAGAAAGAAAAGCTTGTGCACAAACCTGAGGCATTTGAGAAGCGTCTGTTCAGAGAACTGAGATAAGATCACTGAGGTGGTGAGATGCGCAGACAGGAAGGGAGGGACCCAATCCCTGCGAGTCCTTTGTACAAGGCAGTCTAGCCAGTTCTGTCACCAGGCTGAAACGAGGAACCCATCCCATCCCGGTGGAAGAAATTTGTAAGTTCGCTGACTCCCAGAATGAAGAAAATGAAATTGCAGAGTGAGCCAGTACACAAGAAGGGTTTATCAGTCAGAGATTTGAGGAAGCGCTCGAGTGAAGTGCAGCTAAAAGACTCCTAGAACTAATAGACAAATCCAGTAATGTAGCTGGATACAAAATCAACACACAGAATTCAGTAGCATTCCTATATACTAACAGTGAACTCAGTAAAAGAGAAATTATAGAAACAATACCATTCACAATAGCATCAAAAAAAAATTAAATTCTTGGGAATTAGACTAACTAAAGAATTGAAAGACCTCTACAACAAAAGTTTTATCACTCTGAAAAAGGAGATTGAAGACATCAGAAAAAGACATCAGGGGGCTGGGGATTTAGCTCAGTGGTTCTGGCGCCTGTCTTGCAAGCACAAGTTCAATCCCCGGTACCAAAAAAAAAAAGAAAAGGACATCAGAAAATGGAAAGATATCCCATATTCCTGGATAGGCAGAAACAATATAGTCAAAATGACTATATTGCCAAAACTAATTGATTTGATATAGATTTGATGCAATCTCAATCAAAATACCAACAGCACTTTACACAGATCTAGAGAAAACAATCTAAAAATTCATATGAAACCGGAAGTCAACCAGAATAGCAAAAGCAATTCTGGGTAATAAAAACAAAGCAGGTAGTATTACAATCCCAGATTTGAAGTTATATTACAAAACCACAGTGATAAAAACAGCATGGTACTGGCACAAAAACAGAAATGTGGACCACTGCAATAGAATAGAGGAAGCAGAAACAACCCCAGGCAATTCAGACGTTTGATTTTTTTTTTATACATTTCAGATACACATAATGATCTCATTCATCATAGGGAATTTGTGCCTGTACATTACATATCTTGCTTTTTTCCCCTCATTCCCCTCCCTTCCCTCAACTCCTCTTCCCTTCCTTATTTGCAAAAGCTTTGTTTCCATTTTTTCCTTCTGTTCTTTTTTCTTGATGTTTCTTTCCTTCTCCCCTCCCCATCCCTTGTTCCACTTCTCATATGAACATTTTCTCCCCATTTCTCAATCAATATCTATTATACATTTTGGTCCTTATTTACACTTTTCAATTTCTCACACCGAGAAACAATGCAGTTTTTAAACATGTGTCTGATTTATTTCACTTAACAGTATGGTCTCGAGGTGCATCCATTTAACTAGAAATGTCTCAACCTTATCCTTTGTGGCAGAGTAGTACTCTAATTTTTTTCTATAATTCTGCAAGATATGCTATTGGTATTTTGATCACAGTTGCATTAAATCTGTATAACAGTTCTGGAAAGTATGGCCATTTTCCCTGTTTTGGTTTTTCCTACCCAAGAGAAAGGGATATCTTTCCATTTTCTGATATCCTCCTCTATCTTTTCAGAGTACTATAGTTTTCAATGTAAAGGTCGTTTGCTTCCTTTATTAGATTGCTTCCTAGATATTTCTTTTTTTCTTTGATGTTATTGTGAAAGGTATTGTTTCCGTACTTTCTCCCTCAGTGAGTTTATTTGTGTATAGGACTGACTTGGATTTTTGAGTGATGACTTTGTATCCAGCTATGCTACTGAATTTGGTTATTAAATGTTGAAGTCTTTTGGTGGATGTTATGGTTTTGGTCTAGATGTCTCTCCAAAGCCTCATGCAGTCATAAGTAGCTAGAGTATGATGCTGGGATTAAGGGCATGTGATTACTAAACTAGTGCATTAATTGGTTTGGCACCACACTAATTCCAGTAGTCTCGATAAGATAAAATGGGCAGGAAGACGCTGTGAAGGTTCCCTTGTTGCTTTTCCTACCATGTGGGCACCATGAACTGTTTCTACTCTGTGACACCCCTCTATCATGTGCCACTCTGCCTTGAAATGAGCCAATTATGAACTGAAACCTCTACAAACTGTGAGCTAAATAAACCTTTCCCCTTTAATTTTGGGTGTCAGGTATTTTGTCTCAGCGACAAGAGAAAAGTAACGCAGAATTTGGTGCCAAGAGTGGGATTATTGCTGGACATTACCTGACCATGAAGTTCAAGAGCCTTTGGAACTGGCTGTGAAACAGCCTCTTCTGGCCGGAAGAGTTTATAAAAGTTCTGCAATGCTAGCTGAAAAACTAGCACTGGAACACCTTAGGCTGTACTGTATGGGAGCTTCTGGTCAGAGCTCAGAGTGCCAGAAAACTGGTCAAGATCAGGCTCTGGAGGTTTCTACTAGGAAGGACTACATTGGCTTTTGGACTCCAGATGATGTGTGTTACGGCTTGGCAGAAAGTTTGTCTGCATTTGCTCCTGTCCAGAGACTGTACCTGAGACTGAGATTAAGAGTGGTGGACTAATTAATCTCACAGAAGAAATTTCAAAGCAGTCTAATGTTGAGGCCATCGCATGGCTGCTGGTGGGGGCTTTTAGCCAGATCTACATTGAGAATGAAGAGCAAAGAGACCAGCAGATTGATTTTAAATGTTTTGCGTTTGGCCAGACAGGAAGCTCCAGTAAAGCTGCTGGCCTTGTTCCAGGACCTGGACCCACTACTTTGTTTTCTCTGACCCAGGGGTGAACCAGGATGAATGACAAAAAGGCACAAAGTCAGTTTTACTTGTGGACAGCCAGGAGGCTCTCTTCCCCTCAGTCTGGCTCATCTTGCCTTTATTCACCCAAACATGAGTACAAGCAATCAAAATAACGCAAGATTCATCTGCTTTTCAATGGCCATTAGTACCTGCTCATGTAAACAACTTAATTTCAGCTGCCTTAACTTTTCTCTAGAACCTGCAGTATGCAGTCACCCCTGAATGTGGCCTTTCTCCTTTGTGCTCACAGAGGCCAATTAGGCCTCAGTTTTCCTCTAGTCTTAAACACCGGCTATTCCCCTTCTAGATATCTTACCAAAAGATTTAGTCATCATACTGTAGTGATACATGCATACCCCTATTTATAGCAGCACAATTTGTAGTAACTAAATCCTGGAAATGGCCTATATACCCATCAACAGATAAATGAAAATGTTTTTATATACAATGTAGTATTCTGCCATAAATAAGGATAAACTTGAGGCATTTGTAGGTAAATGGATGCACCTTAAGACCATAATATTACATAAAATAAATCAGACATAATTTTTTTTTAACAGGGATCAAACTCTGGACCTTGCACTTGCGAGGCAATCGACAGCACCACTGAGCTAAATCTCTGGCCCCAGACACAGTCTTAAATAGCACATGGTTTCCTTCCTGGTATCATTGGGCTATAGACACTGTGCTTTTTTCTGGCATTAGATGGCCAGGTGACAGATATCAGAAGGACCATTCACAATGTATAACCTTAAAGTGTCATTGTGCTCTGTGGGATCATTTTACATCTGAGACCTAACAAATGGTTATAAATGTTTTATACAAATGTATTATACATCGACATTTTTCTTTAATTAACTAGCAATGCATGCTATTTTGGAATACATTCTTCATCCCTCAGGCCTACTAGTATCTGTCTGCCTAACTAGAATAACACAGTCCACCTTTAGAGTTGTTACAATGCTTAAATGTTATTTGTAAAGTGCTCAGAACTGTGTCTGGCACAGAATAGCACTATGCAAGTACTGGCTATTACTACTGTCATTTGTTAGGAAAGTGGGACTCATAAGAAATTCTTCCTAATAAAGTGCAAATGAGAAGGACCAAAAAAGTGACAGCCACCACACCTTGATTCAGTGCTGAGGAGTATAACACATACGAAGCCTCACTCATAAAAATCAGTGTCCCAAGGGCTGGGGTGCAGATAATGCCTTATTTATTTAGGTACCGGGGAACGAACTCAGGTCCTTGAGCTTGTGAGGTCGGCAGCTAAATCCCCGGCCCCCTATTTTTTTTATTTATATAAATCAAATTGAAAACAGTTATACCCGCCCCAAAGTTGGTTAAAAAAAAGTACCCACCAATCTTTTCCGGGGGGAGAGGAGATCCTTCCACAGTACAAGAACCTTAGAAAGGGTGTAGGTCCTCAGCCTGCTCTCAAAGGTCCCTGTGTGCAGTACTTGAAGATGGGAATCTTCTCTGCGTGTTTAACGACCCCCTCCCCTAGCTAAGTCTAGGGACAGGTGGTGTGGGCAGAATTCCCTCGAGACAAGGGACCAGGACTTCTCCGAGGTGACATTTTAACTGAAAGCAGGCAAAAGAAAAATGAAGAGAGGGAAGGGAGGAAGAAAGAAAAAGAAAGAGAAGGGGGACAGAAAAGGGAAATAGAAGAGAAGGGGGCGAGGGCGGTGACAAGACACTGGGAGGGAAGGAGCGATCGGCGCTCCGGCGTCGGGCATCGATTGCGCATGTCTTCGCCCCCGCCC
>NW_022900937.1:15159885-15193463 GCF_012274545.1 Fukomys damarensis
CCAGCCACAGTCTCACCCTGCTGAGGTTGCCCAAGTCGGGGTTGCCCAAGTCGGTGTTGCCCAAGTCGGGGGTGAGATCACCTCCGCCCTGGGGACGGCCCTGCCCCGGCTGTGTCCGGACCCGACGCACCCCTCGCAGTTAGCGGCCCTGGAGCCGAGCCGGTGGGCGCGGCTTCCTGGTGGGCGTGGTCAGAAGGGGAGGTTCCGGGGATGCCCGGCTTGAAAGCTTTTGGAGGCTTCCGAGGTGATTCAGCCAATGTTTGAAGTTTTCCTTCTTTTCACCTTCGCTTTTAGGATGAGGTGGGCGCACCCGGCATAGTGGTTGGAGTTTCTGTAGATGGAAAAGAAGTCTGGTCAGAAGGTGGGCTCAAAAAAGTGTCAACTTAGTGACTTATTTAGTGCCAACTGGTTAAAAAAAACTTAATATTTTGCTGGTTGAAATGAATTCCATGAACTTGCTACTCAGTTTACATAAAGTGAAACATATTGTAGAGACAAGTCTATAGAATAAAGGATCCAAGTTTATTTTTTTAATCAGCAAGATTTTAAATATAGCTAATAGAGCTGATGATATATGTAGGTCAGTAGTAGAGTGTGTGCTTAGCGTGTGTGAGGACATGGGTTCAATCTCCAGCACCAAAAATAAATGATTAAAATATAACTAATAAAATAATTGGAGTCTTAAAATGGGTTCTTTCTTCACTTTTCTCGTAGGATTGGATTTATTAGTCTGAAAGTTGTATATAGAGCAATCCATTAAGCCATCAAGTATCCAGTATTGTATATTTGCAACCGTTAAAATGCATAAAACCTCAAGATTTCTGTTTTTTTCTTTTCAAATTCAGTCCACTATTGAGTCTTGCGTTTTGGAAAAGGCACAGTAGGGAATAATAGGGATGCACAATACTCCTTGTCCTCAAGGAGTTTACGCTTTATTACTCCTTTTACTAGGCATAAGTGTTAGTGGCATAGGCATTTTACAATTCTTTTTTTTTTCTTTTCTTTTCTTTTTCTTTTTTTGGGGGCGGGTACTAGAGAGATTGAACTTGCAACCTTGTGCTTGTTAGGCCCGTGGTGGCACCACTGAGCTAAATCTCCAGCCCCATTTTTTGTTCTTTTAATTTTATACTTTTATCAAAGTGCAAGTTGTAGCATAACTTCTTTACTGCACAAAAATGGATTCAGTTAGTCACCCCAGGTTTTTAGGAATCTTACTTTTAGTAAATGACTTTTTTTTTCCCTTTTGGTTTTTTGAGACAGGGTCTCACTGTGTAGGTGAGACTGATCTGGAACTCACTATGTAGCCCAGGCTAGTCTCGAACTCATAGCGATCCTCCTGCCTCAGCCTCCCGAGTGCTGGGATTACAGGCATGCACCACCACGTCCTGCTCAGTAAATGACATTTTAGATCTCATTTAAGGAAAGTTGTAATTTTAGAAGAATTTGATGGGAGAAGTAGTTAGCTAATTTTTAAAAAATCTTATAATCAAAAATTTAATGAACATAGCTCTATGGGTGAGGGCTTTGTTTTTCTACAAATTTTTCAGCATAGTATATATCTCCATTTTAAAAACAGCCATTGTAGGGACAAGGATGTATCTCAGCAGTACGGTACCTGTCTGGCAAGTGCAAGGTCCTGAGTTCAATTCCTCGTACCAAAAAATAAAACGAAAAACTGTGATTGTATTCCTTATCTTTCTTTTCAGAATTATGTTCTTATATCTCTTAGATTTCCACACTTGCACCCTGTGCAGAACATGAAAACCAAACATTTTTTCCAAATTGGTGGTCAGCTGGATTTGCAGATCTCTTCATGTTGGTTTTTATTGGGTGGCTATTTTAAGAAATTCTGTGGAGGCTCACTCAAAAATCAAGAATGAATGCAATCCAAAGAATGATAATGTTTTATTTCAAAGATGTTATTTATTTAAAATGTAGACTAAAGAAATTGTTAAGATAAGCTAAGAAAAATGAGCACAGTGGACCCTTAACTTACAAACTCAATCAGTGTCTGAAGAGTGGCTGTAACTCCTGTTGGTTTTAAGTCAATACAGCTGAGATCTGGATGTTTCCCTGTGCACACGCTGTAGGTAACAAGCGGCAAATGAATCTTCCATTAACCTAATTAACCCAAGTTTTTCATATGTCAGGCTGATGGTAACTTGAGGGTCCACGTATATGAATCAGGTGGAAAAGTGCACGTGGTACATTTTCAATTTGTAGGAATACATTGTCAGCCTCACTACTGTCAGTGTTGCTGAGACTCTCATCTTTACATGTCCAGTATTTGGTAACTCTGGAAATAGGATATCTGTTTTCTTTTAGATAAATACGGGCGACCTTTTGAGACAGGATGATTTCGGTTTTTGAAGGCTTGTTTGACCATGAGGCTATTAATAGAGAATTTGCTTTTTACCCCCACAGGCCTAGGTTATGCAGATGTTGAGAACCGTGTGCCATGTAAACCAGAGACAGTCATGAGAATTGCCAGCATCAGCAAAAGCCTCACAATGGTTGCTCTTGCCAAATTATGGGAAGCAGGGAAACTGGATCTTGATATTCCAGTACAACATTATGTTCCTGAATTCCCAGAAAAAGAGTATGAAGGTGAAAAGGTAGGAAACTCACAGTTTATTTTACTAATGGTATGTTAAAATTGTTTATATTAGAACTTTACTTAAAATGTTTCATAGAGTTCTTTACTTTCAGTTTTTATTAATGGATTTTTTTAGTACAGATGATAATCTGGTAGGTATTTTTCTGAAATGTTAAGATAACGATCTATGCATGACATTGTTCCAGCCCATTTTGAAACAAAAACATTAGTAAGGCATTCATTCCAAGGCTGTTAACTTGTGATTATACAGTTTAATATTGTAACTTAATTTTCATGTTTTTACAATTAGGTTTCTGTCACAACAAGATTGCTAATTTCCCATTTAAGTGGAATTCGTCATTATGAGAAGGATATGAAAAAGGTGAAAGAAGAGAAGGCTTACAAAGCCTTGATTATGATGAGAGGGACATTGGCATCTGACCAAGAAAAAGAATTCAAAGAAAAAGGAGGCAAAAGTCATGAAAAGGATGACTTCGTTAAAGCTAAGACAGAGCCAGACAGTGAAGCCAAATCCCGGAATTCAAAACCGGGCAAGAAAAAAAATGATTTTGAACAAGGCGAATTATATTTGAAAGAAAAGTTTGAAAATTCAGTTGAATCCTTAAGATTATTTAAAAATGATCCATTATTCTTTAAGCCTGGTGAGTGTTAATAACTTCAACAAAGTCCTTATTGAAATGTTGATTTCCAGGAAATCCAAAATTCACTATGGTTGTTAATAGTGGCCAGTCCAGTGTCTGCCTTTTTGTCTGTAGTTTCTCATGAAGCCTGGAAACGAAGCACTTGGTGTTTAGATTTAGCAGAATATGCTCAGTATCAAGGTATTTGTGGAAGCTAGGCATGGTACTGAACACCTGTAAGGCCAGTTTCCTAAGAAGCTGAGGCAAGAAGATGGCACAAGTTTGAGGCCAGTTTGGGTAACTTACTGAGACTCTGTCTCAAGATAAATAGGTAGGTGGCCGGGGATTTAGCTCAGTGGTTCCGCTGCTTGCCTCACAAGTGTAAGGACCTGAGTTCGATTCCCCGGTACAAAAAAAAACAAAACAAAACAAACATAAATAGGTAAGTAGGTAGGTAAATAACCTCAGGGTCCCTAGAGTTCAATCCCTTTTACCTGCCCCCCCAAAAAATTAAAAATACAAGAAATATATTCATAGAAAATTATTTGGAAATGTTGGAAAATAGCTTCTTCAAATAAAACCTGGTCCAAAGTGGAAAGGATAAAGTATTGCTAATTTTTTTGTGTGCCTTCATGCTTTCAAGAAATTAGTGTTGACTGTAACAGTAATCTCAGAATTTGGGAGCCTGAGGCAGGAGGATTATGAGCTTTAAGACTAGCCTGGGCTACATAGCATGTTTAAGGTCAGCCTTGAGGGTCAACCATGTAGGCAAGAACCTTGAATAAATTTTATATAGGTGTGATTAATAAGAAAATAAAATTATGGATTTTGTCTTTTAAAATAAGGTTTCTACCCGTGTTTGGTATGGATCATAAAATCTTTAGTTTCCAGAAGCCAAAATGATACAAAATTATGTATTTGAAATAATATACATATACAAATATATATTTGTATTTCAGTATGTATCTGAAACAAGGTTTTTGTATATATTTTTATTAAAATCAGATCTCTTTATACCTTAAACCATTGATAGTAGATAGTTGAGAATAAGATAGTTTTACTGAAGAATTTTCTTTTCTTCCCCTTCCTACTCTTTCTAGTTGGTTGTCAGTTGGAAGGATTTTTGTTTTGCTTTATTTTGAGATAGAATTTATTTGTTTATATCACTATCAAAGAATGGAACATATTCATATGAATATTGATTGATTGATTAGTACCAGGGATCGAAGTTTGGGTCTTTGTGCTTGCAAGGCAGGTGGCAGAACTACTGAGCTAAATCCCAAGCCCTGAATTGTTAATTAAACATACTGTTCGTTATTTTTTTCTTGTGCTAGGGAGATTGAGTAAGCAAGGCCATTACAAAGTTAACTACATTTGTTGATTTATCATTTGTGATTTTTTTCTAAATGCTGAAGTAAAATATTGAGCTTTAAAGGTATGCTTATTTTCAATAGGAAAACAGTTCAATTTTTGAATAATAATCAAACATTTTCTTTTTTTCCCTCCTTGCAATGATACCTCAAGGTAGTCAGTTTTTGTATTCAACTTTTGGCTATACCCTCCTGGCAGCCATAGTAGAAAGAGCTTCAGGATACAAGTATTTGGACTATATGCAGAAAATATTCCATGACTTGGATATGCTGACAACTGTACAAGAAGAAAATGAGCCTGTGATTTACAATAGAGCAAGGTAAACGAATGCCTCCTGGTGTGTTTATCATACCTTAACTCTGTGTTATCAATTAGGCAAAACCTTTTGCTTGCCTCCCTTCCAAAACAAATTTGCCACATTTTGGGAACTTTATTACATGTCTTATTTTTCCATTTGTAAAATGAGGAAGCCAGTGTGGTGGTGCACGCCTGTAATCCCAGCACTCGGGAGGTAGAGTCACAAGGATCACTGTAAGTTCAAGGCAAGCTTGAGCTACATAATGAGTTCATAGCCAGCCTGAACTACATAACAAGACCCTGTCTCAAAAAACCAAAATAAAGTAAAATAAAATGAGGGAAATAAAACATGTTTGTAAAGTACCCCAAGATGCTTAAGCAAAAGCAATAGTAACTCAAGCAAATGAATAATTAAGCCAGGCCAGTGATTTAGCTTCTTGGTACCATGCCTGCCTCACAAGTACACAGTGCAGAGTTTGATTCCCCAGTACCAAAAAAAAAAGAGAAAGAAACAAGCCACAATTGTACCCATTAGGGTGGGGGAGGCAAGGTCTTAACCCAGCCTTTCCAGGAAATATCCCTGACCCCATCCTTGTACACTTCCTATGGGACTTGATCCTCCATTTGACCCTCATTTAATCATTATTATCTGGGTGACTATACTTGTAATCTTATTGGTTGGTCGTGGTTTTGCCCCACCTCATGCCCACTTTATAAATTTCCATTGGGTCTTACAGTTTTGTCCCACTTTGTATCTGCCTCACCACATGGCTTTGCTGTTAAAACATCTTTGAAAAGTGGGGTGGGTGGGGGATTTAGCTCAGTGGTTCCGCCTCCTGCCTTGCCAGTGCAAGGACCTGAGTTCAATACCTGGTACCAAAAAAAAAAAAAAAGTGGGTTGAGCGGGCAGCCCACTTTCCAGTCCCCCTTCTATCTCTCTTAGACAGAAGCTTTCTTTTGCTCAATAAATTTTTCCTACTCTTAAAAAAAAAATTGTAACCCATAGTGTGTACCTGTAATTTACTCTCTAATCCCTTTTCTTACATTTTAGCTAGTGTTTTGTCTGTTTGCCTTTATTGTTTTTAACTGGTTTAATGCTTATTTTGAAACAATTTCAAAGTTACAAGAAAGTGGCAGGAATAATGCAAAGTATTCATATTACCTCAAGCAGGTACCCCAGATGTTACCTTTTTCCCACATTTGCACTGTTCAGGGTTATGTTTTTTCTGAACCATATGAAAATAAGTTCCAGATATGGTACCCTACTTTCTAAAAACAAAGACATTCAAGGAATTGACATTGATGCAATGGTTTATCAAATGTACAGCATATATTCTAATTTTGCCATTTGTTCCAATAATATTCTTCATAGGAAGATAAAATTTTAGCCCAGGGCCCAGTTGTGGATCCCATTTACATTTAGTTACTGTGTCTCTCAGAACTCACGTGATATCACTTTGTCTTGTTATTAATGATGCTCTTTCAATGACTTTGTTGAGGTGGTACTTGTTAGCTTTCTCCACTGTAAAGTTACTATTGTTTTGTTTTGTTTGGTACTGGGGATCAAACTCAGGACCTTGTGCTTGAGAGGCAGGCACGCTGCCACTCAGCTAAATCCCAGGCCCAAAGTGAATTATTTTTGCCTTTGTTATTAACAAATATATTTTGGGGAATACTATTTTTAAAAAGCCTATTTCTCATTGAACTTTCTACTTGTTTGTTACCATTGGTGATTCGTGACTGAATCAGTTATTACCGTAATGCTTGCCAGATGGTAACTTTCTAATTGTCACTGATTTGACATTTGTTAGTTGGCATTCCTTTATAAGAAGTACTTTTCCTTCTCCTTTATTTATTGGTTTATTGCACTTTTGGATTCATGCTTTAGTCAGTGGGTTATAATCTATCACTGGCATTGTTTAATGCCTTGCTTTGGAAATATTAAGCGTATAAAATATTAGAACTTTGTGCAAGGGTAAATGATTATTAGTTTGCTTACTTATATTTCCCATATTTTAATCAAAGTGTTATTTATATATTAAATGCTCTTATTTGAATTATGTAGACCCCCACTACCTCCCATTAACAAGAACAAATTTTGTGGTATATTATGAAAATATAGTATTAAGTGCTATCTAATTAAAATAATTAAACATTTAATATATATGGGTTTAAAGAACTGTTTTATGAGACATCTTTAGGCACATTTTAATTCTAAAAATTAAGATTGAAAACATTTAATCTGCTGGTGTGGAGCACACCTGTAATCTCAGCCCTTGGGAGACTGGCCAGAGGATCTCAAATTTAAGGCCAGCCCGGGCTACATAGTCACAGTCTTCTTTTACAACTTTTAAATATTAAATACCACATTGGAGTTAATTTATGTAAATTTGATTGGATATTCAAACAAAGTCCTAGGCATACTGTTTATGCAGATTTTGATATAATTCATGGACAGGATTCAGAACACTTTGATGAATTTTGAACTAGAACTAGAATTTTTGTCCTAAAAGGGAAAATGGTATAATTTTTGGATAATTTCATATTTTATATCTTTAGTACTATCATAGAAAAGGAGTTAGTCATAATTTTAACCATTTAAAATTTTAAAATTTAGCTTACAGTTTATGTTACAGAGTTTTCTAAGAACTTACAGTTTCAAGCACTAATTTATGTCATCAAAATAACTGAAGCACAACTCTCTGAAAATGCTATAAAATTTAAATGTTCAGTCGAAATAAGAGGATTAAAATAATGTGAACCAGATACATAAAGATTTCTTGTTTGAACTGATAAACTTTAAAACCACTCAGAAATATTTGAATTTTAAAATTATTTCATTAAATTATGAAAAAGTAAGTATTTTATAAGAGGAAAATGCAACACAGCAGAAAGTGAAAAAAAAGTTGAGCAGTATTAGCAAATGAAAAAAATTTGTCTTACTTTTTTAAACTTATTTGAAATTTTTAATTCAGAAAGAATACTAATGACAAGGAATTTATAACAAGTGTTAAATTGGCCAGTTTGATTATCTCTTGATTGTTTATGGTTAGAATTTTGGTATTTATGTTCTTTATCCTTTTCCTTTTTTTTTTTTTCTTTTCTTCCTAGTATAGTAGCCAGTTACTGAGTTGAAAATTCTGTTTAATGGCTTGAATACCAACACTTCTCTCTCTTTCTTTCTTTCTTTCTTACAGGACAAAGTAGGATAGAAAATAAGATGCATTGTATGTAAGCAGGATAAACACAAAATTTTAGGGCAAAGGCTAGTCTGATGTAGAAAAAGACACCAAAATTCAGTGACTGGAAGAAAATCAAAGGTTCCTTCTCTCAGGTAACATTTGAGAGGGGAGCAGTTCACATTGGCAGATGGCACTGTTCCACACAAGCCCTTAGGGACCTGGATGCTTGCATCTTAACGCTTCTCTGTCCCATCTGTGTATTAGAAAGTCAGTCACATCCCCACTGGTGTCCCAGCTCCTGAAAAGAGAATGAATTAGAGGAGGATGCCTTAAGAGCCAGACTTTAAAATTCAGACTTGAAAGTATCTCACTTTCTTTCTGTTCACCTTCTGCTAACGAAAAAATGTAGCCATATGATTGTGGCAAGAGAAGTTGGGAAGTGTAGTGTCTAGCTGAGCAGGCATGTTCCTTGCTGTAACTCTTTTACTAAGGGAGAAGAAAGGAATCAATTTTGTGGCGGTCTCGACCAGTGTATCATTCTGTAACACTTGTGTTGGGGGCAGGGTGCATGTTCACAATTGTGTGTTCTCTTGGGCAGAAGGAAAATGGATTCTGTACTGTGGGTTGAGGTGAAAATTATGAGGGAAATATATGAAACTAAAATTCTGTCATAATTTTTACTTTGTTAAAGGAGCATTGGCTGAGAATTTTGAGGATAATTACTAGTAGAAGTTATACATTCAGGGTGTTTTTGTTTTATTATTTGATTTGTTAGAAAGGTAGCATATATTATTTTACATTACCAGCTTATTTTTAAAAACTATTGAAAGTCTATGACCTGAGAGAGATTTTTGGGGGACCCAAAAGAAATTGGGTTAGCAACAAGCAATGAATTTTAATTTTTTTCAGAGGCTTGTGGTTCTTCACTATTTCACACTGAGTGTGTGTGTGTGTGTGTGTGTAAAATAGTGCCACCTAGGCCTTATTTTTAAGTCTATCTTTATATTCTACTGGAAAACATGAGGAAAAGCATGCAGATGTCAGTGCTGAATCTAAAGAATTCTGTGGTACACATGTGTAAATACCAAATAGTTTCCCTGGTGTGAATATTCTGCAACAATGCGTAAGATTCTAATAAGATTACTGACATTTAGAAATTTGAAGAAAGGAGCTAAAGGTGTAGGGAAGGTGTGATGCGTAGGGGAAGAACAAAAAGGGAAAAGAAAAAAATGTGAGAGAATGAAAAGATGAAAATAAAGTGTTTGTAGATGGGGAGGGGAGGAGGGGGTGAAGGGAGGGCAGAGGTAAGGGGAAAAAATGAGAATCAAGACTTGCCATGTAGAGGTACATGATCCCAACAATGAATGTAACTGTACTGTATCCCTAAAATGTACCAATAAACTCAATAAAATTAAAAAAAAAAGAATTCTATGGTAAAAGATGAATAGATGCATAGGCATATTATGACTTTTTTTGGGGGGGGGTACTGGGGATTGAACTCGGGTCCTTGCGCTTGCAAGGTAGGCCACCAAACCATTGAGCTAAATCCCCGACCCAAGCATATTATGATTTGAAAAGAAGTATATAGTCTATACATAAAGGGGAAAAGGCCATTTGTACTTCTTGAGCTTTGTTTCTAACGTGAAAACTAAGGCTCTATCATGTGCTGTTTTCTGATTAGTAACATGCCAAAAGTCAAAAGATGGCACATGATGGTGAGTTAATTTCATTTTTGTTTCTATTATTTGAAAAAATTGGATTGCTTTTTGTAGTGCTAAAGCTTTTTGTCTACTCTGAGGTTGATTGGTTATTTTTGATTTTTAACAGGACCCAATGATTCTGATGTGGTAGTTGATTCATTTTAGGCCGGAAGATAAAATAGGAGGCAAGCCTCAGCAACTTAGCAAAACTTTGCCTCAATTAAAAAAAAAAAAAAAAAAAAAAAAAAAAAAAAAAAAAAAAAAAGAAGGAAATGTCACACCTAAGAAAATGTCTTATCCATTTGCTTTGCTTTTATTTTATTTGATACACTATCTATTTCAAACTCTAAAACTTGATTGTAATTCATTTTTTTTGGTAATTATTTTAAAGGAATTTAAAAGCATTAGCTTTTGGGGACAGTTCAGGGAGTGAAAACTATTTTTGCAAAGATACATACCCCAAAAGCTTTGAAATAAGATTTCGTAGACATATGCTTTGATCCATTTGTTTTGTGGTAACATTTTATATAAAACGAAATGTTTCCAACAGACCTCTTGGGCATAATCATAAATCTGCTTATAATATACTAACCAAGGCTTTATAAAGTTATATCCCAAGAGCAAATATTTATCTTCTTAATCCCTTCTTTATGAGAATGTATGTGTGTATGCTTAAAATAGTACCATCCAATGTCTGTCACCCATTTAAAGTATTTTCCCTACAATCTCACTTCAAAATATATCTTAAATTTTTTTGGTCAGTGTTTTAGCCACAAGATCATTCTTAGATGTAAGGTAGGCAAGGGAATTTGTATTTAACTGAGTACATTGTCCTGAATAAAACTGGTTTTCTTAAGTAGAAGAGTGGGAACATGGATTCCCTATAGGCAAAAAAAAAAAAAAAAAATTGAAATGAATCTTTAAGAAAATGTCCACAAGGGAATACAGTGACTGTTCTTACCACTGAAAGAGTTTGTTCATAGCTAAATCCTTAGTGCCTTAGCCTTTTAGCCCTTGTTAATTTTTTGTATGTGTTTGGCATAATACTTGCCACAGAAATCTCTACTTTGGGACTGGGGATGTAGCTTAGCAGTAGAGTACTACAAAAGAAAGAAAAATACTGTAGTTTCATAATTTGATACACTAAATACTTTCTGCTATATTTACTGTATTTTGATAGTATAAATATGGTACCTTCTATTTATTTTTTTAGTGTCTTCCAGAATTAAGCATTATTTCCTATCAGACTTTTATGCTTATAGCTCATAGACACTGTCCTAATGGTTCAGTTTAAATATTAATGCTAAATGTTAAACTAGGATTAGTTTTTATAGTATGCATTTTATGGCCAGGTATTGTGGTACCCACTTATAATCTAGCACTAGGGAGGCTGAGGTTGGAGGATCACTGTGAGTTTAGACCACCCTAGGCTGCATCATGAGTTCAAGACCAGCTTGAGCTATGGTAAAGACCCTGTCTCAAAAAAAAATTTTTTTGTTCATGTTGTCCTACTGTTTTGGAGTTTGGTTTTTGTGGAACTAGGGACTGAATCTAGAGCCTTGCACATGATCACTGAGCTATGTTCCCAGTCTCTTTTACTATCCATTTTAAATTGTTAGTTTTGAACTTTTTGTAACAGTAAGATATAAAGTGGTACATGCTTGTTTGTAAAGGCATTCAAGGAGCATTTTAAAAATAAAGGTATTTTGAATTTCCACGTCTGTAGAACCTATGGTTGTACAGTGTTCTCTGCAAAACCTGGAGATGCAGTGATAAGTAGGAAGAGGCTGTCATCTGGTGTCATTCCAGCAGTCAGTTACACAGCTGTCCCTGTAACTTACTCAGAAGTGTGTCTGTATTCCATTGGGTTAGGCAGAAATTGCCTAGGAATTTGAAATAATGAAGTTTATTATTCAGCTGAACATTATATATATTTATATATATGAACATTCATATTTTTATGAAAAGCTACTGATTAGTTCTCTATCTAAAGGAACAAAGAGATTAAAGTCTAGAATTTGTTGAAAGTTTGGATTTCTAGATTAAAGTCTAGAAGTCTCCATATTTTTATATTTAAAGGAGGAATGGCTGAAGAAACCTAATTCCCAGTCTTAGTATAAGTGGTTTGAAATGCTTTACTATTAAAGGGAAGTCACATAAAGCTGATTAGCCAAAAACATGGGTTATTTTGGTTTACACAAGCTTGGAGTTCACTCTAAGAAATATATCTCAGTCTGAACACTGACTATCTTTCTAGTGTGTGGCTTCTTTTAGACTTAATATGTGCTTGATTGGCTGGCATTACAAGTGTAATCAGAGTAGAGGCAGAAAGTAATGAGGGCATAAAATATATATGGGAGTGGCCGTAGGAATGAAAGGAGGGAGAAGGGTAAGACACAAAACGGAGATTGAGTAAAGAGGATTGAACATGCGAGAGTGGAGGGCAAGAGAGCCAGCCATGGAGCCAGGTGTGGTGGTGCACGCCTGTAATCCAAGCACTTGGGAAGCTGAGGCAGGAGGATCACTGAGTTCAAGACCAGCCTGGACTATGTAGTGAGTTCCAGGTCAGTCTCAACTACATGGTGAGACCCTGTCTCAAAAAACAAAAAACAAAAAACAACAACAAAAAAAAGTGAGAGCCAACCATGCCTTTTATAACCAGGATGTTAAGGAACTGAATAAATATAAGAAGGGTTGGAAGAGATTCAGTTTTAGACATGTTAATTTTTAGACACAAGAAGACCATCTATCAAATGTTCTCAAAAGAGCATATTGCTTATGTGCACTAACTATATATATATATATTTTTTTTTTTAACTTTATTTTATATCTTGGTACCATGGATCAAACTCGGGACCTTGTGCTTGTGAAGCAGGTCGTGGTGGCACCACTGAACTAAATCCCCAGCCTTTCAAAAGAGCATGTTAAGATCGTCCACTGTAACCTTTTAAAAAAATCTTTAGGCATGGGACTATGACCACTCTTTTTCTAACTGCCAGGTATTGTGCTTCACCAATATTCTGACTTGAACTTTTATGAGACATGTAAGAATTTTGGAAGGAGTCATTTTTTAAAACATATATGCCACAGTTCCTCAGAAGTTGTGAATTTTGAAGTTAGAGTATAATTTGGAGAGGGAAGAGATACACATATGATTCAGATAAATATAAATTCATAACTCCTCTCAAGCCAAATTAGAAAATTATTAATATTAGTAGAAAATCTAATCATCAATTTGAAGTAGAGTTTGTGCTTCAATGGCAGATTTGTAGTTACTGCTGCAGAAGAGAAGATCTGGTACAGTTGGACCACCATTTACTGGATGGGTAAAGAATGTTAGGATTGAGCCAGGGATTTAGCTCAGTGGTGCCGCTGCCTGCCTCATAAGCACAAGATCCCCAGTTTGATCCCAGGTACTAAAAAAAAAAAGAATGGTAGGATTAAGGGCCAGAAGAGAAAGAACTTCATGGCCTGGGAGGAAGTATCAGTCAGTGATGTTACAAGCCAGAAATCACACGAGGATTACAAAGAGGGAACTGAAAGATCCCTAAAGCTGAGCATCATGGCACACAACTGTAATCCCAACACTTGGGAGACTGCAACAGGAGGATGGATTGTCATGAGTTCAAGGCCAGCCTAAACTGCACAACAAGAGCTTCTCTTAAAAAACCAAACATGAACAGGAAGGATGAGCTCGCAGAGAAAACGTGTGTGGACTATTGCATGCAGTTCAACAGTGATGGAGAGAGAGGAGACTGGTACCTGGGAGCTACAGCAAGGACCCCCACCCCTGGGAGGAAACTTGAGCATTTTGCAAACTCAGTAAAGGAGTGCAGGTTTTGTGAGTGGTCCATTATTCCCTGTCTACACCTGTCACCTTGCCTCTTGCTGCTTGTTTTCTCCAGTTCTCTGCTTTAGCCACCCCAGGGCCTCACTCCTCAGCCTGCTGGCTATGGGCTCTCCTTTCAGCATTTCCCATGCTCTCAGTGCCTGGGCTCCTCACATCCCTCCGAGGAGTTGCCCCACAGCCTGTTGCTAAAAAGGTGGTACCCACCTTGTTAGAAATGCAGAATTCTTAATCCCAGCACTCGGGAGGCTGAGACAGGAGGATTGCCGTGAGTTCGAGACCATCCTAGGCAACATAGTGAGCTCCAGGTCAGTCTCAACGACATAGTGAGACCCTGTCTCAAAAAACAAACAAACAAAAAACAGCAACAACAAAAAAAGAAATGCAGAATTGGGGCTCTACGAAAGCAGAAATCCCTAGATGATTAATATTAATTTGAAATTCAGTTTAAGTCTGTCATCAGGATCATTAGTCTCTGGAGAGCAGCAGCAGTGTGGGCTTTTCTCCTGTGCCTTGCAAGGTATCTTGTTAAGTACCGGCCAGCAATGAAGTTTCTGTTTAATCCACATGTTTAATGAATACTGACTGAACGGCAAGTACTGTTCTAGGTAGAGGACTCATTGATGGTACATGCTATGGAAAAGGACAGTCAAACATGTAAACAAATAAGAATGTCAGATACTAGTAGGAAGAAAATAAAACAGTGTGATGGGCTACAAGGTTACAGGAAGAGCCCATAGGGGACTTATTTAAAATACATTAGTTTTAGGCCATGGAATTGAGCTGAGACATGAATACCAAAAAGAGCCAGCTTGTCTTTGCAAATAGAAAAAAAATACACGTGCAGAAATAATTCTGGTATGAAAAAACCAAGGCAAGATGTTGTGAGATGAAAGTGGCAAATGAGCTAAATTGTGTTGCTGTAGACCCACTGGCCTTTAACAAATACTTCATAACAATATCCTGCACTGAAAGTCACAGCTAATAAAGCTACACACAGTGCTTTATCTGCAGTATAAGGAAATAAGAGGAATGTGAATTGTAACAAATAAAACCATTTCAGAATGCAAAGTGCTTTTATACATATTCCAAACTCCGAAAAGTATTTTAATTCCCATTTTATAAGTTAGGATGATGAAGCAGAGAGACAATAAAAATGTCAGACTGCTGTGGGCTTAAATCCAACTCTGCCACTTAAAGTTGTGTGACCTCTTCGCCCTGTAAAAACAGGAATTTATAATAGTACCTACCTTCTAACTTTGTGACAAGAATAAGTTAGTTTATATTTACATATTTCTTAGAACAATGTGTGGCATACAGGAAGAACTATATGAATACTTACTAACTAAATAAAATAAGCATAGCTCATAGGGGTGAAGGTTGGTATTCCAACTGAGGTTTGCTAACTCCAGCCTCTCCCAGTGTGTAGATGAAGTACCATGTCACGTCGCTGTACATGATATTTGTATGGTATTTTTATCCTCATGGAGATCCTTCTGCCTTAGACCCTTAGACTCCCGTGTGCTGGTGAATCAGCACACATTTTTTTGTAGGTATTAAAAATTTGATATGCTGGGCATGGCAGCCCACACCAGTAATCCCAGCACTCGGGAGGCTGAGGCAGGAGGGTGGTTGTGAGTTCAGTAGAAAAACACTTTTTATGCTTTAATTCACAAGGTAATTAAATTACTCAGTTATCTATGTGTCACTCATTGCTGAATCATACTGAAAATTGGAGGTTATTTATAGTTAATGTATGATCACTGCATTGAAATACCATCTGTCTTAGGTGTACATTTTCCTATTCGTTATCATATGTAAAGTCAATAATAGATTATTAAGTTTTTAATGAACATTCTTATTTCATTTTAGATTTTATGTTTACAATAAAAAGCAACGCCTTGTCAACACTCCTTATGTGGATAACTCCTATAAATGGGCTGGTGGTGGATTTCTGTCTACAGTGGGTGACCTTCTGAAATTTGGAAATGCAATGTTGTACAGTTACCAAGTTGGGCTGTTTAAGAACTCAAATGAAAATTTTTTACCTGGATATCTCAAACCGGAAACAATGGTTATGATGTGGACACCTGTCCCTAACACAGAGATGTCTTGGGATAAAGACGGTAAATATGCAATGGCATGGGGTGTGGTAGAAAAGAAGCAGACATACGGCTCTTGTAGGAAGCAGCGGCATTATGCCTCCCATACTGGAGGTGCAGTGGGTGCCAGTAGTGTCCTGCTGGTCCTTCCTGAAGAAGTGGATACAGAGACCGTAAATAACAAGGTTCCCCCAAGAGGAATAATTGTTTCTATCATCTGTAACATGCAATCTGTTGGCCTCAATAGCACTGCTTTAAAGATTGCCCTGGAATTTGATAAAGACAGGTCAGACTGATCTCTTAACATCACAGGTGCAAAATAAACATTTTGAAATATTAAAGTTCCAGTACTGGGGATTTGGCTCAGTGGTTCCGTTGTCTGCTTCGCAAGTGCTAGCACCTGAGTTTGATCCCTGGCACCAAAAAAAAAAAAAAAAAGAAAGAGAAATATTAAATTTCCAAATACATGAGCTTTTTAAGAATAAATTTGTAATAGAGTACAAGTACAATGAATGCAGAAATTATGTACCTCTAATTGCTTAATTTTGTAGCTGTCTTTTATTGTAGAATTAGTTCTTTACACTCAGGGAAGTAGCTATTGTTTCTACTTTTTGGAAAAAATGTTAATTCTTGAAATAAAATATTCTGATAAAAACATGTACTTTTTGGATGTGTAATAGAGAAAAATCTCATTCAACAGGAACCTTCACATATTGCCCTTTTAACATAACAGTAGATGCAAGATTATGAGAAATGGCTGGGCCTGGTGGTGCATGCCTAGCACTGAGGAAGGCTGAGGTAGGAGGATTGCAAGTTCAAGTCCTCTCTTGGAAATTTAGCAAGACCCTGTCTCAAAAAGTACAAAGAGTTGGGAAGTAGCTCAGTGGTAGAAATGCCCCTGAGCTCAATCCTCATTACCACACACATTGTGAGAAATTATATTTTAGTTATCTCTTGCAGCTTAAATGAACAAACACTTATCACATCCCAGTTTCTGAAGTTCAGGAACTGAGGAGTAATATATAGTTGGGTGCATGTGGGGCAGAGTCTCAGAAGCTTGCAGACAAGGTGCTGCGTGGTCTGAAGGGCTCTCTGGAGTTGGCGGAAGTGCTTCCAAGATTGGCTCACTCATGTGCCTAGAGTCTGTCTGTCCCATGGCTGATGTGTGGCAAGAAGCCTCAGTTTGTCATTGCATGGGCCTCTCTGAAGGGCTGCTTGAGTATCTTTTTTTGTTTTGTTTTGTTTGGTACCAGGGGTAAAACTCAGGACCTTACGCTTGCGAGGCAGGTGGTGGAACCACTGAGCTAAATCCCTGGCCCTTTGCTTGAGTATCTTAATGAATGTTGGGACAGTTATTTTCCCTCAGAGAGAGTGACAGAGGACAGCACATGAGCAAGTGCAAGTATACTGGGCAGAAGTAAGTTATTTTATAAGCTAGCCTCAGAAGTCACATACTTTTAACATTTGCAATATTCAGTAGGTCACGTGGGACCTGATAGAATGTTGGAGGGCTCACCCTCTTGGGCTAGTTCTGGTCATGTTCCTTACATCCAGTAATTTAAGATCTATGAACTAAAGACAAGTTATTTGCTCCCCACAGTTACAAAATACAATGGGCCAACAGATGTAGGATAATTTCTCTAGATCCTCCTGTCAAAGGTGCAGAAATGGAAGACCTGAGAGTTCATAGCAACTCTAAAATCCAGTGAGACAAGTTGGCAGCTCCTTGATTAGTACTCAAGGCTTGGGAAGAATTCTTGGCTCTTGGCTATGTTCTCTGGACTCTTGGCTCTGCCCTCTGAGTTATTCATTGTTCATGAAAGGTAGCATGTGTTTCCAGTTGAGTGGTATTTCTCAGCCCGTTTCCTGTCTGTAGAAATCTGGGGGTGCAAAGGCCTCTTTGTACTTCGTCCTTTTGGTCTAATTACACTGTTGGCAGTGTTTCTGCCAACATAGTTTTAAAAAACGTGGATATCCTAAAAATCTCATTGATGTACATGCAAGTGAACAAAAACTATATGCCCAAACCCCCTTCAAAATGAACCTCTCTCCAATTTGAGATTGAGACCAGGTTTTATGTTTGTCTTGAAGCCATTTGTTTTTTTAAATTTTTTTGGTTTTTTGAGACAGGGTCTCACTATGTAGTTGAGACTGACCTGGAAGTCACTATGTAGCTCAGGCTAGTCTCGAACTCACTGAGAACCTCCTGCCTCAGTCTCCCGAGTGTTGGGATTACAGGCATGCGCCACCACGCCTGACAAAGCCTTTTTTAAATTTTAACATCAATTTGTCATCAGAAGATCTTAGAATTTTTTAAAGCAATTATTGATTCCTCTTTTCATAGTTCTTCCTGTATCTTATTCTTTCTTGCATGTTAGTGTAAGAAGCAAGAAGAATCCAGGAGGCACATTTAGCACTAGGCCTGGAAATCCCCTCTGGGTCACCCCAGTTCTTGAGGCACATTTTCTACTTTCTGTGCTGTAAGCAATATTGCTGCTAAACTTTCTGCCACTACTAACACAAATCCCCTTTCCTCCAGTTTCCCAGGATTTTCCTTAGTTTCCTTAAATCCACATGCATAGCATCCTGAAAGACCATCCAACTTCATAAATGTTTTTCTTCTGGGCATCTCAGGCTTTTGCCAATACTCTTCCAATTTCCATCCACTGCTCTTTTCCAGATCCATGTATATCTCATATAATTCACAGTTCACTTACAATGAGTAACCCTTTAAACTTAAAAGCATACAAGAGTTTTGTAGTATATTCACAAGATTTTAAACTCATTACCATTATCTAAATTCAGAATATTTTCACTCCAAAAAAGAACTTTGTGCCCATTAGTATTTGCTCCCTATTTTTTCTTTCCAGCCTCTGACAACCAAACAACTAACTTTCTATTGCTTTAGATTTCCCTATTTTGGATATTTTGTGCAAATGGAATCATGCAATATGTGGTCTTTTGTGTCTGAGCATTTCCCTTTTACATTGTATATTGCCTACTGCTGCATTAAGAAATTACTCCAAGGGCCAGGGATTTAGTTCAGTGGTTTGGTGGCCTGCCTTGCAAGCCCAAGGACCCGAGTTCAATCCCTGGTACCAAACAAAAAAAAAAAAAGAAAGAAAGAAATTACTCCAAACGTTATCTCACAGTCTATATGTTTCGGACATTTAGAAGCAAGTTAATTGGATTGTTCTAGCTCAGAGTTTCTTGTAAGGTTACAGACGAGATGTCAGAAGGGGCTTCATTTATCTGAAGATTTAGTGGACTGGAGCATCTGATTAGATGATGACTCACTCATGCCAGAGGCCTCTGTTGTTGACGGTTTTTGGCAAGAGATACCGGTTTCCCACCACACTGGCCTCTCCATAGGTCAGCTTGATTGTGGTAATGGCGTCCCTCGGAGTGAATGATTGGAAGAGAGAACTAAGCAAAAGCTACACACTCTTTATAAAATCTATCCTTTGGAAGTCACATGCCATCACATATGTCAAATTCTATTGGTCATAGAGACCCACCCTGATTCATTGTGAGAAAGGACTACAAAAGCTTGAATACTAAAAGCTTGGACCTCTTTCGCACCACCTTGGAGACCTGGCTCTGTAGATGGTTTATTATGGTGTTGACATTAGATATTTTGTTGTAGCAGCCATAGGTGATATATACTAGAGATTGTTAGTGCACCCCTGAAGTTAGGAAAAGTTAAGAAATCAAAGCTTTTAGGGCTGGGGATTCAGCTCAGTGGTGCCACCGTCTGCCTTGCAAGCGCAAGGACCCCAGTTCAATTCCCAAGACAAAAAAAAAAAAAACACAAAGCTTTTATTTACTGTAATAAGAGGATTTTTTCTGCAGTTCTGTGCTCTAAATCTGTTTCTTCACTTTCCAAATTATAAAAGTAAAGGGTATCTCTGGTTGATTGAATAGTAAAGAAAGCAGCCCCGTAAAGCAGATCCATTTCATCCCTGTTTCTTTCTGGCTTCTCTTGGTCTCTAAGTCATATATTCATGTTTTTCATATTTTCAGTCCATGCTCTCTTTGATAGATATAAAAATGTCATGTCTTCCTTTAATATTATTTTAAAATTTAAATATGCATTGGATATTAAGATTAAAAGAAATCACATTAGGGCTGGGGACTTGGCTCAGTGGTTCCACTGCCTGCCTCACAAGTGCAAGGACCTGAGTTGATCCCTGGTACCAAAAATTTTTTTAGAAAAAGCAAATCACATTAGTATTTTTTTGTTTGTCATGCAAAAATGATACAGCTTTTTAATTCGATCGTGTGATAGCAATGTAAGTGAGTGTTTGAGCCTTTGCACACAGACCACAGACTGAAAGACCAGATGCCTGGGGCCACCAAAGAGCTGCTACTTATTTTTGTTTTTTGGTACCGGGGACCGAACTTGGGACCTTGCACTTGTGAGGCAGGTGGCAGAACCACTGAGCTAAATCCACTGTCCTAAAGAGACACTATTTAAATGGGGAGAGAAGGAGGAAGGAAGAGAATTGTGTGGTCATCAGGGAGAAGTGCAGTGTGGCTGAGCCAAAGGTTCAGGAGGATCCACAGAATGTAAAGAACCCTGTGAATTTAGACTAAATTTTGTTAAGATTTTTTAGGTTTCTTGTTGAAGCTCTGGGAAATAACTTTATCAGGAAATGAGCTAACACAAGCAACGAGGGTTCACAGGCGCCCCCCCCATTAAGAATTTGTCTTTTTATTGTATCTTCTTTTCTTACCTAATTCTGTCAGAAACAGGTTTTTTGTTTGTTTGTTTGTTTTGTTTTTAATACGGGGATCGAACTTAGGTCCTTGTGCTTGCGAGGCAGGTAGTGCAACCACTGAGCTAAATCCCTGGCCCCAGAAACAGTATTGATAAAGTTCCATATACCCCCAAAGTGGTATCTCTCAGGGATGACTGACCCTTAATATTTGGGCAAAGAACAACTCACATTTCTTGTGTTTTGGGGGTATTTTTTCTTTCATTGTTCTTGTTTTTTGTCATCAAAACCCACAGCCTGTTCAGATGCTCCTTAGCTGCAATTGATTTGCTTTACTTTTCTTGTGTCAAGCTGATCTTTTGTTTTATAAAAGTTTATATGTGTAAAAGAGTTATATGACAAATATCTATATTCCCAATGTCTTTGTTACCCCACTGTAGTACTAGGGATTGAACCCAGAGCCTTTTTTTTTTTTTTTTTTTTTTTTTTTTTTTTTTTTTTTGGCACTGGGGATCAGTCTTGGGTCCTTGTGCTTGAGAGGCAGGCAGAAGAAACACTGAGCTAAATCCCTGTCCCAGAACCCAGAGTCTTTTAAAACTTTTGGTGGTTGTTTTGGTTTTTTGAGACAGGATCTCAGTAAGTTGCTCAGGCTGAGCTTGAACTTTAAATCCTCCTGCCTCTGCCTCCCAGAGTGCTGGGATTATAGGAATGCACCACCAGGCCTGGGCTTAATACCAATTAAAACATTAACCTTTAGTCAAGATTTCTTCATTTAAAAATAATAAAAACTGGAAGACAATAGGTAAGGCTGAAGAATTTTTTGTTTGTTTTGTTTTTTGAGACAGGGTCTCATTGTGTAGTTGAGACTGAACTGGAACTCACTATGTAGCCTAGGCTGTTCTCGAACTCAGCGATCCTCCTGCCTCAGCCTTCCGAGTGCTGGGATTATAGGTATGCACCACCATGCCTGGTGACTGAAGACTCTTTTAAACCCCACTTCTTTCACCTAGCAGGCAGGTGCCACCAGGAGCTGATGTGTATCCTCCCACTTCATTGTTAGATTCTTTCACAGCTACATATATGTATCCATGTCTAATACATAATATTGTTACTTATATTTACACAAAGTCATAGTAGACATGTTTTCTATATTACTTTAACTTTTTTTGTGCTCTCGTTAATTCTTAGAAATCCAGTTTACTGTAAATGCTGTAAAACATTTCATGCCACAACCATACTGCATTATCCTTTTTTTTTTTTTTTTTTGGTACCAGGGATTGAACTCAGGTCCTTGAGCTTGCGAGGTAGGCGGTGGAACCACTGAGCTAAATCCCCGGCCCCTGATTTTTTTACTCTAATAGTGCTGTAGGGAATCATTTTCTTGGTTGACTCATATGAAGTTGCTTTCTTGTATGTCAAAAACACTCGAATATGGATAATTTCATACGGCTGAACCTAACTTTTTTGTATGGCAACATTTAATATCTTTTTTATGTCTTTACTATATAATGAATGGAAAAATGGTATGATTTTTATTTGCAGCTACCTACTGTTAATGAAGTTTAGCATCTCTCTGCTGCCTTTATAACAGATGGGAAAATGGTATGATTTTTATTTATCTACTCTTAATGAAGTTAAACATTTTTATATGTTGATTTGTCAGTTGAATTTCCTTTAAATTTCTCTTTCACATGCTTATTCAGATCATGGTAAACAGACTTGACTGTGAACATGATCATGGATTAAAGAATGAATAATCATGGTATATTTTATAGTTTTCACAAGGGTAGCAAATTATTTAATGGTCACAATTTCTTCCCATTCTATTGTCTGTGCAATTTTGCAAAGTGATTTTACTACTCTTTCCATCTAAAGGTGGAGCTATTTCTCCACTCCCATAAAGCTGGGCTGGCTTTGACTTGGTTTAACCCATAGAATGTGGTGGAAATAACGTTGCACAAGTTCCTGCTTTTTGGTTTTAAGAAAACTCCAAGCTTCTATCTCCCTTCTCTGAGAACACTAACACTATTCCAAGTGTGCCACATAAGGGATCCAGACTAGCTTACTAGGGGATTGAGACACCCCAGCTGCCCAATGTGTGACTAATGCCATCTTGGACTTTAGCTGAAGGCAGCAGCCACATGAGTAAACCTCAGTGAGATTGGAACAACCAGGCAATCTACAACCATAAAAAGTAATAAATTATTATTTTAAGCCACTAAATTTGGGAGTGGCTTGTTTTGCAGTAATAGTTACAACTGTGCTCTGGTATGCTAATGAGATGGGTAAATGGGGGGGGAACATAGAACTTGAAAATACTTGAATAGGGAAGACCCCTTATTTAAAAAAAAAAGCACTAAGCATTTGGATATGATCTCATTTTGTCTTCAAAACAACCCTTCCTAGGAATAGTGGTTCACAGCTGTAATCCTAGCTACTTGGGAGGCTGAGACAGAAGGATTGCAAATTCACACCCAGCCTGGGAAACTTTAAAACCATGTCTCAAAGCAAGGTGCGGGGGAAACAAACCCTATTATATAGAAATTAATATATTTTTCCCAAGGTCACAAACCATTAACCAATAGAACTTATTTCTTTTCTTTTTTTTTTTTTTGGTACTGGGGATCAAACTCGGGTCCTTGTGCTTGCAAGGCAGGCGGCAGAACCACTGAGCTAAATCCCCAGCCCCAGTAGAACTTATTTCAAACCGAGCTATATTTGATTCCATTATATATCTCTTTATCAGTGCCAAAAAACTCAAGGTTAGTGGCATGCAGTTTTATCAATGCAGTTTGGTAAATAAAATGTTACATAAAAATATATACCAGTTTAATTAGTATTTTGGTTGCAAATAAGTACACACAACTTTCAAATTAATACAAAGTGAAGCCAAAGATGACACAGTAGAGTCATGATCTTATATACCACTGTCCCATTCTCAATATACAGCATGAAATATAAGATGGAATGAGAAAATAAAATATTGACCAACATGAAACACTAGGCAAGGCTGAGGCTGAGGATCTTCTGGGCCCTGGGTTAGCTCCAGTTTCTGTTTCTAGAGAATAATCATCACTAAAACTGTTTTCCTAGGGAAAATTTAAAATGTAGGCTTTTAACTCAATTTGACAGACTACCATAGACCCTGAAATTCGCAGGAGTTATGTTCCTAGAGCACCTGGGAATTGTGAAAAAACACAAATTTCAGATATTACCAGAAAAATGCCTGTTTTAGTTTAAACCCTAAAAATGCTATGTCTCCCACAGTCACTTAATTTAATAAAATACTGTATTAATAAAGCCTTAGAAGGTGCAGGGTGTTTTGGCAGCATCTTAGGGCTTTAAGAACAAAACCAAGAACACTCAAAATAGCTATGCATAGTACAGCAGCCTGTTACCATGCGGGAATGCTGGTGCATCTGCCTGCGATGGGTTACAGGGCAGCAGCCAGTCAGCAAGAAGGAGTGAATAATGCTCTTGGATAGGCTACTTGCAAACCTCCAGCCAAAAAACAAAAACAAAACAAAAAGAATGATTGTGGAGGATATTTGCAGTTTCCGTGAAATTGTGGAGGTTTTATGAACAATTATTAAATATACAGCCTTAGTGTCTAATGAAATATATTTGAATGACTGAGACCTTGAACTCTGAGCCATGATTTTGTTGGGGGTACACTGTATTCTAATTTCTAAGGTGAGGTTTTACTATGTGTATCAGTCAGTGTTTACTAGAGAAACAGATATAATACAAAATATACAAATATATATACACACACAAATGTACAAGATGGGCTTACAATGGCCACTTGGATGTGGAAGAATGCAGAGGGTCTGACTGCACACTGGAGAGCTGAAGGATGCAGTCGAAGGTCTGGAGGTCACAGTGTTGTCCCCTATGAGTCCATATTAGGGGACTGATGGGTCTGTGATAGAAGGCTGAAGGATTTGTACTGTGCTGGGAGACAGGAGATGATGCCCAAGGTGAGGGTGAAGACTGGAGCCCCTCTGAAGAAAGAGAAGCATATTCATTCATCCAGCAGATTTATACCATCCAGAGGACAAGCCACCCTAGGGTGGGTTTTCTGAGCCAATTTCGTTGAGCTTCTCTTATTAAAGTTGACACAATCACCCATCACAATCCACCCTTGGTCAACTTGACATCCAGAATGGTCTTTAAACCATTCTCCAGATACAAAAACAAACATAATTATGCCTAATGTTATAACTGTCCTGAGTACAAACAGAAATGCACTGATTCCCTTCCCAGAAATGGCAAGTTCTCTTTGAGTGATGCTTACTGTTAACATTTCATAACTTGAACATTATAACATTGGTTTAACAATCCTAAGAACCAGTATTGTCTATCAACATTATATTACATTAGAATCATATTAGGTGAGAAATAGTGCAATTACAATTCTTGATTCTGCAGCTGATCATGGGGTCGTACTACTACTACCCCTCCTGTGTTCCTTTGGCCTTCAGGAAGCACCTCAGCAGGTCTTGGTTCTTGCCCTAGTGCAGTGACCCATACCTTCATTCCTGAAGGGTCTGGATCATTTGTCATTCTTCCTGGATTAGATAGTTACAGTTTCCCATTTACTTTAGTAGCAGGACACCAAATACTGGGAGGTACCTTAAGGGATCTCCTGCACTTCAAATATATCCTTCCTTTCCTCCATTGTAAAGTAATAGTCCCATTTCCCCTTGATAGTCTGGGTCAGTCACCCCTGACAACAGTGTGACTCCCTTTTTAGCTTATTTCTTAGAGGCATGAAAAGACCAAAATAACCAGGGAGCAGTCTTAGCTTCCAATTCAATGGTATAATTGTGCCTCCTGGTATAAGCCTTCCTCCCTTTGGAACAAGGATTTCTAAAGCAGCAGAACATAAGATCATGGGAACAGGAAGCAAAAATTTGGATAGTGGATCATTGGGGGTAATGGTGAGTGGTACCATTCCCCCTTCCACCAATGGATTCCTGAACCAATGATCCTGGCTATGGAAGACACAGTAATATATAGTGGATGCTGATGCAGAGCATATTTGCAACCTTTTGAAGAACCATGCCTCAGCCCTGCAAGCTATTGCCAACTAGCTGACACTGTAACTGTGTCTTTAAAAGACCATTCCACCTTTCTATCCACCTACTTCTAGATGGTGAGGAACGTGGTAAGACCCGTGAATTCCATGAGCACGAGCCTACTGCCTCACTTCTTTGGCCATTAAATGTTTTCCTTGATCAGAAGTAATGCTATGTGGAATTCCATGACAGTAGATAAGGCATTCTGTGAGTCCACAGATGATAATTTTGGCAGAAGCATTACATTCAGGGAAGGTAAATCCATATCCAGAATAATCCTCTATGCCAGTAAGGACAAAGCACAGTCCCTCCCATGATAGAAGTGGTCCAATATAATCAACCTGCCACCAGGTCACTGGCTGATCACCCTGGGGCCATATTGGGGACTCAGTGTTGGTTCCTCCTGCTGGCATATTGGGCATTCTGCAGTAGCTGTTGCCAGATCAGCCTTGGTGAGTAGGAGTCTGTTGCTGTGCCCATGCATACCCTCCATCCCTGCCACTATGACCATTCTGTTCATGAGCCCATTGGGTAATGACAGGGGTGGTTGATGAAAGAGGTTGACCACTATCCGCATAACGGGTCAGCTTATCCACTTGATTGTTAAAGTCCTCTTCTGCAGAGGTTATATGTGAAGAGTGTTTACATGGGACACAAATATTTTTATATCCCTTGCCCATATGGAAAGGTCTATCCACATTCCTCTTCCCCAGATATCTTTGTCACCAATTTTTCAGTTATATTCCTTCCAAGTTCCTATCCAGCCAGACCATTGGCTACAGCCCATGCATCAATATACAGGTGCACATCTGGCCTTTTCTCTTTTCAGGCAAAATGTACTACCAGGTGCACTGCCCAGAGTTTTGCCCACTGTGAAATTCCCCTTCACCATTGTCCTTCAGGGATATCCTGGAAAATAGCTGTAATGCTGAAGCTGTCCACTTGCAGGTGGTGCCTGCAAATTGTGTCAAATCATTCATAAACTAGGCCCTAGCCTTTTCTTCCTCTTATAGCTGATCATATCATACACCTCATGCTGGGAAGCAGAAGGTAATATAGCAAGAGGAGGAGCCAAGGGCATCTGGGGAACTTCATGTAATTTTCTGTACCTTCTGGACCTGCTCTGGCTCAGTCCTGTATATACCATTTCCACTTAATGACAGGCTGTTGCTGTGCACATCCAACTTTATGACTTGGTAGATCAGGTAATACCCAGTTCATGATAGGCAACTCAGGTCACAAGGTATCCTGGTGTCCCATGGACAGTTGTTCAGTTTCCGCTTAGGCCCAGTAGCAGGCCAGGAGCTGTTTTTCAAAGGGAGAATAGTTGTCTGCAGATGATGGCAGAGCCTTGCTCTAAAATCTTAAAGGCTTCTGCTGCATTCACCTATGGGGGCTTGCCAGAGACTCCAAACAGCCTCTCTACCTGCCACTGACACGTAGTCTGCCACTGACATGTCAAGTACCATTGGATCTGCTGGATCATGTGGCCCTAGTGGCAGAGCGGCCTGAACCTGTTGCAGAGCCTTTTCTTGTTCTGGGCCCCACTCAAAACTAACTTTCTGAGTCACTTGGTAAATGGGCTGGAGAAAGACACCTAAGTGAGCAAAGTGTTGACTCCAAAATCCAAATAGGCCCACTAGGCATTGTGGCTCTCTTTTGGTTGTAGCGGGAGCTGAATGCAACAACTTATCTTTTACCTTAGAAGGGATATCTCTACATGCCCCACACCACTAGACTCCTAGAAATTTTACTGTGGTAGAAGGACCTTGAATTTTACTTGGATTTATTTCCCATCCTTTGGCTCTCAAATGCTTTACTAACAAATCCAGAGTGGTTGCTGCTTCCTGCTTACTTGGCCCAATCAGCATAACATCATCAGTGTAATGGACAAGAAAGGTGATCAAGATCCCTTTGAACTAAGTTGTGACATAGGGCTGGAGAGTTAATATAACCCTGAGGTAGAACAGAGAATGTGTATTGCTGGCCTTGCCAAATGAACACAAATTGTTTTTGATGGTCTTTATGGATAGGTATAGAGAAGGCATTTGCCAAATCAATAGCTGCATACCAAGTACTGGGAGATATGTTAATCTGTTCAATCAAGGGAACTACATCTCATACAGCAGCTGCAATCGGAGTCACCACTTGATTCAGTTTACAGTAATCTACTATCATTCTCCAAGACCCATCTTGTTCTGCACAGGCCAAATGGGAGAATGAAATGGAGAGGGGTGGGAACCACCTTGCATCCTTCAAGTTCTTGATGGTGCCACTAATCTCTGCAATCCCTCCAGGAATGCAATGCTGTTTTGGGTTTACTATTTTACCAGGCAAAGACAACTCTAATGGCTTCCATTTGGTCTTTCCAATAATAGCCCTCACACTACAGGTTAGGGAGCCAATGTGAGGATTCTGGCAACTACTAAGTATATCCATTCCTAATTATGCATTCCAGAGCGGGGGAAATGACTACAGGATAGATTTGAGGACCCATTGGACCCACTATGAGTTGGACTTTTGCTAAAACTCCACTGATCACCTGACCTCCGTAGGTCCCTACTCTTACTGGAGGGCCACAAAGATGTTTTTCATTCCCTGGAATCAGTATTAGTTCAGAACCAGTGTCCAGTAATTCCTGAAATAGCTGATCCTTTCCCTTCCCCCAGTGTGTAGTCACTCAGGCAAAAGACCTTAAGTCTTTCTGGAGGATGGGAGAAAGATTGACTGTGTAAATATTTGGTGCATCAGGATCCTTCCTCAAGGGAACCCAGCCTCCCCTTCAATCAAGGTGTCCAGGGTCTATAAACTGGCTCAAATCTGGGAACTGGCTGAGGGGTAGTGATTCCGTTACCATGATTTGAACTAGGTTTCTCTTCATTTGCCCTTAAATTTTTTCAATTATGTAAATCTAGTAAAAATGCCTTGTAGGCTTCTTGTCTATCCCACTTTTGGGAACATGGCTCAGCAAAAGCCATAGGTCTGCATGTGTCAGACCATTCAGGTCACTGTTTTGCTGTCCATTATGGTAAGTATGTGCACCCCCCCTCTGGCAATTAAGTGCTGCCACTTGATCTCTGCCATGCCAAAATCCAGTCAAGCCCAGTGTCCTTCAATTTCCCATTTGAATAACTGTGGTCCCCACTGTAAGATCTGACATACAGAGAAGAGCAATGACAGGGCTCCACAGGGATGCTGGTGCTCCCCTCACAACTGTTTCTCAAGGTATTAGTCAAGGGAATTTTCTGGATCAGTCCAGTGTGGTTAGTTTTAACATGACAGACCCATACCAGCATTCCCTTTTTTCCCTTAGCTTCTAAATCCCTTCATCAGTATTCCATGGAATAGCAGGCATCTCTCACTCTGAATGGGCCACTTTTTGATCCACACTTCTGCCAACCAGCCAAATAAACTAGTAACACCTTTCATTGCTCCACGACCTGCAATATTAAGTTCAGAATCTCTGCTTAACAGGCCCTTATCAACAAATTCAGCCTGATCAAGGTGTGTATTTTTGTCATTAACCCACACCTGTAAAACCCATTCATTCCCACACTTGCTCATCTGGCTTCTGCTTGTAAGAGTTAGAAAACTCAAGTTCTTTGGTAGAATAGCAGGCTTCCTCAAGGGCCACACTATATACTTCATCCGTATGAGTCTTCTGCAGTTTGAGCCTGGTTATAGGCCTAGAGGTAAAAGCCGCTGGTGAGGGTGGTTCCTGAAGCAGGTCAACATTATCATGCTTGGTCAATGTGGGATTCATTTCCTCAAGTATACTAGGAAAGGCCAACACCACAGGGGTTGAGGGGTGGGGAAAATTTCTTCCTTTGGCAAAATAATCTCATTAGCATCTAGAAACTCAACGTTCTGTTTAGTCAGGATCCTCCCAAATGTGTCCCAGTTTACAGGATCTCGTTCTTTTCCAATCAGTGCCCTCACCTTTGCTTCAGATACCCTTCAAGGCTAAGCATTCCTTGTAGTCCAGCCCATCGAATTATGAGGGCCTGTGTCCCACTTTCTGCACTCTCAGGCCTGTGGCTGTGATTTTCTTTCAAGACACACTTAGAAACTTTTACGTCTCTTATGTGTGTATGGAGCCGGTAACTTCAATCTGAGCTCCTTTATTAATATGTCCTCACAGTCAGAAAACTTTAGATTTCCTATGGATGTGTTTTTTGTTTTTGTTTTGGTATCAGGGATTGAACTCAGGACCTTGCACTTGCAAGGCAGGTGGTGGCACCACTGAGCTACATACATCCCCGGCCCTCCTATGGAAGTTTTGAGCTCAGTTTTCTTCACTGGTTTGTCCAGAGATACCAAGACCAACCAGCAAGCAGCATCACATTCCCCACTCTGCCAACCATTTCCAGGTTTCAGGTATGGAGTCACTAAATTCCTTACATCTCACAACCGGTGAATTAGGATAATCAAATGGATCTACATTGCTTATTAAATAGTTCACACCAACGGCTACCAGTATTCCCCAAAGAATTAGGAGAGACCATGGCATCTTTGGGTCTCATCAAATTAGAGCGCCAACTCCAGGAACCGCCAAAGCCATTGAAGAATTCCATCTTTACAACTGTTTCTCTAGAGCCACTCCTGGTACCAAAATCTGTATGTCAGTGTGTACTACAGAAAGATATAATATAAGATATACAATGGTCACCCAGAGTTGGATGTGGAAGAGTGCAGAGGGTCTGGAGCTCACTACAGTGTCCTGTGCAAGTCTGTAGCAGGAGGCCAATGGACCTGTGATGCAAGACTGAAGGATCTTCACCAGAAGCTGTCATATGTACTGGAAGCCAGAAGATGTCCAAAGTGAACTCGAAGAATGGAGCTCCTCTGAAAAAAAAGGAGATCCTTCCTTCTTCATTTCCCCTTTATGCCACCCAGGTGACAAGCTGCCCTACAGTGTGTCTTCTACACCCTAGGGTGTGGAATTACTGAGCCAATTTACTTGAGCTTCTGTTACTCAAGTTGACATAATCAATCAACCATCACATGAGGCCAGAAAACAGTAGACCAGGCATAGGGAGGAACAGCCAAAATAGGCAGAACAGAAATAAATTAAGAAAGTTTGCTATTTTGTCCTAAGTGAGCATGGGTCAACAGTAAACACTAGACTTGACACAACCGTATTGCCAATAGCTATGAAAGTGTAGCTGTCATAATCCTGAATAGATATATTTAGACCCACTTGTAACAATTTGGAAAAGGTCTGAAAATTACTTATTTAGGGTTTATACTCTTGAACACAAAGTAATCAGAATACACTTTCAAAATGTGAAGACCAAATTCACACAGTGTAAAAAAATGTACAACATACTCTCAACACACTTTAAAAAAGATCTGTCCATAATCAAAACTTTATTGAAAAACTGACATCAAAATAGGAGATCACTGCTGTGCACCTTACAAAATCAAACATAATTACATTGTCTTAGTAGACTAACTATAATTACTGAACTTATGATAAGGCTTTCTGTGAAAAAAATTCAGGAAGTTGTACTGATCATTAGTGTTGCTTTCTTCTAAATGAACAACCTGCAAAGGAATCATGACAGTATAGTAAACAAAAGCTTATTCCATCTTTAGTGAAATTTTGTGGCAAAACGTACTTTATGTAAAAAAAACCTTAAGGCCTTTTATAACAATAAATAAAATCTGTTATATCTGAGTATATTCCACTATGACATATATACATAACTGTCCTTCTGGTTTCTCAAATAATATAAGGGGTTCTATTTAGAACCAAGAGCCTGAATTCAACAGTTAAAACTGCTTTGAAGATACACCCTCATTAGGAAGGCTACAGATGCACCTTTGAACCATCTATCAGCATATGCACACAAAATTCCAAGATCATGATGTGAAATAAACTTCCTCTTAGATATCATACGTAGACTTTGTACTCCAATCTCACCAGGCCACACCACGTAACTCCTAGATTTACTGCTAATCCACTTATAACTCTTCCAGTAAGAACATGGAATTCACAACTTCCCAAAATATCAAAGCAAATTTTAAGCACAGTAATGTTATTTTGTTATTTATTTTTGGTACCGGTGTGATTGAACTCAGGACCTTGCACTTGTGTGGCAGGCAGGGGCACCAGTGAGCTAAAGCCCCTGCCCTAAGTACAGTAATTTTAAATCTGTATTACTATGAAGAACTATATACATACATAAATTTTTTCTTACTGCACTAAAGTAAAAGATTTCAAATCAGATTTTTATATTAATGATTAAGTAGCTGTTAATATAAATAAAACCTGTGATATTTTAATTTACACATTATGTTTCTTAGCTAATTGTTTAAAATAATTTAAGTTATACGTACCAAATACATATGAAACAAAATACAAGAGGAAATTTTAAATCCTATGGTGTTAAAAATCTCTATGTCCTACTATTTATAGTTACTCTTTCCAGGCAGGCATGGTGTCTCTGAGCTACATCTTACAGCTACTCTTGCTTCCACTTTTATTTTTTTAAGTATATAAGCTGCCAAAGAGAGAACTACTTTGATTTATTTTTATTCCAACACTCTGAAAGAACCAGGCTTTCCAAACTTAAAAAAAAAAAAAGAGAGAGATCTTTCCATAAACTTATCCAGTCGAACTGGACACCCTTTACTTAAAGAGCCCAGAAGGAAAGATTTTAAAAATCTCATTTTGGGCTTAGAAAATCCCAGGTGATTGATGTACCTTCTGTGAGTCTGGCCTTTCCTCCTGTAGGCTGACACAAAACTGTTGAACACCCTACACAAAGAACCACCGTCTGAGCATGGCTGAAAACTGTTGTAATCTTGTAGCAACCTTAAAAAAAGAGAGAGAGAGAGAGAGACAGTATTAAAAGTGAAAAGCAAATGAAATCATAGCACCTGTTCAGTATACTTCTAGTAATAAGTAATGTTTTACATATTTCCTGTAAAGAAATAGAAACTTCAGCGCTGTGCCAACAGCAAGCCACATATGTAACAAACTGGTCTAGTACTCAGCTTTTTAAAAGGTAAAACAAATCAGATAAGACAAGTTAAAAATTATTGAACTTAATAGTTCCAAAAATTTAAGTTTTTTGGGCGTTTTTGTTTCAGTGCTACATCTCCAAAGTTCAGTGTGTGTGTGTGTGTGTGTGTGTGTGTGTGTGTGTGTATTTTTTTTTTTTTTAAACTGTGAAAGATTCTCTCCACTTTGGCCACATTTCAAATGCTTAGTAACCACATATGGCTAATGGCCACCATGTTACGCAGCAGAGCTTTAGAGGGTGAATAATCAACACATTTTTCACTGCATCATGAAAAAGAAAACTCGTCATCTAAACAACTTAGTCAGTCAAATACATCCCCTTTGGATGCCCAACTTTCCCCCAACCCCTATGTTCTACTATTGAGTATATACAATAAAACTACGGTTGAGTACATTATGAAAATGTCCCTTATGACATTTCTAATTCTATAATCTCACTTCTATTCAACAGAGGGTCCTTCGGTATCTAAATATGCATACTAAAACAGCCACTTCTACGGAAATTCCTCTTAGAAAAAGAATTAAGATTTGAAATTTTACCTGGACATTTTACATCCATAAAGTACGAATTTGGACTCTGAACTAGACGTTTCTTTTTATGTTTTTTCTTTTCCTCTTCCAAAGAAGGGTGAAGTAAATCTCTGGCCAACTGAATTTTTTTAAAAAAGCATATTATTAATGCTGGAGTTGAAAGCACAATACTGGCAGATTTAACCATACGAGAAATACACAGGCAAACCAAATAGCTCTAACAGTCATACTCGGCAGAGGCGACACGTCAGATGTTAAAATTGTTATTTTTTAAAATCTGATGTTAGCTTTCAATACTTCGTGGTCTCCAAGTCCCTACAAAAGGGCTTCAAGACGATCTAGACGCATATGGTAAAGTTAATCCGGTTCTTTACTAAACTGAATAACAGTTCTCAATAAAAACAGAATCGAAGGGTGAGAAAACCAAAGAGACCGTACTTCACGGCCTGGCCGGCGCCCACCTGCAAAGCGCCGCGCGCTTC
>NW_022900937.1:15193624-15199569 GCF_012274545.1 Fukomys damarensis
GTCCCGACCACTCAAACGACCGTACCAGGGGCAAGTCGCACGCGAACTGGCACTCGGCACAACTTCCGGGATAGAGGCGGCGGGGCGGAGCGGTTTGCGCGGCAGGGCGGGGCCGGCCGCTCTAGGCGCTCCTCTCGGTGGTGGGTCGGTGGGTTCCAGGGAAAGACTTTCGCCGGTGACTGAGTGCTCGGGTTCCGGCCCCTGGCTTCTCCTGGGGCAGCCGCGCCTTGGCTGGCTAGGGCGGTTGTGTACTGGGCTGCAGGGCCGCGGGTTTGGGCCGCCGGTCACCCCAGGGTTCGCTCTGCGGTGAGCATACAGAGTAGCTCGACTTTCTCTGTTCTCTTGTGTGTTCAAATGCGATGCTAGAGCGGGTCGTGGTGGTACACTCTGTAATCGCGGCACTCTGGGAGGCTGAGGCAAGAAGAGCACAGGTTCGAACCCAGCCTGGAAAGCTCCGCGACTTAGTGCGAAGGCCCTGGGTTCAGTTCCTAGTACCGCTAAATGAATGAATGGTTATTAATGGACAGAAAGATCATGAAGTAGGTAAGGGTTAGGTTTGGGAGTATTTTCCTGAGGCACCTACTTGGCTTCCAAGAGACAGCTTGGAAAAGTGACAGGTGCCATCGACAGCCAGCCACAGCCAGCTGAGAGGTGGCTTTGGTGTAGGGAACAAGCTTATAGGACGGGGGCAAATGTGATTGAAAGCTAAGAAACCGGGAGATACTCGACCGGAAATTGTCCTAACTAGACGTTTCTAGTCACCTCTTACTACCTACCTCTTAAATCCCTCAAAACGTTCATCTCACTTCCTCTGTGCACTGGTTAGCAACTTTCACCCAAATCAGCATTCGTGATTCTTCCTCTCATTTTTCACCCTAACACCGCAGCAAACAATGCTTTGGATAAGGTTTTGTGTAGATCTTTGATTGTTTCCTTAGATAAATGCCTAGAGGAAGAATCGCTGGATCAAAAGTTTTGCATAGTTTAAGGTTTACAAAATCTATGACCAAAGTAGCCTCTGAAAAAGTCAAACCAATTTGTGTTGCCCCTTTGACAGTACGAGAATATTCTGTTTTTGTCCTGTCCCGGTCAGTCCAAAAGAATTAATGGAGTCTTTTGTCTTATTTCACTATCATTTTAATTAATGTTCCTCATCTGCGAGTGCTGTTAGGACTTTTCTGTTGAGAAGGTCGTCTATTTCTTCTTTATTCTTCTAAACTAGGGATGTTAACCATAGCTTATATTTGAGGCAAATGTTTGCCCCAACTTGTTTCCTATTCATTGTAGTTGATGATTTTAAAAATCATAGTGACTTTTTCACATTATCTGTTCACACGTTTCAGATCTAATCGTTTCTTCTTTCTGCTCTTCTGCTTACGCAGGTTTTAGTCAACTTAGGATCAATTCAATATTTGCTCATGCTTTCTTCTCTCTTTTTTTTTTTTTTTGTTGTTGTCACACTTAATTTCTTTTACTTTTTAATTAACCAAGAATTTATTTTCGGCACTGTGTAGAAGGTCCTAGAACAAGGTCAGATGGTCAGGACTAGTTGTTGCTTCAGTTCTTTAACCATTGCTCAGTAAGGTGACAAAAACCCTTCATTTTCTGGAACACTCAGGCAGCCTGAGAAATAAAAAGCTCACAGTCAAGAAGACCAAGACTCCATTTTTTGTTTGTTTGTTTGTTTTTGAGACAAGGTCTTGCTGTGTAGCTTAGGTTGGCCTTGAGCTTTCTGTGCAGCCCTGGCTGGCCTTGAACTTTGCAGTGATCCTCCTGGCTCAGCCTCCCCAGTGCTGGGACTGCAGGCATGTACCACATACTCAGCTCTAGACTCCATTCATATAACTTTGCCTTCGCTTTCAAAAGCTCAGTTTATCTCAATTTATCCCCAGGCCCCTGCACTGATGGCAAATCAAGATGCCTGTGGTCAGATGCAGGGTCGAGAATCCTTCTGCCTTGATGACTTACTGTCCCTGATCCTGCAGAAGGAGCTGCCCCAGCTTCCCAAAGAGCCCTGCAGTACCAGCTGGAGTTGTGGTTGCTGTCCTGAGAGCTGGCCAGCTGTCTATCTGTCTGGGGCTGAGAAGGCACCACTGACATCTCCCAGTTGACACCTGGCTCCGTTCGCACAGGTTAGGTCAGGAACCCCAAAGAGGTGTTCTAGGTAAATCAGATTCCCACCTTTCCCCAAACTGAAGTCTCCAGGGGGCGGGTCAGCAGTTTAGGTGTGTTTTCACAAAATTCAAAGTGGGAGGTAGAGACCCTGCCTAAAGGCACTTTTTCACCCGGTCACTGTTTTTTTCTGAGAAGCTCAGAAGCATTTGCACTGCCAGAAAACTCTACCAAGGCTGCATTCATTTCTTTTCCTTCTCCATCTGCCTGTTAGTTGACTTCAAGGTGCCCCTGGCTTGTTTTCTACATATTCCTGGTATCAGAAGCAACTTTTTTTTTGTCCTGGGAATTGAACTGGGGTCCTTGCGCTTGTGAGGCAGATGGTGGCACCACTGAGCTAAATACCTGCCCGCGCCCCCTTTTTGAGACAGGGTCTTGCTATGCAGTTCAGGCTGGCCTTGAACTCACTATGTAGTCCGGGTGGCCTCAAATTCGCACTGATCCTCTTCCCTCAGCCTCTGAAGTGCTGGAATTACAGGTGTGTGCCACCATGCGCAGCTCAGGAGCAGCTTCTGAAAGGCTGCCCTTCTTCTGCATGACAGTTCTCCAGCAGGGGCCTTTGTCCCCAAAGCACCAATCATGGGGTTGCAACCCATCTGTCATTTATAAGAATGCCTGGTACACTCAGACAAACTCCCGTTGGTAAGGGGTTAGACTGAGACCCAAACTCTGGGTTCTTTGTTTTGGTAGCACTAGGGATTGAACAGTCTCACTAAATTGCCTGATTTGGGCTTGAGCTTGGGAATCCTCCTGCCTCAGCTGCCCAGAGGGCTAGAGTTGTATGTATGTGCCCAACTCAATGTCTTTATTTTCTATACCAATTGCATTCCTGACTGAGTTTGAGGCTCCAGGGAGCTCATTGTCGGGGACTGCACTAGGATTTCTGTATGTGTCAGTGCCCAGATCTGCTTTCTGGCTTCATGCTGCTCTGTGCCCAGGAGGCAGACCAATGGCTGCACTGACTGCCTTCCCTTGCTGTCTGGTTTCTAGGTGGAGTGACAGGGCCAGAGAAAAGCAGTGTTGGGGTATTTATTCCCCTGGTCGATCCTCGATGGGTCATTTACTCCAGAGTGGCTGTTTCTCAGATGGGAACAGCTGCTTCAGGGACCCCTTTCCTAGAGCTCTCCTAGGGTTCCCATCACTGCTTCTTCCCTTCTTTATTTCTCCCTACTGAGGGCTGGTGCCTCTTTATCCTTTGCTGTTTCTGTTAACCCTGACCCAGCTGTGTAAATACTTCTTTCATGAAACTCTTCTGTGATCCCTTTGAGTGGGCCATCTGTGATCTGCCAGGACCCTGATGTAGGAACCCCTGCCAGGATACCCCCCCAAACCCCAGAAGGCTTTGCAGATGGGGTCCCTCTGCTTCTCAGTCATCAGTCTAACCAGCTCGCCAAAGGAATGGCCATTGTCCCTGCTTAGGGGACCCTTCAAGTTCAACAGGCTGTAGTTCCTCCTGTCCTATCCTTGAAATGTACACAAGAATACTACAGAGATGACATTTGGCCTCACCAGGCCACTTTGTAGACCAGAAGTAACTTTATAAAAATATAGATTCTTAGGCACCATCCCGGTGGGCTAAGTCTGGAACTACATTTTAACAAGATACAAGTGAACATCCCATTGTGCGGAGATCTGGCCTAGATGTATCACCTTTTTTGTGTGTGTAGTGAGATGTAGCAGGATCCAAACCCAGAGCCTCACACTTGCTATCCACATGCTCTCCCATGAGCTGCATGCCTAGCCCCACACGGAGTCTTCCTCATTTCCCAGTGGGGCTGTCTGGAAACCAGAGCCCAGTTCCTTTCTAATCAGAAGTCAAGGATATTTCTCTAAGTTGGAGCAGGGAAACACCCTTCTTTCCCTGCTCCTCCAAGACAGCTTGCTCATTCCAGCAAATCGCTCTCTCTTTTACCATATCCAGGAACCCTTTGGGTCAATGATGCTCAAACTTGGGTGCCTGATAGAATCACCAAAGAAGAAACCCAGGCCAATTAGAGTAGCGGGGGAAGGGTGCAGTGATGGTATTTTTTTAAAACTCCCCTGGTGATTTTCATGAGTAGCCAAGGTTGAGAACCACCCAGGGTTGGGTAAGTTCTCATAGAACTAGCTTAGTATTTTGAAAAGCGAAGGCTACAAAGAACTTGAGGCTCCTACGGCTTAAAGAGAAATCCAGCTCTCCCCCTTTTCACCCTCTAACCTTCCACCCCGCAAGAAGGCCCTTACCAGATGCCAGCAGCTTGCTGTTGGACTTCCAGTCTCCAGAAATGTGAGAAGTCAAAGTTTGGTAGCCAAGTGAGGTCTCCCAGCACATGTCCTGCCTATCTTGGCGATCAGGTCTCTGGCCTTCTCCTTGCATCCCCTGCTACGCTTCCTATAAAACCCCTTCTCTATTTCCCTGAGTCTCTTGGGAAGGAAGGGTGCTACTGAGACAAGGTGTTCTCTCAAACTTCACGGTAACTCATACTGAGGTCAGCATTCACTTATGCAAATGTAATCTCTCCCTTTCTGAACTCTCATAGCCTGTGTTAGTCACTAAATAACCACTGCTGTCTTATATGAGGGTTTTTTTTTTATGCTTTTGATTGATATTTCACTTTCACTGTGTCTGTTTCATCTGTTCCGTAAAAGTCTACAGGCTTTTTATTATTATTATTATTGAGCCCAGGACCTTGCACACGGTAGGCAATGGCTCTGCCCCTGAGCTGTATCCGCACCCCTTTATTTTGAGACAAGCTCTCTCCAAGTTGCCCAGGCTGGCCTCAGATTTGCAATATTCCTGCCTCAGCCGTCCAAGTAGCTGAGATCGCAGGTATGTACCACCAAGCCAGGCCCACAGGCTTCTTGAAAATAGGATTTGGTATCATCCTGCCACATGCCTAATACTCATCATCCCAGGACTATGATGATCAAGCAGTGCACTGGACGCAGCTGACTCCATGGTTGTTCTTTGAGAACTAACCATTCGGTCTCACAACTTGGTCTTCCTAGACACAGGCCTTGGGTCAGTCCTCTGTCTTGGTGTGGTGTGATGAAAACCCCAAAGAGCCCTAAATTCTGGCTAAGCCCCAGTTAACTTGTTTCGAAAACAGAGAAGATAATTTGAGGTCATTTGAGGGTTAATGAAACATTGTAGTGAACTGTGCTGCTTCTTCCCTGGGAAAGTGTATCCAGGCAAAATAAATGAAATGCTTTCTGTTTTTCCACAAGATAAAAGCCGATTAAAAGGCTAGTGGGTAAAAGGTTCAGAGTATGAAGAAGAATGGTGCTCTATTTATTTACACTGAAAAAAATCATTCAACTATTTAAGGAATGTCTGCTATATACAAAACAGTGGGCCATGTAAACCATCTTTCTTAGGACCACAGAAACTTTAACAGCCACTTAACCTTAGTTGTTTCCCTATCCATAAAAATGAAAAGGTTTCTAGTTTTTAAGGTTGTATAAAGATAAAACAGTACACAGTATACTGCAAATATTAAATGCCAACTGTAATTCCCTGGGCTGGTTGACAATAAAGAAATCAGCTGGCTCTGGGAATCCTAGACTGTTGGTGATTTCCATCATAAGAACTTGTAAAATGCAATGTGTATAGTATTTCTGCCTTAAGGAGTATTGTGAACACCTTCCCTGTGCAGAAAGTACTTGCTGGAGTCTGTTACCTTTACATGGAAACCTGAGAGATTATTCTTTCAAAATCCAACAGATGGCACAAGGAGCCACTTTTGCAGGACAAATGCTGGCTAGCAGGAGCCTAATCTTTCTGTCAGGGTGTT
>NW_022900937.1:15199582-15220571 GCF_012274545.1 Fukomys damarensis
TTTTTTTTTTTTTTTTTTTTTTTTTTTTTTTTTTATCTTGAAGGTGGATTCCTGTCTGTGACATGGGGTCTGCACAAGTAGCTGTGTATAAGCGGCAGCTTGATATACAGACCATGATCATGATGGGCTTTCCTAAAGAAAAATATGTGGTCCAGAAGGCAGTTGAGTGCATCTAGTTTTCACCACATATTTTCCCCAAAGCATTTCACTCATCTGAAACTAGTTAATTCAATTGCTTTAAATTCCAAATTCCTCTTACATGACAGTTAGATAGCATTGCCACTAAATATTCTTTTCTATACAGACACATGGTCCACAAATCAAGATTGTGAATTATTATTATGAATGTATGGCCTGTTATGCCTAGGGCCAATTCTGCAATCTTTGGGTAGCAGACTCACAAGCCATGAGACATGGTAAGTGGGACAGACTAAGGATATGTGTGCTGCTCAGTAGTGTTTGCTAATTTCTGTAGTGTAAATATTCCCACTACAGCCATTTTTGAACTTCTAAGATGAAGTTACTCTATAGAGAATTGGAAAGAGATGAATGAAATCTCCTGGTTAGGTAATACCCAGGTCTTAAAGAATATTCCACCATCACTAGAATTGCTAGCATAATATCCATATTGATACTCTGGGGCTTCCTTTTCTCTATCCTGTGATCAAAAAGCAGGGAAGTGGGCTGCAGATTTAGCTCAGTGGTGCCTTGCCTGCCTGGCAAGCTCAAGGTCCTGAGTTCGATTTCTTAGTACACACACACACACACACACACACACACACACACACACACAAAAGGGAAGAGGGTAGCTACCCCATGGGGAGTTCAGTGGTAAAATGCTTGCCTCACATACATGTGGTCCTTTGATCCCCAGCACCACACAAAAAAAATATGAGGGCAGGGAAAATAAATAAAAAATGAGAAAAAGGTTGAACTATTAAGCTCCATGTTGTGGCTCATCCCTGTAATCCCAGCACTTGGGAGGCTAAGGCTGGAGGATTGCAAATTTGACGTCCACCTGAGCCACACAGCAAGATCCTACATCAAAAAAATGAAAGAAAAAAGAAAAGAGCAAACTATCTTAATCTACAAAATAGATGACTGATCAGGAAGAAAGAAGAGTTGACCTACTTGATGGCTTTACCTTCCTCAGCAAGATAGAACAAGAGCTCTGTAAAGCGTTGCCTTTGGACTTGTCAATCATGTGGTAAATACAGACTTTCAGAAATATTTCAGGAATATGGATATTATGTCAGCGGTTAGTAAGGAGCAATCCACTCCAATTTTAGACAGCTAGGCAGCTTCAATTGTTCCTTCTATTATGTCAGGATCTGCTTGCTTAAATTAATTCACCTATTATGCTTCTGGCTCAGGGAAGGAACACAGAAATGCATGTCACTTGTTTTCTAAACAAGAGCCCCAGAGCTAATTGAAGAGGGCGTTTCATCTCCTCTTAGGCTTGATTTCTCCAGGATGAGAATCACTGGCTCCTACAGGCAGCATTTACAGTTTTTCATTGCTCTGGATATGGTTGCTTTTGCCCACATGGCTCTAAAAATAAATATATTGCCAGCTCAGAATAATGAAACCATGACTTGTCCTCTTACAGTCATCATATCTGTATCAGTAGAGCCCAGCATCAGGTCAGGTTTTTTTGCCAATACAGTTGCTTCACACTATTAATTCACATAAGCTTATAGCTGACTAAAATCCTAAGTCTTTTTAACTGTTATTAAACCTCATATCCTTCAACTGCAGCTGACATTTTTAAGAAATCTAACTGCATGAGGCAGGGGATTTAGCTCAGTGGTTCCACTGCCTGCCTCACAAGTGCAAGGACCGGAGTTCGATCCCCGGTACCAACAAAAGAAAGAAAGAAAAAAACGTCTAACTGCAGTGAATATACTAAATAACACTGAACTGTACCCTTTCAGTTGGTGAATTGCATAGTGTGTGAATCATTTCTCAGTAAAGCTGTTAAAAAAGTCTAAGTGCAGGAAAGAAAGGTGTATTTAATTAAATACCTACTAAACTTTGTCAGGCACTTAATCTTGTATAATCTTTCCAATAACCCTTTTGAGTTATAAAGAAATTAAGAAACTTGTCCAAGTGGAAGAATAAGGATTTGAACCCAGGGTTCCTCAAGTGTGCTCCTTCTGCCGTATCCACCCTGCGTCTTTGTCATTCCTTGAGTGCTAGGCATTGCTAAGTGCCCAGTGAGGTCAGTGGGAGGGGCTCTGCCTGGCGGGCAGAACTGTGGGACCACCTGGACTCCGGGAACAGCAGCAGAAAGTCTGTGAGCTTAGAGAAGTCTCAGGGTTAGAAAGATATAGCAAGTACTAAAAATAGGTGTCCCATCAGTAACCCTAAGTAAGCAAATAGCATCATTGGCAGTGAGAAAGTGGAGGTGGCAGAGTCCAGGGGGAGGTGGCAGGGTCTCAGCAAGGTCTTAGTTTGGTCTGTGTTTCAGGTGTTTCAACTGGGGGTCGGAGGGAGATGCAAGCAAACTACACTACTGGCTTTGGAGGGTGTTGGATTGTGGCGCAGGGGAGCAAGGACTCAGGTCATCCAACAGGGAATCAGGACTGAGACTCAGTCTCAGAATGAAGGTAGAAGCCCAGAAATCTGAACCTGCACATTTGATCAGAGCAGGACAGGACTCAGGGTAACCTCTGTCCCCTGAACTGTGAAACAGCCCTTGTCAAAGCCTTCAGTGAGACCCAGGATTTGCTCCTGAATCTGGGGCAGGGCCACACCTACAGACTGGTGTCAAATGCCCGGCAATGAGACTAACCAGTTGTTGGATTGGCACAATCAGTGCCTCCATTGTTTTGTTGTTGCCACCTGCATGAGCAATGACAGCAACAGACACACATAACCTTGTAGAAATATTCCAGCTTAGACAAAATTCAAGGCATGCCATCGATAGTGCCTCCCACGTCTCTACTACACAAGAGCATGTATCAGCAAGTAACTAAGAGAACACTGCTTCAGGACACCATGAATCTGTTGCGTCCAATCTAATTATCAGCAAAAATTGCACAGTGTGCCTGTCTGATCTGGACCACCACCAGGTGGGCAGCCACAGGCAGACCCTTGCTGCGCCACCGGGAACCCTGGCGTAGTCCCTCCCTCTGCCGGCCCGCTCACTTAGCCCTGGCTCATTGGGTTTCAAGTGACAGACTTCTCACACTTGCCTGAACTAAAATGGCCAGGATACTGAACGTGGGCCAGGGCAGGAAGGGCAGCTGGGCCCAAAAAGGGAGCAAACAAAACCCTGAGAGGCCACCAGGGATGGAGACAACTATGTTCTTGCCACCTCTGTTTTTCTCTGGGTGCGACCTAATTTCTCCTCCTTCCTTTTTCCTGATGCTGCTTCAGTGTCCTCTCTCCACAGCCCAGTTTTCTCTGCCTCCCAGGGTACACAATGAACATGGCCATGCTAGCCCCTCTTACGTGCTGTCCTAGATCCAGGGGCCATTTGTGGCTGACCAGAGGCCTGCGTCCCAATTCCAGAACCCCTGGAGAGAGAATGTGCGTTGTCTCAGCCTGGGTCAGAAGTGTCTGCCCCAGTCATCTGTGGCCAGGGAAGCAGAGGCATTTGGGGTGAAAGCACTCCCCACTGAGGGGCTTAGGAAGGGAGACATGGACTAACCGGAAGCCCGACATGGTGCCTGCTCCCTCCTGACTATTGTCGTTGCTGTCTGTGGTGCTGCAGTTAGTGGCTCTAAGTCCTCCCTTTCAGGCAACCTCGGTGTTGGTCTACCTTCTCCCTGTAACACAGAACATAAATTGGATGTAGTTTGTTAACTGAAAACATTCTCTCCATAAGTTTCAGCAAACTGATGATGTCTTCAACAAAAACCTTTTTTTTTTTTTCACATAGAATAATCAAATCTGGAGCCCATGCACAGAAGGCAGAAACCTTTCAACTAAAAACATACCAAATTCAGGCTGGGAATTTAGCTCAGTGGTTCCTCTGCCTGCTTTGCAAGCGCAAGGTCCTGAGTTCAATCCCTGCTACCAAAGCCAAAAACAAAAAAACATACCAAATTCATGGGGATCGATTGAGTTTTTATGAGGATCTTCATGTGCCTAGCAATGTATTTTACAACTAACAAAATTTCTATGTACAATGCACGAGTAATTTGTTTGCAAAAAAAATTTTTTTTTTTTTTGGAGACATGGTCTCACTAGTCCAGGCTGGCCTTGAACTCACTATGTAGCCAAGGCTGGCCTCAAACTTGCAGCAATCTTTCTGCTTCAGCCTCCTGAGTACTGGAATTACAGGCATGCAACACTACAAAGGGCTTACAAAATGTCTTTTATTTATTTATTTATTTTTCCTCTCTTTGAGTTTATTGGTTCATTTTAAGTATACAGTACAGTTACATTCATTATTGGGATCTTGTACCTTTACATGACAGGTCTTGGTTCTCACTTTTTCCCCTTGTCCTTGCCCTCCCTTCACCCTCTCCTCCCCTCCCCAATTACAAACACTTTATTTCCATTTTTTCATTTTCTCATATTTTTTTTCTTTTCCCTTATTACCTTTCCCCTACAAAATTTCTTTTAAACAGCTCTCACATTACACCTGGATAAGAAGTGTCCTATACATACTTCTTCAGGTGGCCAAAGAATAAAATTTGAAATTCTCTTGTTGGATCGGGGGAAGGAGAAAATCTAGTTTCTGACCTAAATAGCTTCCTGCTATGGATTTTTAAGATGGCTTTAATGGAACTGTGGGACAGGTTGTTAAATCCTATAGGTTATTAAATCTTCCTAGGCTCTGAAAGCAACTAAGACTCCTTGCCCTACAATCTCTAACTGGAGAAGACCATAAGGATAATATCAGCTGAGCACTCATTTTGTGCCAAGCACTGTGCTAAGTACCTCACATGAATCTCATTTCATCATTACAACACCCCTATGAGGCAGACAGTACCAGTGTCCCCATTTTACATATGAGGAAATCAAGGCACAGAGATCATTAAGAACCATTCCCAAGGTCTCATGGTTGGGGACTTGAGAAACAAACAACCTTCAGTCTGCCTGCAACTAAAGACTTTTGATTTCAACTAATGCATTGTACATATTTAGGCCAGTGTCCAATGAAAGCTTTTTAAAAATTGAAAATGAAGCTCCCTAGTGGATATTAGGCCTTCCTATTGTTTTTATTAGGCCTTTTCATTTTCAAGGTACAATGTATAGTGCTCGCTTCGGCAGCACATATACTAAAATTGGAACAGTACGGTGTACAATATTTGATGGGCCGGGGGTTTAGCTCAGTGGTTCCGCTGCCTGCCTTGCAAGTGCAAGGATCTGAATTCGATCCCCAATACCAAAAAAAAAAAAAAAAATTAAACAACTTGTGTGTATGTGTACATCTGTGAGGAAGGCATGGGTGTTGGGGGTGATATAAAAATGATTAATCTATCACTCTGGAATTTAGCAAGTCCCTATCTCCAAAATGAAAACAGACTGGGAGTACAGTCTCGTGGTAGAAGGCCCCTGGGCCACCCAAGTACAGGGAGGGGGAAAGATTAAGATCCCCTTAGGGTTTTCAAGAAGCTTAAAGTCAACTCGAATTAAGGAAGCGACTGTATGACCATATTTGCAACACGACACTGAATGCACTTTGCTACCCTAAGATCCCTGGATAGATGAAGGGAGGATGCAGCACATCCATTAGGTAAATAAAGTTGTGATTTGCTGCAAATGAATGGTAACAGATGGATCTCATGTGAGAGGCAGAAATCCCTTGCTAATGAAAGCAGTAATCTGATTCCGAGTGTGGCTCTGGGGACCCGTATGACTTCTGCGAAGTAATGTGGACTTGTCTTTAACTGAATCAAGGACGGGACCCCAAAGAGTAAGATAAAGATTTTAAAGGAGAGGACAGCTCCTAGACAGCCTGATCCTTGCTTGCTGTGTGTTCTCAGTAGGCACCGTCTGAAGAAACACTGTGAATGAATGTCAACTGTGAGCCAGTAAGCCATGGCAGGGATGTAGGTAGACCTGCGAGGGGATCATCAGTGAGACCTCTCCCCTCGAAGTCGTGCTTGAGATCTCGCCAGATGTTCTCGAAATACATAAATGGATGCACTTTTATCTTTTGTTACTCTGATTGCGAAACCATTTGATTGCCTGCCAGCAGCTGGTGCCGGTGCTCTCCGTGCAGCCCACCTGCCAGACATCTGAGCCGTGCACTGATTGCAAGCTTGGACTCCACTCCATTACCAAGCCCTGCTTTCTGTCCAGGTAATGTGACCCCAGCTGTGCTCTCCAGCGCCGCTGAAGTCTGAAGCAGTCTGCAATCAGGACTTAGAGGCTTAACTGTGACAGCAGAAAGCGGGATGCACTCCAAACTTGGCCCGCTTTATATAAAATAGCTCTAATGCTCCTTTTCATTTATATACGACTTTACATGACAAAGCCTTCCGAGATCATCATTAATTAAACCTGCCACTCGCTCTCTGAAGTAGGCCTGAATTAGCCTGCTCATTTCACAGCTGACGAAACAGCTAGAAAGGCTCGGGGGTTTGCTGAATTGAAGTGGTGTTCATCCCAGGAAGCCTGGCCCTGTTCACTTTCTAGTTCATTCTTCTTTGCCTGGAAGAGATTTTGAAAGTACCCAGCTCTTAACTCTATGCAGGTTAAGGAAGTCAACTGGGAAACAGAGTTGGGCAGGGCAATAGCAGCAGTATAGACCAGAGCACCAGTGTGGGGCTTGAGCTGTTTGAACTCAGCCATGCTCTCTTTTTCTGGTTCTCAGTGGCTACTAAATGCATACCCTGCAGTCTCTCCTGTTCACTCTGGAAGCAGAAGGACGATGCTGGAACATAGCTGGAATATTGCTTCAGAGCAGTGCTACGTTTGTCCTGGTTGCAAAGTGGCCTCCTCATTGCCAGATCCTTTACTGTGGACCCACTGTGCCTGTGAGTTTTCCATCTCCAAGTTCAATCATCAGTCACAGCCATCAATCAGGTTGTTTTCTCATTATTCCTTAATGCAGTATAACAACTGTTTAATAGCATTTATATTGTATGAGCTATGGTAAGTAATCTAGAGATGACTGGAAGTATACAGGAGGAAGTTGTATGCAAATACCGTGCATCTTATATAAGGGGCTTGAACACACATGTATTTTGGTATCACAGGGGCCCTGATTCCTTCATGGATAATAAGGGATGAATAGATATTAAAATTTTCAAAGTCAGTCCTGTTCTAGGAGCAGGCCCATTTCACACTGGGAGAGCCTGGGGCAAAAGTAAAATGAAGGCCCGCATAAGTTTAAGTATTTAAAAATTAGAGGTGAAGCTAGCAAATTCATTTTCTACCTACCTACGTACATTTGTGAAGACCCAGGAAATCCTCAGAACCACATTAGGCTGAGGTGGCTCCCAGGGAGGTGGTCCGCACCACACAGATGCTCTCCTTTCCCACCCCAGACCCAGCAGCTCCATGAAAGCCTCACATGCACTGGATCCCAGCCACTTCTGGTCACTTCTGGTCATATCTCCACCTTCTTTTGGTCACCACTCAGGCCTATGATGCCACACGAATTGTACAGTCCCCTCTCAAGGCTAGAATGGGCAAGAGGCCCATGCAATCTTGGAAGAAGGGCCTTTGGCCGGGAATTTGGGATCTAGGCACCTGCAGCATGGCTTAAAGGTAGACATGGTTCTGGGTGATTAAATCTGCTTGGCCTGTAGAGTCCTTGCCCAGTGGGGAAGAGTAGCAGAAGAGGGGAGGGGGAGGGGTCTCTTAACAGTTGCCCCAGGGGAGGGGCCTCCCTTGCTGAAGCAAATCATACCTGGCTAAGTAAAAAAATAAGCCCAAAGTGTGAGTTAATACTATAGTTCTACACAAATGTGGATACCATTGATGATTTCTACTTCAACTATAAAACAGAGGCATGAAGTATTTCAAGTGGTTTTTCTTCTGCTTCCAAACCTACCTATTCTGAGAAGTGCATGTGACATCAGCATGTAAAAGGGCCAGAAACCAAATGAATAAGCTTCATAATTCAGTATTTTAGTGGAGAAGTTGAGCTCCCGTGAAATTCAGATATCAACTCTAGATGGTTTGGGCCAGGGATTTAGCTCAGTGGTGCCACCGCCTGCCTCACATGCACAAGGCCCTGAGTTTGATCCCTGGTACCAAAAGAAAAAAAAAAAAAAAGAACTCTAGATGATGATGCTGGGGTGTGTGGGAGGGAAGGGGTGCCACTGCTGCTACCCGCCCCCCCAGAATAGACCAAGAATTGAAGCATGTCAATGAATTGGGCTGCTGAGCATGTGTCTCACTGCTTTTCTCTGGGGAATCCTTGGGTCAGACAAGGTTGAGGGAGCTGCGGGACAAAAGATCCCTCATGTTCCTCAGAATCAGGATCATGATCCCATTCCTGGCTCGAGCTACACAGAAGTATAAATTAGGAACTTCCTTATTGTTAACCCACATCTCAACTTTATTCAAATGGATTTACAACCTACAATTTTAAGAGAGTTTGTCCACATATATTAAAACAGCATTTCTATCATCAAATTCTCAAGGCAAAAAATGTAGTAAGGAAATGTGTAAGATATGTATTTTGATTGTTAGCGTGTGTTCAGACAATAGCATTGAGTCCTGAATTTTTAGCTCAGGCAAGGGTTTTCATCCAACCTCCTTTGATCTCATTTCTCCTAATACACAAAGGACACATTTCCTTATTGATCATTGGAGGTTGGTTTTATAAATTAATTTCCTTAAAATTCATTCTGCCTTTCAAATGAAAGTAAATATACACCCAAAATCAGAATGAAACATGTGTGCATGCAGGCAGGCGGTGGCTACTTCTTAAATGTAGATGGACAGGTCTTCTTCCCTCTCAAAGATCTACTGTCTGGTCAGATGGAACCACTCTGCAGGTCCAGAGACCACTTGTGCACCCAGACCAACCTCACTGTTGGTTTTCACATGACGATTTGGCCAATCTACTACTCTACTGTGTCCCTCACAAGAATTCAGCTTCTGGGAAGCATCCTGAAGCTCCCCCAGCACAGTTCAGGCTCCATGTCAGTGTGATTCATCTTCCTGCCCGTTCACTTAAGGTGAATTGTGTGTCCAGAGTCAGCTACTCAGGGCTGGTTAGCACACCATGCTGGAGTGCTCCTCACCTGCCATCTAATGAGAAGCTTGACTCTTGGGGGATGCTAATGGCTGCTAGGAAACTCGATGTGCTGTAACCTTCCATTACCCAGTGTGATTAGGGAATGGGATATTCTAATATACTGGGTAATCTGCCTAACTATGGACTACCAGTTTTTTGTTTTGTCTTGGTACCGGGGATCAAACTTGAGACCTTGTGTTTGCGAGGCAGGCAGCAGAACCACTGAGCTAAATCCCTGGCCCATGGACTACCAGTTTTGAAAGACATTAATTTTGAAACAACTATAAACCAATACATCATCTTATTAACAGCATATCATAATTCTACCTAGTATTGTAATTCTTTATGTATCTCATCTGTCTTCCCTATAAAATCGTAGACTTTTTTCATTTGAGGCAGGGTCTTATGTAGCTCAAGCTAGCCTTAAACTCTTGATCCTGCTGCCTCAGCCTCCCAAGTGCTGGGATTACAAGTGTTTGCCAACATACCCCACTTTTAAGACCATAGACTGCTTAAGGAATGGTCTGTTTTAGCTCTATTTCTTTCCCCTATAGTACCTAACAAACTGCTTTATATATTGTAGGTTCTTTAAAAATGTTTTTATTAAATTAATGAAAATACAGAACACAAACTATAATTTACCCGCATGACTTAATCCTTCTTTGATGACTCAGAGTGGCCTCGAGGATGACACATTTCTTTGGTTATTATATGTTTTTGTCTCTGGGGATGGTTAAGTAAAGGCCAAATGGTTGAAAGGGGAATTCTGCAATGACTGGAAGATAGGACTTGATGCCTACTAGCTCATTTCAATTCCAAGTGTGTGTGTGTGTGTGTGATTTAAATGTCAACTATAGAAACGATTCCCTTTTATATTATCTAAAAGAAATACCACATAACAGTGTGTTTGTTTATGGAACCAGAAGATTACTACCATGATGAAGAATGTCAAGTAGCCTATGTTTATACTCCTTAATCAGAATTCATGGTCCTTGATCATGATAGGTCAAGGAATCTATCTTTGAGATACTTTTTGAAAAGGTAGGATATTATTAAACCACTAGCATATTATTACCATTATTTAATTTTATTAAACCCAATCATTAGATTATAATTTACTAATTAATGCAAGCATATTTATCACTACATGGCTAATATATGCCAAGCCCTGTGTTATTCATCAGGGATACAATGTGCATATAATTCATACTCTCAGACACTTAAATGATTCATCCCTAAACATTTCATTGTGCAGATTATTTTACAACCTTTTAAATGTCAGTATAGGAAATTAGCCTGAGTGTGATGTGACCCTCTGACCTATCCTATAATTCATTCCAAATACAGAACAATGCAGATGGAAAAAGGTGAATGTTAGTTTACTGAACACTAGTGTTTTTCTCAAAAAGCACACAGGGTGTTCATTGGAGAATTAAATTTCATGCACCAACAGAATTGTAGGTAAATATGTATCTGAACATAGGCGATTTTCATTTCAATTTTGTACCCCCCAGACCTGAGGGTAAAGCAGCTGCCTCAGCTTGTGGCTGACCTTTGGGTGAATGTGAGGGTGACGGAAGTGGTAACAGAGTACCCAGGCACTCAGGAGAACCCGGAGGCAGGGACAGTGTTCTGAGTCCAATTTGTGGGGCACTCTGGTGATAGATGTTGCCTCTCTTCCTGACGCTTTCCCGTAAACATGCTGGTGTGCATCTTGACAGTAGGGCTTTACGATTTAGTACAGTATCTCTGTATCTAAAGTGAAAAGTTGAGATTAAATCAATTCCCCAACATGTATTCTGCAGAATGCAGGTCCCAAGAGATCAAAAAAGAGAATGGGGAAAATTGGGTGCTTCATCCTGTCATGGAGTCTCTGTGCACCCCTCAGCACATCAAAAGATCCTGAGCTGTTCCAACAACAGCATTTCTTAAAGGTTTTGATCATTAAACCCTTTCTCCTTCCATCACCTACTAGCACCTGCTTATTCCCTTGGTGTCCTGAGGTGCACACTTTGAGAAACACTGGAATAAACTGTACAGTCATCAGTGTTGCGGCGTCCTGAAGCAATGGATTATCTTAGAAATCAGAAGTCCACTGAGGCTAGATGTCCTGTCGGGGGTCTAAGTCAGTGGCCTGACCTGGTCACTTTCTTTTGTCAGTTTCTTACATTCTATATTCTGATAGTTCCAGCATGAAATTTATGGCAAGGGAAGTTTTAAAAGCATCAGTAGTTGAAACTACAGATAATCCCTCAGCTCCAGAGTTTCCAGTTTTGATTAAGCACAGTTGGTTGAAGTTACTACTTGAGTAAACAAAACCAGTTTGAAGTATATTTTTGAGTTTGTTGTTGTTGTCAGTGGTGATTTTTGTTTGTTTGTTTATTATTGTTTGCAGTGCTGGACTTGAACCTAGGGCCTTATGTATGGCTCTACCACTGAGCTATACCTTTAGCCCTTGAAGTATTTTTTCTAATGGTGTCTCTTCTGTGGCTACTGGAGGTATTATTGAATAGATAGTTATTCACAATTCAGGAAGTTAATGGAAACAGGGATCAGAGAAACAAAAGATACTAAATCCAAAGTCCAGGTAGTTAACGCCTAGTGACAAGCGAGTGATTTTTTTTTTTTTTTAACACTGAGCTCAAGGAGATCCTTTGATGTTTTTTAAATTGAAGTATTAAGTGTGAGTCATAGACTCTTTGGCACAGGCCAAGGAAAAGAGATCTGATACTTGGTAATACTGACCTTAAAGTCTGGTGTCCTAGATAGTGTCTTCTTTTTGCCAGCCTCAAAAAGTCTCACACATCACTTTACATGGTCTTTGCCTCAAGTTCAAAAGACATAAATATATTTAGGCTTCAACTTCTTTTCATACTGTCTCTTTGCAAAAAAAAAAAAAAAATTACTGAGTTAGTGGCTAAGTAAACAGCATTATTTGCCCAGCAGTGAACTTGCTGCCCCATAGTCCCAACTATAGTATAGTCTATCTCCAAAGTAATTAAAGAACCAGCCAATTTACATTCTTTTTCTACAAAACTGCACTTGAGTACCAGATGGCAAACACAAATGTTTTGCACTAGAGACATATGGAAACCTCTCTGTTTCATAAAAGCCTCAATGAATATTAAGCCCCAAATGATGCTATTCATTGCAGAAATAAGATGTTGTGATAATCCCCCAAACTGGCCTAATTAGGCCCTATAGCTTCTTGAGTTTCAGAAGGGAATAGGTCAAAAATTACAATGTGATTGGGGTTTCATTAGCAATTTTTCTAAATTTGAATATCCTAGCCCAAAGCAATCACCTATTCAGCTTTATTTCCTTAGTGTTCTATTAGGTTGTCAGCATCATTTTATAGTTGTAGATCTTAAAAAAATGAATAATCAGAGAGTTCTGCTTGGTTTCATATTAAGTCTTCAGTCCTGTCCAGAGATAGGAATTTCACAAAGCGATAGGGTGTTTTATCATAGGTTCCAGAGCAATTCAGCATGTTCCCTGATGAACTCTGTTTATAAGTCCTCATTTCTGTTTGCTTGTTTTTTTTTTTCCTTATTTCTGTTTAATAGGTGGGAAAGTCTATGTTTAAGATTTTTCAGAAAATCATTATCCAAGGGCCAGGCATGGTGGCACTTGCCTATAATCCCAGCGCTTGGGAGGCTGAGGCAGGAGGATCCCTGTGAGTTTGAGACCAGCCTGGGCTACATAGTGAGTTCCAGGTCAGTCTTAACTACATAGAGAGACCCTGTCTCAAAAAACCAAAGAGAGAAAAAAAAGAAAGAAAATGACTGTTCATTTTAAGTAGGAATTGGAGGCAGGAATTGACTGGATTTGTCTCAAAATACAAAGCAGAGTTTCATTTCTCTCTTAAGCCAATAGTTTAGCAACCCAATAAATCTTTGGTAACCACTGTCGCCATCTCAGAAAGGACTGAAACTCTGTACTCCTTGGAAAAAGAGAATACTGATGACTGAGTCATAAGGGTGAATCCAATGCTGTTCAAAACAAGGAACTAGGTGCCTCGGGTTCCTTTCCCATCACGACATCCTGCATGGGACCTGAAAGGCTGCTGATAACCCCCCTGGATGCACCAGGATGTTTAGATGACATAGCAGATCAAAGTCTATAAGACTAAAACTCTCAGAGATTAGGTCATCTCTTATGCAAACCTGGATTCTAGAATTTAAAGGATTTTGCACATGTAAAGTGATTATCCAGTCCAGCACTCCCGCCATTTTACAGATGTGAAAACTGAGGTATAGAAAGGTCATCATACGCTGGGTGTGGTGGTGCACGCCTGTAATCCCAGCACTTAAGAGGCTGAGGAAGGAGGATCACTGTGAGTTTGAGACCAGCCTGGGCTACATAGTGAGTTCTAGGTTAGTCTCAACTACATAGTGAGACCCTATCTCAAAACAAAAAACAAAAACAACCCCCCCACCAAAGAAGAAAGGTCATTGTGCTTTTTTAAAGTCACAGACTAAGTGACAGAGCTGGGAACAGAGGTTGGTTGCCTGATAATTAGTCCTATCATTTTTCCATTACAGTGTCCCAGAACAGGTTTGTCAGAGCCTAACAGGGAAATTAAAGGCTCCCCGAGTGTTTCACCTGAGCTTTTGCCTTAGCGGGTTGCCACTGTACGGTAGACAAGGCACCAGGTGTTCCAGTGCTTGTGTTCATTCTGGCTGTGGTCCATCTACCTTTTCCTTAAGGAGGCCGTATTTCCTTCACATTTAAATATCAATCCATTTGTTTAAGTGAATGAAAGGTCAGCATTTTCCTGGATTTAGCTATGAATTCTCCAGAAATTCCACTACCAGCTACTTAGTAACACTTTACACAAATATTCCTACTATTTGACTTAAACATAAGTGACAGTGTTCATCCCTGTAATCCCAGCCCTTGGGAGGCTGAGGCAGAAGGATCGCCACGAGTTCCAAACCAGCAGCCTACACTACCCATCACTTTGTTTCCTCCTGTCTCCTCTATTTCTAATAATCCTGGGCTCAGGGTGAGACTGATTATGCTTCCCACATCCGGTTCTAGTGGCTTAGGCCAGTTGATCTAGTTCACTCCATGGAGATCTTGCTTAGTTAGGGAAGGGCAATCAGGGTGCAAGGAACACAATTTCAGATATTTATTTAAACTCTTGGGGAAGAGGGCTCTCCGCATCCTTCTCTGCTTGAATCGAGAAGCCAGGAGCTCAGGAGCTTGAGGTACATATTTTGTAACCACATGGGGCTGGCCTGTTGTAGTAAGTGCAACTTTGAAGAAGCATTAAGAAACCGAGAGCGAAACTAGGTCCCAGGTATGTTATCTGACTGCTGGATTAAGCCTGACCTGTCATTAGGCCTATATCTGATTGTTTTACTATGATTAAATAGGTATTTTTATTATTTACTGAAGCCATAAAGTGTTCTTTTACTTATTAACATAAATATCCCAATACTTTTATGATACCGATTGTGTGTATTAGCACATCTGCACTGTGCTTTTGGATCAAGGTCTACTTTACAGTTGGCCCCAAAAGGCTTTCTTGAACTGGAGATGTAGCTCAGTGGCAGAGCACTTGCCTAGCATGCAGGAGGCTCTGAGTTTGATCTTCTACAACACACACACACACACACACACACACACACACACACACAACGTGAAGATTCTTTAATAGCTCCTGTTTTCTAGGAATCCTACCTTATTTGACACAGAATCCTATGAAAAAGCAATGCCTAAATTAATGACAGGAATGCATTCCTGACATTTTATTGTCAGAAATGTTATCATCAGACAGAGAAGTGATTTACAAGGTCTTGGAACAGATTCCTTACAAACCACCCTTTAGTAGTTTAGGCTATTGAGCCATGTACTCTAGGCTTGCTAAGCTGTACCTGCCCTTTCTGTGGGCTGCACCTTATCCAGAAATGGAGCCACCCAGAATAGTTGCACCCGGAGTGGCTTGTTCTTAATTCTAAGGAATTACGTTTCTATCCATAGCACACAAGGAAAGAGTTTTGCCTTTAGCCATTGGCCTTGGCCCTTGCCCACGTTCTAGGGGCCTATGACAAAGAAAGCCTGCCACTCAGTCACATTCATTAACCCAGGACTGAGGGATGGTTGCACACTGTCTTCCTATCTTCTCTACAACACGGTGACTTTGTCATAAAAAAAGTAGGTTTTATAGAGATTTCTTAATCATATACTATACTTTCATGCAGCAATTTAAAAAACAGTATCATCTCATTTTTATTTGTTTTATATCCAGTGGTGATATATAAAATATATAACAATCAAAAACTGGGTATGGTGGTATACACCTGCAACCCCAATACTCTGGAGGCTAAGGCAGGAGGATGAAGAGTTTGAGACCATTCTGACCTACAGAGTGAGACCCTGTCTCAAAAAACCACCACCAACAATAAAAGTAGCAGTCACTTTTGCATGAGTGCTTGACAAATCAGTTTGGAAGTCTGTCTAATCAGAATGGAAGCTCAAATAATCAAAATGGACACTCAGCCAATCAGAATGAGTGCTTCTGCGATCTGAATTACAAACTGACCAATCAGCTGGGCATGCCTATAATCCCAGCCCTTGGGAGGCTGAGACAGGAGGATCACCATGAGTTCCAGGGCAGCAGCGTACAATACCCATGAAGGCCTTGTCTCAAAAAGAACCCCAAAACCAAACTAAACCAAATCAAAACAACCCACAAACACAAGAAAAAGCTGGCCGATCAGAATTCAGAATGGACACAACCCATCACAATACACGCAGTATGTTACCACATTTGTCACTGAACTTTTCACTTGTGTGCTCTCCCCCTCAATTAGGTGGGAGCAGACTAAGGGTAGAAACCACATGGTAGATCTCTTTTTAACCTCCAGGTGGCCTTGCCAAGCTGGCCTCATAATGTGAACTTAATGAATATTTGTTAGAGTGGACATTACTCATCCTGTGATTGCTCAGGAAATATCAGTGGGTGGAAGAGTACAGTTTGTCCCTTTCTGATGAGGTTAATTATAGAATTATACCATTAGACTATCGCTAAATAAATAGCATGTTTTTAGATGGCATACAGGTGATTAAAAAATTGGTATTTTTCAGGTCTTATCATTAAATGTGATCTTGACAAACTAGAAAAATTATATATAGTCACAGTGATTTCCTAAACAAAACAATGAATAGTGTACTTACAAAATGAATAACATACAAATACAAAGTGTAGTATAAATAAGTATTTCTGAGGCCCAGAGTACCCAAGTTTTATAGCAAATAATAAACCAAAGTGTCCCAAATGTTTTTAAATTAGCTAGACCACTGGTATGATGGACAGATGTTAGTGCATTCATTTATTCAACAACATGAGTGCCCTACTATGTGTAAAGCATCCTGCGAATGGGAGTGAGAAATCGGCAAGATTTTTTGTCCCTCAGAGAGCTCAAGTTTTAATCGAGAAGACAAGGATGTATATCCGCTACTCAGTAACAGAGCGAGAACTTATGTGATGGCTGAGTCATCAGTCAGGGAAGATAATCACCATGAAGGACATCTTTGTAGCCCACCCGGACAGCTGTGCTCAACACATGGCAGAGGGCCAGTGCCCAAGAGTTGGGCAAAAGCCTTAGCACTGATGGTACAAACTGATGGCCAGAGGCTGCTTTGCCTTTCATTTTTTAGGGCAATGTACATGTGTGGGTTCTTGGAGGATACAATTAAGGGGAGGAAAAGTCTCAGTGATGACTGAGTCCAGTTTTGCCAGCCCTCCCCAAGGAGGAGTCTCACACATATTTAATTTCACTTACGCACTTGAGAAAAGCAACATTTCCTGACAGTGTCTGGAGCAATTGAAACCAGTTTAAGAATTCTTAAATTGTTCTGAAAATGTGCACAGAGAACACACAAACACTCAAAAATGTATTAGTAGATTCTTGGGGAGTTTTGTACCTCCCAAGTGAATAACTACTGTCGGGAGAAGAGTGATCCCTTGGAAGTGTGCAGCACGCCAGTCTTGCTTGCTGCCATGAGGAAAGCCAGTCTGAGGACCAAGGAAGCAGAGAGGAGGGCAGGAATAAGAGAATACTGGAACATTATGTAAAACTCTGCTTAAAACCAGCTTGAAGCTCACACAGACTTCACACCAAACAGATCTGCTTTGCACAGTGTTACTCCAGCTCATTAGAAAGAACTCGGATCAAACCAGCCTAGAACAGATGCCCACCTCTGTGGACAGAAGATTAGAGTACCATGCTTCCCATTCACCAGTAAGGGAAGAGCAGCTTCCTAAAATCCAGCAGAAAGAATGTTGGCTAAAAAAAATCCCACACAGGGCAAACCTCTCGGGCATTAGAGTGTGGTCACGCTGTCATGGACAATGTAACCCTACACAGGGCTTCAACTGTGGATTGAATGCAGGCACTCATGCATGCTCCACAAATGCTCTACCACTGAGCTATATCCCCAGCCCTTTTTGATTTTTGTTTTGAGACAGGGTCTTACTGAGTTACCAGGCTGGCCTTGAACTTGTAATCCTCCTGTCTCAGACTGCTGAGTAGCTGGGATCATACACATGCACCACCAGGACAGGCAACAAATCAAACTGAATGTGCTGATTGGCTTAGTGCTCTGCAGCGATGCAGCATTTCCAGGCTGGCTTTGGGCGATGTGGTTTCCTTGGAGCACTGTAATATAGATTTTTGGAGAGTCTGTTAATAACACTTGCAGAACAGGGTACCTATGGTACCCTCCTCTCTATAAATACATTTCTGGTGCATGCCTGTAATCCCAGTACTCAGGAGGCTGAGGCAGGAGGATCTCTGTGAGTTTGAGACAGCCTGGGCTACATAGTGAGTTCCAGTTCAGTCTCAACTACATTGGGAGACCCTGTCTCAAAAAAACAAAACAAAACAAAAAAACATTTCTGGGGGCCGGGGATTTAGTGCAGTGGTTCTGCTGCCTACCTTGCAAGCACAAGGACCTGAGTTTGATCCCCATACAAAAAAAAAAAAAAAAAAAAATTCTGTTTGATCCCCAAAAAAAAAAAAAAAAAAAAAAAAATTTCTGTCTAGTTTTTTTGGCAAATGGCCTGTCAATAGAGCTACTACTACCCAGAATCTGATTTCTAATATATTGTTGCACAAAATAAGAAGATTGATCATTCATAAAAAAATCTGATTCTTTTTGAAAGTATCAATATATCAAAATGCCTGAATGGTTCAACAGTGGTACACAAACTTACTAACTAAAAAGTCCCAATATTATATATAAACTTGGTAGTAGAGAAAAGGTGAGGAAGTGAAAACAAGACAGAATTATTATTTTTAAATTCCCATCAATTAATGAAATTCCCCTAGGGAGATTTAGGGACTTTAAGATTCCGACCTCTAGCTTCTCTTTTGAAGCTTTACTATCTCAGCTTGTTCCTACTCATACAGAAAGAGAATGACAGTAGTTGAATGCAAATGGTGGAACTGAAAAAAAATTTTAATAAGAAGACGTCTTTAAAGAGAAAAATTCCATTGGTCTTTGAGGATTTCTGCTCCCCCCCACTTTTTTTTTTCTAGAAATGAGGACGAAGGGATAGAACTGAGCTGTCCATACTTGACTGGTTAAAGCCAGTTCAGAAATTTGCCTAAGTCAAATATGGTGCAGCATGCATGTAGACACTCTGGGAAGCTGAGGCAGGAGGATCGTAAGTTTGAGTCCAAGGCCTGGCTTGGGCAAAGAGTCTCAGCCTGTGTTACAGGGCAGAATCCCTCCTTGTTAGCATTGACTTTGACAGGATTAGAGCTTTAGAAATTAGATATGCGGTTAATAGCAGTAGTGAGAGCAACAACAGCTATTGCCCTTTAGATACTGTATGATCAATAAATGTGAAATAAAGATGATGCATTTCATCTTCTGTCCACATAGAAGCTGAAGGCCAGTACTGTCCTGCTACAGTAAAACTAAGAATGTAGCATCAGTGGCCTTGAGTCCCTAGCTACTCAAGATGTGTCTTAAAAGAGCTTGCTGTGTCAGGCATGGTGGCACTCCACTGTAATCCCAGTGCTCTGGGAGGCTGAGGCAAGAGGATTCTAAATTTGAGCTCAGCCTGAGTAACTTACTGAGATCTTGTGTCAAAAATAAAAAGGGCTGGGATCAGGTTACAGCAAAAGACCTGAATTTAATCACCAGAACTGGGGGTGGGACTGCTACTTTGTTCAACTGTTCATGTTTGTTTTTTGTATTGCATGAATGGTTCAGTCCACTGGTTCCCTTGAACAACTTCTACTATTCCAGCAGGTGTTTCCTTACATATAAGGTAAATGTCTTGAGTCAGTGATTCTCAACTGTTTTGATCTCAGGATCCCTTCATCCTCTTAAACTTTATTGAGGTTTTTGTTTCGTTTAATTTTTTGAGATAAGGTCTTGCTATGTAGTTCAGGCTGGCCTTGAACTCACTATGCAGCTCAGGAGGACCTCAAACTTGTAGTCCTGCCTCAGCCTCTGGAGTGCTGGCTTTACTGGCATGCACCGCTGCACCTGGATCAAAGAGCTTTTTATGCGTGGTATTTGTGTGCGTGCGTGCATGTGGTGTCAAGCTGGTGATACTTGACATATTAGGAATTAAAACCGAAAAGGAGAAGAGGTTCTTGGGAGCCAGAGGACTGTGATGGGCGCCTAGTCCTCTTGGGCTACTCCTTCCCCGTTACCTGAATGTAAACCCCTTAAATCGAGTATAAGGGAAGACTGCTAGGACCTCCATTAGTCATTTGTCAAATGAGTGCCGCTGAGGGGTGATGAATATAACACTACTCACCCGGCTGTACCGGTTCCAAATGCTTTCACTTTTGGTATTTACTTTTCACTACAATCCTATGAAATAGATTGCTTTATATTCACTTTACAGATGAGAAAACAGCCCCACAGAGTTGCGTGATCGGCCACAGAGGTTAAGCGCCTAGCCAAGAGTACCACCAAATCTTACTCTACATTGCCACGGCCAAAATTCCCGCCTCAGATGTTGCCTCCTCTTTCTACAGAGCACAGAGCAGTAGCACAGCCAAGCTAGATTTAAAAAATCCTTCCTCCTGCAGGGAGAGCGACGAGGTCTGCGCAGCAGATCCTCTAAATAGTCATCGTGAGTGACCGTGGTCTGTGTGGCGGGAAGGGGGCACGAGTCAGCACAGGAATCATTCTTTGTCAGCTCCGTAACCGAGAGGCGGCGGGAGGGGGCTGAAGAGATGTTGCTGGGCAGAAACTGGAAGAGAAGCCAGTGAATGCTCGGCAGACGGTATCCAGGCTCCCGAGAAAGCATCCCGGCTCAGGTCCCAGCGGAAGAGCTGCGGAAGCCGAGGGACTCAGATTCCGAGGTCCTGGATTTGAAAGGCGCCCCTCAAAGAAAGAAACAACTGTTAAGTTCCGGAGGCGCGATGGACAGAGCTCGAAATGAGGTCTCCTTTCCCTGCTTTTTTGGAAAGGCCTAGTCTACCGGGTCACAGCACATTACGCAGATCTTCCACCCGGTGGGCCCTCCATGGACAGTCGGCGCCGGGAACGCCCAACGTTCCCGGAAGGAACTACGAGTCCCATGAAGCCCAGGGACGCGGTCGGCGGGCACGCCCCCCGACTCGAGGCCCCCTCCGCGCTCTCTTCCACCGCCTCCTCTAGCTCTCCGGTCAGAGGGCCGGAGCGAGAAGATGGCGAAGACGTACGATTATCTGTTCAAGCTGCTGCTGATCGGCGACTCGGGCGTGGGCAAGACCTGCCTCCTCTTCCGCTTCTCCGAGGACGCCTTCAACACCACCTTCATCTCCACCATCGGTGAGGGAGAGGCGGCGGCCCGGGACGGGGGTGCGAGGTGGG
>NW_022900937.1:15220735-15264062 GCF_012274545.1 Fukomys damarensis
GGGGACACGAGGCTGCGGGTGCAGGGGGAACTTGGGGGCAAAGAAGAGGAAGCAGTGGAACCCGGACGGGGGGTACTGGAGAGAGCGCGGCTCCGGGGCTGACAAGGAGGGGTCCCAGAGGGACAAAGTGGGGGGACACCGGAAATCTCTTGGGGAGAGAGATGGGGGTAGTGGATGTGAAAATGATCAAAAGATAGCAAAGAGGAAGGAAATGTGAGGGGGGAAATGAAGGGTTGGAGAAGGAGAGGGACGGTGAAGTAAGGGGACAGAGGACACGAGGGACAAGAGAGGAGACCAGGCAGTCGGATGGGAGCTGAGGGGATGAATGACCGGAGGTGAGGAGTGAGGGGCACTGGCCATAAGAGGTCTGGACAGAGCCGACACGAGAGAGGGCAGAATAAAATTGCAGGTGGAAAAGGGTTCAGGGGCTCAGGGGGTGGCATGAGGATACTTGGTGGAGAAAGTAAAGGAGAGCCGGGTGTGAGGTGGAAAGGAAAAGGGGAAGCTATATTTGTATTTAAAGAGGTTAAGTAGAGAAGTCCGAAGATGGGAAAGGGAGAGGAAGTGGAAAGCAGTGGGGTGCAGGACTTTCCCCAGTAACTGGGACCTCTTTACTTCTCTTGGATCAAGTTCAGGAGAAAGCAAAAAGTGACTAATGATGGAATAATGTCTGTGGAGTGTTAAGTTGTTCCATGAGTGTTAACGGGTGTTAAGGGGTTTGGTGACTTTTGGGAGTGATGTTGTCAGGAAAATATGGTTCACCCTCTATAACCATCTCCTGAAAAACAAGATTCTTGAGCTTGAATGTTTAATAACTTCAAAGCCAAGGAATTGATCTTGAATTCTGCCTGCCTCCCAGTGTATTTTGCTTTGATTCTAATGATTGCTTAAGTACACATAACATGTGATATCTCTCCTCCATTACTTCCAGTTGATTCAAGAGTTTTCTGATCTTGCCTGGAAGCTGTCCTTCCTACATTTGTAGTGAAAGACATGTGCCAGGTAACACGATCTTTAATTTACTGTGAAAGGAAAAGCAAATTAGAACTGCCTTTAAATTGCCTGTAGAAGTGACTTTAAGTTTTTTAATTGTTGGGGTTAATTAAAAGACCTTAAGTATCTTAGCTTTGGGTTGTTTTGAGTGATGTTTCTGGCTTTTCATGGTAGCTTATTTAGTCATCTTTAAAATGATTCTTTTGTATTTCACCATGAATTTCTGGGTTGAGAAATAATAGAGGGCTAGTTCTTTAGTAATAATAAGCGTGTTTAACCATTTGTGTGTTTTAAGGATATTATCTTTTAAAAAACAGAATATTTAGATATAAAGCACTTTTCAATTAAAATATTGGGAAAGGCTTTTATTTGATTATTCTAATCTCTTTCATACAGATTGAATTGCCTAAAATCCCAGTTTGATGTCTGGCTTAGGAAAGTTTGAGTTCCAAGTTCTTGGCAGTCAGTCTTGAGTGGGACTTTTCTGAGGAAGCAGATTTTAAATGTCATCTCTCAAGTGTATTTCTAAAAGCTTTAGTGGGAGCTGGTACAGCAACTAAAGGGGGTTAATTTTTGACACTGGTACTAATTAAAAAACCCCAGCTACCTCTTTTTCATTGTTTAATGTGTACTGCAGTGCAGATGGTAAAGGATAATTTCTAACAAGTGGGTGGACTGTATCCATTCTTTGTGTGACCCCCTCCCCAAGTGTCCCCTTGCCTTGAAAGTGAGTAAATTGCACTGATGCTGTTCCTGTTAAGTTCCTCAGATGAATTTTGGCTTGTTTGTAATACTTTTATTAATTCTCTTTTTTCCTTTAATTTTTGTCCCATATATTCTGTAATGGTATCTGCTATCTTGTGAAATAGTAGCTTTTAAAATTATTTTTCTGGCAGGAGGTGTAGCTCTGTGGTATAGCACATGCTTAGCATTGTGTGAGACACTGGATTCAATACCAGACCCAATAAACAAATAACTTAAAAATAATTTTTATTCTGAAGGGTCCGAATTATTCTTGAGTGAATTCCAACCTCCTGCCCTCTTACTGGAGATTGAACCCAGGGCCTGAAGCATGCTAGCAAGTGCTTACCTATTAGCTATATCCCAAACTCTAAGTGGATTTTATTTTTTAAATGATGAAATGAGTTTGAAGGTTTACAACTATTAAGATACGAAAACCAGTATCTTGCCCCAGTTTAGGACGTAGGCATTAAATGGAGTGAATCTCGTGAGACATCTTGGTTTTCATATATTTTTTTGTGTGGTGGATGTGGTTAAAAAGAAGCTGTGAACTGTGTCTTCAGTTGATATGGAGGAGGGGAAATGCCATGCCTCTTATTTAGACCTCAAGTTCCAACAGGAAGTGGTAGCGCACTGCTTTCAAATAGCAGAAGAATTTATATATCTGAAACCTAATGCTTTGCATTTGAAATTAAGCTGGGGAAATTAGCTGAATGTTGATGCTATTCTGGTGAAAATTTCCAGACTCTTCACTGACTACAAACATAGACTGGTAGTGTTCACATCTCTAGCAACAGGGTTGCCTCCCCCAAGCCCTACTCCCATCCCCAGGTGATCTGAAGCTATTGAGGTGACCCTTGTGGCCTATCTCTTCTGCAGTTATAATTGTATCTTGAAGTACCTATGTGTGTAAATTCCTGGGCTTTTCTGTGACTGGATTTCCACAAGGTCTGCCCTAGCATTGCTGACAAAACTTGATAAGCTCTACATCGAAGGAAAGATATGTTTCTTAATGCCTTTGATTTGTGTGTATGTGTATTTTGGTAGTTATGTATGTATGCCCATCTTGTTTTTTCCCATAAAGATACCTTTTAAGACTTGATTTGCCTTTTAAAAAATTTAGGTTGTTTTAAACATGGGAACCAGGGTTGGGGATTTAGCTCAGTGGTTTGGTGTCCTGTCTTGCAAGCACAAGGACCCAAGTTCAATCCCCAGGACCAAAAAACCACACACACACAAAAAAAACGTGGGAGCCTGCCATCTTCAGACACTGTTTGATTAGGAGTTCTGTCATCATGAAAGGAAGAGACAGTTACTCATTTTTTTATTCTGGATACATTTGTTGCACAGATACTTTCTTTTCACTTCTGTAGGGCCTTGCCATTCTGATCCCTCTCATTTCCTTTCTGCTCTTTGTGGTGGTAGCAGGTAGATTTTTTTTTTTTTTTTTTTTTTTTTGATGACAAGGTGTCGCTATGTAGCTCAGGCTGGCCTTGAACTCACTAGTTCAAGCTGTCCTCTAAGTCATGGCAGTCCTCTTGCCTCAGCCTCCTGGGTGATGGCATTACAGGCATGTGCCACCGTGCTCATCTAGATAGTATTTGTTAATCATGGAATAAGGACATTTGAACTTAGAGACCCTGTGCTTAGGGCCAACTACCCAAAGTTAAAGATATTGAAAAATTGTTGATGGGCTGTAAAAGCCCCCTTAAATAATCATAATTAACATTTAAATGCCTATAGAATGTATTATTAAGATAACTGGAATGATAATGCAATTAGCTATACATTTATCTCCTATCTGATGTGGACTTATTTTAATATTGATGAGAAGGGATACAATACAGAAATGTTAAAATGGAACAAGATGTTGGTAGAACAAAAAGAGATAAGTCAGCTCCGTCCTCCAGCGGGGCAACCTAAATGTCTTTCCTTTGTCGTCTCTCCCCTGCCCTGCCCCCTTCTTCCTGTTAGGTATTTCCTGAGTGGTTTCATTATTTAGTGTAGTCCTAGTTTGACAGTAAAAAGTCTTAGGAATTATCTATTTTGTGCCCCGTTCCAACTTTACAAGTGAGAAAATGAAGGTTTAGTTGATGCCTCACAATCACGCAGGTGGTTGTGGCAGAGCCTCTGGTAAAAACCCCCAGTCCAAGTCTGTGTCACTTTTCACAGTGAGATGCTGCTAATTCCAGTCATTCTGATCATCTCCATAAATTCAAGTCACCACATTTTCTAGGGAGAAATTAGATTTTGCACATATGTCTCGGTGAGGAAAGTTGAAATGCTCCCACTTTGATTAGCCTTGTCTGTGTGGGGAAATAGAATTCATACAATGGCTTAGAGCATTATGTGGGTTTATATTGGGAGAATTCAGCACATAGCTGTCCTTTGCCCTTTTTTTGTGTGTCTGTAGTTTCAGGTTAAGAGATCAAAGTACATTCTGCCATTAAAATTCCTTCCATGTGCAAAATAACTAATGAAACCATTTTAATAGGCAGGTGTTGGTAATTATTTCAGCTTAGTCTTACCAGAATGCTTTTAGACATTTTGTTCTGCATCATGGCATGTTTTCTTGGGTTCGCTTTCCTTAGAAATTAGGGTTAGCACACCATAGCCCATGGGCCAGTTGTGACCTGCAGCCTGTTTTTGTACAGTCTGCAAGCCAAGAATGGTTCTTATATTTTCAAAGGGTGTTTAAAAAATAAAACAAAACTGAAGAATGTGTAACAGAGACCATATGTGTCCCACAAAACTAAAAAATATTTACTAACTGGTTCTCTGCAGAAGAAGTTTGTTGACCCTTGATTAAAATTAAAAACTGCTTTTGGTTAGTAACATTTCAAAGCTTTTTATCAAGACTATCGTCTGAAAAACAAACTCATACTTACATTTTTATCCAAAATGATATCAACATTTGGCTGAACATAATCCAGATACATAGAGTGACTTCATTTTAATTTTCATAGTTGTTTTCCTGGTTTCAACTTTTCAAACAAGAGTATTCAAGGAACATGCAAGTTCAAATTGAACATTTTGCGAATAAAGCCCTATTTTAATGTCATTGTGTTCTTTGTAAACTGTCAGTAGATTTCCCATGTAAGCGATAGCTTTGTTAGCAACACTATTTCAGAAAAAGTAGAATTTATTACTGAATGATTAAGGGTTAAACTCACCCCCCAGTCAGTGTTCTAGTAAATGGAAGAAGGCTTTCTACAGATTCAAGCTGGGCACAAGGAAACTGAGTCTTGGATTCAAGACAGATCCCTTGCTTGAGAATAAGTGAACTTTTAAAGAGCTCCACCAGCTGTTCTACAGGCCTCAAATCAGGGAGGGGGTTCTCTTGGCAACAACAGCAACATTGTTTGGTGGATCCACTGAGAAAAAGCTGGAGGGGAATAGGTTTGGTTATTGTGTAAAAGGGAAATAATTCTAGCCTTTGAAGACAAGGAGAAATGTAGCAGTTGATTTTTGCTTAACTTCCAGACCTGAATCTGAAAAGAACTGTAGAGCCCAAATGGGAAGGCCTGGCTGGAGGCTGCCCCTGGCTGGAGGCTGCCTCTTGCTGAGTGCTGCCTGCCAGCTCACAGCTCCTCTCTAGAAATCAGCTCTCCCGTGGGGGTTACAGTTGTTATTTGGGAAAATTTTGCAGGAAAGTTTTATAGGATGAGTGAGGATGGGAAGTGTATCTGAGATAGTCAAAGATATTACAGTGTCAGATCACTGAACTTCTGGAATGTAAGTAGCTGTGGAAAGCTGAAGAAGGAAATGTGTAGAGTAAGACTATTGATTGTTCCTGCCTAGGTGAGAATGCAAACTCAAACAGGCCAGGTAGGAGCCCGGAATGAGGGACGTGGGTAGGGAACATGGCCCCAGAATAGGAGACAGTTTGGATGTGGTGTGGATTCAGATAAGCCAGGCAGTACGTTCCCTGTCTGAGGGAGTGTCTACATTTCAGTATCACTTTGCCATGCTGCCACCATGCTGGGAAATCTCATTTTAAGGTATCCAGAAAATTTCCTATGAATCCCAAATTTATGGGCAGTTTAAACAAGAAGAAGAAAACAGTGTGGGAGCTAGACACAAATATTTGTGACTCAATGAAGTTTGTGAATTGCCAGCTTGCAAACCAGGCATAATGGTCAAAGATATGTGATAGTTATGATGTTTTAAAATTGATTCTGTTTCAGAGTTGGTGTTTGGATGAAAAAGACCTAAATTATCATTTTCCAGGTATGGAAAGCAAACTAGTTCATGTTTGGTGTTAATCTGATAGCATGTTGAGTTAAGAGCAGCGAGTTTGGATCAGACCTGGGTTTACATCCTGGCGTTTGCTGTACAGCTTTTGAGTTGTCCTTCTAGGGCTTTTTTAGTTCCATCACCTGTGATGACTGTAATAATACTGTACCTGCATTTCAGAGTGCTGTGTGTTCCCAGAAGGCAGGAATCAGGTCTTAGTCACTTTTTAAATCTCTGAGGTCTGTGTTCATAACTGCACAACTGGATTAATTAATGGATGGGTAGAATTGTAAAAGAAATGTATGAACTGTGAAGCACTACATGAATTTATTGCTCTTTCATAGAATTAGAGATGATTAGATGATGCCCAAGTTAAGGTTGAAAGTGTTCAGTTTTAATTCTTAACACAGGAATGTTATTTCCCACTGTATAAAATGTACTGTATCTTTCTATCATCAGTTCTAAAAGATTGTTTTAAAATATGAAAGGTATTTCACTTACTTTCAGTCTACATAATAAGCCATTTTAATACTCTGCTTCCAAACCCCCACTAACATAAATACCAAACAGAAAATGAGTGAAATCACAGGGTTTCATTAGAAGAGCCATTTTAGCTTTGTCTCTGCCCATTAGCTTCAAACAATGCAACAGATGCCTGTTAACAGTTTCATGCCCATTTTTAATTAGCAGATGGAGCTCTGTTTGTGTCTGTTCTGCCCAGCATTTGTATGAGTGAGAGTGTAGGGAGTGGAATAGAATTGGACTGGGTGTTACAGCTGAATACAGCCAAATTCTTTATTGTTGTTTTTTGTTTTTTTAAGACAGGGCTTCACTATATTGTTCAGGATAGCCTTGAACTCATGGTGATCCTCCTGCCTCTGCCTCCTGAATGCTGGGATTACAGGCATGTGCCACCATGCCCAGCCAAATTATATTTTTAAGAAGATGTCTATAAACATTTATTGTATAAAACCTCTTGTATATCTCAATGTAACAGCATATGTCTAGGCATGCAGTTATGTTTTCTGTCCTTATGAGAGGTAAATTGTCATTTTATAGCTTAAATGAAGATTTCATTTGGTCTTGAGTAATCAAAAAGTGGCTTTCTTTAAAGACTTGATTCTGGATTTCGGCATAGTATGTTGAAGAATGTGCAAGGCTGGGACGAAAAATGCCATACTGATGCCTGGAACACTGTATTCTGCAGAGTTCTGAGGTTCTGTCAAAGCCAAGGGAGACTGGGCTGTGGTGGATTCCTAAAACCTGCCTGGGGCAGTGCAGGTGGCAGCATCCTGTACCTGCTGCTTCCTAAAGCGAACAGGTAGCTGTTTGCTATTCAACATGTTTTGGCTAAATGTGAGTATTAACATTATTCTTAGTGACTGATTATTGGATATGTTGTGTCTAGAGATATGTCCTTTTTCTTTTTTCAGTTTTGTGTTTGGGAATTTTTCTTATTTTGAATTGAATTGAGAAACTGAAAAGAATTATGTGCTTGATTGCTTTAGAGGAAGAACTAAATAAATCTGCTTTATCTGCTTTTTTCTAGTTACTTGGTTACTCAGGACTTTCTTTGGGAAGCTAGGTATGATTTAGAAGCCAAGAAATAGCTTAGAAACAGTTTCTCTCAGCAGCCCTGTTAGGTGTGATGAAGTGTTTTCTTACCTGTCTTACCTGTGGCACCGAGCATGCTTAACTAGGTTCCATGGTACTTACCTGTTGCTGAACCTTTGGACATTTTGCAGGGAGCTGTCATCTTCCTCGACCAAGAATTCTGGGCTCCCAGGGTAAATGCTAAAGCTCTGCACACCATCATGTTCATCAAATATAGGCTTGGTGTCATTAAGATACACAGACCACAGTGCTACTTGTCATCCTGTAACAACATTGGAGGATTTCAAAGTGCTTTTGCAAAAAAGCTGGGTTAAGTGTGGCATCCCATCTCATCATCATAAAAACCAACTATAGAGGGTAAGGCAGTGTGTAGCGTTGCACAGTTTTCTGCTAGGGGAGTTAGGACTGGCAGCATTTCCCACATTACATTAATTTTTTACATTTTGGTGAAGAACTTGGTGATAATTATTTTAATAAATCATAGATATTTTCTTAATGTATAGAGTGGAAGGTCAGCCTCTGAAGATGTATTTCCCACATTACATTAATTTTTTACATTTTGGTGAAGAACTTGGTGATAATTATTTTAATAAATCATAGATATTTTCTTAATGTATAGAGTGGAAGGTCAGCCTCTGAAGATGTATTTCCCACATTACATTAATTTTTTACATTTTGGTGAAGAACTTGGTGATAATTATTTTAATAAATCATAGATATTTTCTTAATGTATAGAGTGGAAGGTCAGCCTCTGAAGATGTATGATCAAGTTTTGATGTGAACTATAGGCTGAGCTACTTAAAAGTTGAATTCTCAGTTCATTTCTTATTACCCTATGCGATATTTGTTTTTCTGTAGTATGTATTACAAAATAATATACATTTCCACATATACACAAATATAAAATCAATTGCAAAAAAACTGAAAGGCTTTCATTGTAAGATGCCAGTGACTATTGTGAGTTGTTAATTGCTTGTGAATTTGGATGGGGTGTCTGTTCATGGTTTTCAAGAAGGAACTTTTTAACCTTTTTCCTCTTTTAAATTTATCTGAATGAAATATTGATAGCCTGGAAACCAGTTCTTTGAGAATTAACTATTGCATTTTTAAATGATACAGGCCACTTTCTTATTTCTCTGTCCATTATCCCCTCACATCTGCCAGGATTTGGTAAGAAGGGATTAGGTTGAGAAGAGAAGAATGAAAACAACATTTTGTCTCCCTCCCCTATGAGTTTCTTTGACTTTTTTTTTGTGTATGTACTGGGGATCGAACTCGGGTCCTTGCACTTGCAAGGCAGACAGTGGAACCACTGAGCTAAATCCCTGGCCCTCTTTGACTTCTTGTTCAATTTCTTTTTCTTTTGTTGGCAGCTAGCATAAAGTTTTGGCTAAGGAATTAGAAACTTCTGCCCAAAATTCTCAGATTTAGTAGTTACCCTTAATTGTTAGTGCTTTCTTATAGTTTAGAATTAGATGGTTTAAAAAAAAATTGGTGTTTAAGCCACAGCTAGTCATGAGCAATGACACACAGACCAGGGTATTGCTCACAAACAGAATCATTTGAGTTAGTACACTTTCTATTTTGTCTGCTTACATTGTTTTGAAATTTTCCAACTTATAGAAGCATAAAAATTTTTGTGGAAAATGTGAAATAATATCTTTCATGTATATGTATTATTTCATTACAGTTAAACTTTAAAACATACATGTGTACCACCATCAGAGGTATGTTTATATCTTGACCCTTCAGCCCTCAATTTTTTTTTTTGTGTGTGTGGTACCGGGGATTGAACTTGGGTCCTCGTGCTTGCAAGGCAGGTGGCGAAACCACTGAGCTAAATCCCGAGCCCCAGCCCTCAATTTTAATAAACTACTATATTTATGGTATGATCCTATTGTATGATTTACCACATTTTTTTGTTAAAATATTCTCTAAATTATTGTCAGATGAAGCATGTGCCACTGTGAAAAGTAATCAGTGCATGTTGTTCCTCACTATGAAACATGAGTTCAGGCCTCAATCTCATTAGTCTCGTCCAGTGGCAGCATTCTGTGAGTCTAATGAGATCAGTGTCTATGAAGAAAAAGGGCCCATCCTTGTCATCGGCTGGGTGAGGGTTTTCGTCACTGGTGGGCATTGCAAGAAGATGAAAGCAGCAGCAGCATAAGTTAATTCAGACAAGCCTGTGTTACTCCTGTAAATTGGTGGCATTTTTTGCAGTCCTGTAGACTGCTTAATATTTTGAACCAGGTCCTTAAAAAATACCATGGTTTTAGTGTTAAAGGTAAATATAACCAGAACAGTAACTGAAAGTTGTAAAAAGACTGGTATGTGAAGAGATGTATAAAATATTCCCATTTTCTTCACACAAAGCATGTAGGGTAGGTGAAAAATAATCTAAGATTATGAGAAACCTTTTGCTGCTTCCTGAGTGTTGGGATTACAGGCATTTACCACTACATCTGGCTAAGTCTTTTTTTTTTTTTTTCTTATACCTAATCTGCATTCATTTCTCTTGCTGTGAAAAACACTGGTAGTTCAGCATACAATCTGAATGTAGTCAACAGTTTGTGGGGCAAAAGAAGGGTTAACTAGGGGGTCTAAGATCCAAGTACATCTGTACTCTTTTGTGTTGTTTTGGTACCAGCAATCAAACTTTGGCCCTTATGCTTGTGAGACAGGCAGTGGAACCACTGAGCTAAGTCCCTGGCTCTCTGCTCTTTTTTTGGGGGGGGTGGTCCTGGGGATCAAATTCAGAACCTTGAGCTTGTGAGGCAGACACAAGGTGCCACTGAGCTAAATCCTTGGCCCACATCTCTGCTCTTGATTGGCCCTTGTTTGGGGGTTTTAAAAGGAGCAGTTGGGTTGGTTTAAGGCTGCTAGCTCTCCAGAAACCCTCATTGCTTACTAAGTTGTGTGGCGGGAAACTGTAGTGGTTTGTGCTACTCCTGTGAAACAATAACTTACTGACATTTTCACTAAGTTTACTTATTCAGTCAACCACATTTTTTGGTCTGCTAAATTTAGAGAGAGAAAATAGTTAACAAGTATGTGGGTCATTTTAATACAGTATAGGAAAAGGGTAAAAAGGGATAAATATGTTATGAAAGTGCAGGAGAGAATTTAGGGAGAGCTAGAGGAAAGTACGAAGATGCTCAAATCAGAACCTGCAGGAGTGGTTGGTGGAAGGGGAGTGAGAGGAGCGAGAGAGGAGAGGCCTCTGCCTTGCAGAGACCACAAGGCCCTCTGGGCTGGAGGAACTCAGTTTCCCCTTGGCTGCCTCGAGTGAGGAGGGGATATGGCCAGAAGTAAAGTTGATCGGTAATTAGAAGGCAGATTTTGAGGTGAGCAGGGAGACTTCCCCTTCCCCCTAGATCAGGAAACAGGATCAATTGCTTCTTCTTTCACCTGCACCTCTGTTGTTTACACACTAGTTCACTCACATTCCTTTCTGTAAACTGCTTGATAACAGTTATTTTCTGCTCTAAACAAAGAATTTGCACTTTAGGGGATAATTGGCTTGATCAATTGCACGAGCGAGTAGACCCAGCCACAACTTGAGTGGCACACTTCCTTCAGTTCTGGGCTGCACCCTGCCCATGACAGCCTGCTTCTCTCTGAACTGGAGTTCTCTGCTGGACTTGGTGTGTGGGCACAGAGTACTGGGAGCAGTGCTTGTTAGCAGTCTGCAAGTTATGTAAACTGACCAAGGAACCCCGGAGAAGGTGTGGAGTGGGAAGACCTGGACAGTCCCCAGTGAGAACTGACTGTAACATGCATTGCATTGCCTGTGGCCCCGAAAGGTCAGTGGACTTGTGGTTTCGGGTTGATTCTTGGCCTCTAACTCAGTCCCTTAGGAAGCAATCAGATATGTGTACAACAGAATGGGTGTGGGAAGGGATGAAATTTAATTAGGAATCTGATTCTTTTGTGAAAAGGAAACTAATTATATCAGAAATCTCTGCATTGTCTCTCCACATAGAGAGAGCTACTGGTTTGTTCTACAGTGTTTTGTTGGGCTTTGTGTTTTGCAAGGAGCAGCTGCCTTAATTGTGAGCTTCCTTCCTCAGGCAGGTCAAGTTTTAGACTTCATGTTAGCCTGACCTACCTTTTTTGTTTTTGTTTTTGGTGTTTGCGACAAGGTCGCACTATGTAATTCAGGATGTCCCTGAACTCACTGTGTAGCTCAGGCTGGCCTCAAACTCACAAGTGATCCTCCTGCCTCAGCCTCCTCAGGGCTAGGATTACAGGCGTGCGCCTCCATGCAGGGCTGCTTGTCCTACTTTCAAAGGTGAAATTTTATCTACTCTGGCTTTTTTTTGTTAAACCCTGTTTGGCAAAATTTTCCTCCAATCACAGTGGCATTATATACTAATATCTGATTTGTTTGTTAACCCTAAGTCTCCATCCAGAGTGGTCCTGTGCCAGAAAGAAGAAAAGCCTGAGCAGCTGCACTCGATTTGACAAAGTCAACTTGTAAAACTCTTGAACTTTCCATAGGGCAGCCCCTGGGCTCTGATGTAGCCTTTTCATTGTTGATTTATACTGTAGTCAGTGATTTCTTAGTGCCCCTAAAAGATTAGAAGCCAGGCTGGGGACCTTCTAGAGGAAGGCTCCTCGCATCTGAGAGAAAGAAGTGACTGACTGTACATTACTATGAAAAAGACATTTGTTATATGCTTTCCAGCAAGTCAGCAGTGAACTACTGGGTTTCCATTTCTTCATGGGCAAAAAGGAGATCTTATGCTAGATATACTCTAAAGCCACTTTTAGATCTCCTAAGTTATAACTAATAACTCACTGACAAAATGCAAAAAGTAAATGTAAAAACTCAAAATAACAGTATAGATAAAAGAACACGAGCTTTTGGCTTAGAAACACCCAAGAGCCTAAGGCAAAAACTACCCATTTTCTTTAATGATAAAAAGAGGGTAGGGTAGTAACCCCCTCCCTGGGAGGATTTGTGTGTGTGTGTGTGTATGCGCATGTGCATATGAGAGAGAGAGAGAATGAATGTGTAGTCCCAGTAGTCCCAGTTAAATGAGGCTTAGTCCAGAAAGCTGAGAACCTTGGCAGGTTCTTGACTCTTCAGGGTTCCATTGTTACAGCCCTTGGTTTTAATAAGAGCTAACATTTATAGAGTGCCCACTGTATACCATCAAGTACCTGTAGGCCTTTTTTTCATTTTTTCATGGTTTGACCTATTTAATCCTTATGTCTTAGTTGTGTTCTGTTATTGCCTCCATTTTCCAAAGTGAGGTACGTGAGACACAGGACAGTAGTTGAGTACCTATTGAAGGTCATGCAGCTGGTAAGTTGTTAGAGTTTGTGTTCTTAAGCACTGTGTCTTTTTGGCACAAAAGGGACATGGAAATACTTGGTGGTGGGGGGAAGCTTGGTTATCTTCAGGGAGGCAGTATGGAGCAGAATGAACCGTGGTACTACTTATCCACGGGGTGACTGTCTCAAGTTCTTAAATCTGCTGTATCTCACTTCCCTTTTCTCTGTGGAGGGTTGGTGTGAGGTGGTGTAATGAAGTAATATAGAAGAGCATTTAGCACAGGGTTTAGCATGTAGTCAGGCTCAGGGCAATGATAAGGGTTTTTTGATGTATCTAAGGAACTTAAGAAGCACCTGTTAGAATGAGTTCCATGAAAATGAACAAGAATATTTTGATTGCTTTGCGAGGGTGGTGGCACACACCTGTAATGCCAGCACTTGGGAGGCTAAGACAGGAGTATTGTCAGGAGTTCAAGGCCAGCATAAATTGCATAGGGAGACCCTGTCACCAAACAACAGCAGCAGAAACATTTTGATTGCTTAATGTTTTAGCATTCTAGAAAAAAAATCATTTATTTATTTATTTATTTGATTATTTATTTATTTATTTATTTTTGAGACAGAGTCTTACATGTGTATTTATAGAGCAAGGGATAGAAATATTCTTCTTTAAACTCTTCGCAGGAGTGAAAGTGATTGCGCCTGACCTTAGGTACTTACAAAGGCAATCAAAAGCAGCTCTTGACCTTGAGAGCAGTGGCAGTGTCTTGTAAGGAGCAAATTCTTGGTGTTGGAATTGCTGCATACTCACTCACAGGACGACTTCATTTCCTACTTAGGGGGAAAACACAAATGCTAAAAACAGTGTAGACTGCCTTGTCTAGAAGGGACAAATGTTTCAATTTAAATATTCCAACTTAAGGCCCTCTGTTAGGGCTCTGAATTTTAAGTGCAGTGGGTTTTCTGAGTGAAGTCTCCTGAATTTTAATGAGTTTGTTTGCATACATGAATTTGGACAATACATTAAATCTTGGAGGACTGTGGCTGATTTTAATGGAGTCAATTATCCAACTTGAAAGTTAGTAAGTTTTTCTTTACCTAATAATCAAGATGATGATACTTTAATCTCAAAAGGTCATTTATCATACTTTTAACAATATTAATACATACTATTAATTTCTTTTTAATCATTAAACTGCTGTATCAGGATAATTAGGGAAATAAATATGCCAGCATGATTTTGTCTACTTCAATACTTTTTCCATTGTCATATTTAGTATACAATGATTACATGTACATGATAGGTATAAAGCTCAGATTGCGTCTGGTTTTCTGTGGTGCTTATCTGTACCAGGAAGGTTAGGTGAGAGAATAAAAGTGCTTTTAGACATTAAAAGGGGGATAATAGTAGCATAATAAGTGGCAGGGACCAGGCTAGGAAGGACCTTGGGGGTCATATCAACTTTGGAGCTAAGGATGAGACTCGGGTGGAGAACTTGCCTCATATGTGTGAGGACCTGGGTTCAATGCCCAACACTGAAAAAAGTCCATTTTATTCTTACTATAGTGGAAATAGTTACTACAGTTAAATGTAAGGAAGTAACACATTTTACTCATAATTTTAAAAGCTGCATTGGTTTTGTTTGTTTGTTTATTTTGTTTTTTTTGAGACACGGTCTCACTATGTAGTTGAGACTGACCTGGAACTCACTGTGTAGCCCAGGCTTGTCTCAGACTTGCAGTGATCTTCCTGCCTCAGCCTCCCGAGTGCTGGGATTACAGGCATGTACCACCATGCCTGGCTTAAAGGTGCATTGGTTTTAAGAGTTCATTTTTTTTTCTTTTATTGAGTTTATTGGTACATTTTAGGTATATAGTACAATTACATTCATTATTGGGATCTTGTACCTTTACATGACAGGTCTTGGTTCTCATTTTTTTCCCGTTGTCTGTGCCCTCCCTTCACCCCCTCCTCCCTTTCCCATTTACAAACACTTTATTTCCATTTTTTCATTTTGTCATATTTTTTTTCTTTTCCCTTGTTACCTTTCCCCTACCCTTCCCATTTTCCCTACACCTTTAGCCCTTTTCTTCCTATTTCACATGGTCAGTTATCTCATTAGGATCTTATGTACTATTGTAGTTTTTCATACCAGGGAAACTGTTTACACATGTGTGACTTCTTTATTTCACTTAGGAGTATATCCTCAATATGTATCCATTTTCCTATGAATGAACCTAATTTCTCATTCCTTATGGCTGAATAGTATTCCATTTTATAGAAAAACCACATCTTTATCCAGTTTCCAACTGATGGGCAGATGGGCTGTTTCCAAGTTTTAGCTATTACATGCTGTGCCGCTATGAACATAGGTGTGCATGTATCACTGTGATATGATTCTTTTAATTCTTTTGGAAAGATACCCAGCAGAGGGATGGCTGGGTCAAATGGAACCTCTAGTCCCAGCTCTTTGAGGTATCTCCATATTGATTTCCATAGTGGTTGCACTAGTCTACACTCCCACCAACAATGGAGAAGGGTTCCTTTCTCCCCACAACCCTGCCAACATTTGTTATTGATTGATTTCTTGATAGCAGCCATTCTTTGTGGGGTGAGGTGGAATTTCAATGTTGTTTTCATCTGCATCTCTCAAATGACCAGTGATGTGGAACATTTTTTCATATATTTACTTGCTGCTTTTACTTCTTTGTCTGAGAAATGTCTGTTCGTTTCAGATGTCCATTTTTGAATTGGGTCTTTATATTTGGGGTGCTGGTTGTTTTGAGTTCTTTATATATTCTAGATAATAGTCCTTTATCTGAGGAGCAGCTGGTAAAAATCTTAGTTCTGTTGATGGTTTCTTTTGCAGTGCAGAAGCTTTTTAATAAGATGAGATCCCAGTTGTTGATTCTTTCTGCTAGTTCCTGCGCTCCTGAGGATTTGTTCATAAAGTCTTTTCCTATGCTAGTGTCTTCAAAAGTTCTGCCTAACTTACCTTCCAGCAAGTTTAGTGTTTCTGTTTTAATATTTAGATCTTTAATCCACTTGGATTTTTATTTAGTGCATGGTGAAAGATAAGGGTCTACTTTTAATCTTTGGCAGGTTGAGATCCAGTTTTTCCAACACCATTTATTAAAAAGGCTGTCTTTCCTCCAGTGGGGGCGGTCAACTCCTTTGTCAAAGATGAGGTAGCTGAGTACATCTGGAGTTGTTTTTTTGTCTTCCAATGTGTTCCACTGATCCTCAGGTCTGTTTCTTTGCCAGTACCATGCTGTTTTTATCACAGTGGCTTTGTAGTATAATTTCAAATTGGGAATTGTTATACCCGCTGTCTGTTGCCTAGGATGGCTTTTGCTATTCTAGGACTCTTATGGTTCCAAATGAATTTTTGGATTGTTTTTTCTAGTTCTGTGAAATATAGTGTTGGAATTTCAATTGGCATTACATTGAATCTGTATAGCAGTTTTGGTAGTATGGCCATTTTCACTGTTGATTCTTCCTACCCAGGAGCAGGGGATATCTTTCCATTTTCTTATATCCTCTTCGATCTCTTTTTTTAGAGTGCTGTAGTTTTCAGTGTAGAGGTCTTTTGCTTCTTTTGTTAGATTGATTCCTAGATACTTCATTTTTTTTGGATGCTATTGTGAAAGGAATTGTTTCCCTAATTTCTCTCTCAGTGTCTCTGTTATTTGTGTACAAGAAGGCTATTAATTTTTGAGTACTGACCTTGTATCCAGCTACTCTGCTAAAAGTGTCAATTAAGTCTAGAAGTCTTTTGGTAGAGTTTTTTGGGTCTTCAATGTAGAGTATCATATTGTCAGCAAGTAATGACAGTTTAACTTCTTTTCCTATCTTTATTGCTTTAATTTCTTTCTCTTGTCTAATTGCTATGGCTAATGTTTCCAGAACTATATCGAAGAGGAGTGGTGATAGTGGGCATCCTTGTCTTGTTCCTGATTTTAATTTGAAGGTTTTCAGTTTTTGGCCATTTAATATGATGTTGGCTGTTGGTTTTTCATAGATAGTCTTTTTTAAGTTGAGATATAGACCATCATGCAATTTTTTGCAGAGTTTTTATCATGAATGGGTGTTGAATTTTGTCAAATGCTTTTTCTGCATCTATTGAGAGGCTCATATGATTTTAGTCCTTGATTCTGTTAATATAGTGTATTACATTTATTGACTTACGTATGTTGAACCATCCTTGCATCCCTGGAATAAATCCAACTCAGTCAGGATGTATGATCTTCTTGATGATCCTCTGTATTCTGTTTGCTAGTATCTTATTAAGGATTTTTGCATCTATATTCATTAGGGAGATTGGCCTGTAGTTCTCTTTTTTAGTTGCATCTTTCCCTGGTTTGGGAATCAAAGTGATACTTGCTTCCAGGAATGAGTTTGGAAGTATTGCTTCCCTTTCAATTTCATTGAAAAGTTTGAAGAGTAGTAGTTCTTCTCTAAATGTCTTGTAAAATTCAGCTGTGAATCCATCAGGACCTGGGCTTTTCTTTGTTGGTAAATTTTTAATTACATTTTTGATTTCAGTGATTGTAATTGGGGTGTTTAAAATGTTTTTATCTTCTTTGTTCAACTTTGGTGATTCATAAGTATCTAGAAATCTGTCCATTTCTTCTGTGTTTTCCATTTTGTTAGAGTACAGGTTCTCAAAGTAGGTATTGATCATCCTCTGGATTTCTGTTGGATCTGTTGTGACTTCACCTTTTTCTTTCCTGATTGTGTGGATCTGAGACTTTTCTTTCCTTTTTTTTGATAAGGTTAGTTAAGGGTTTATCAACTTTATTTATACTTTCAAAAAACCAACTCTTCGATTCATTTATTTTTTGTATTTTCTTAGTTTCCATTGCATTGATTTCTGCTTGGATCTTTATAATTTCCGTTTATCAACTTTATTTATACTTTCAAAAAACCAACTCTTCGATTCATTTATTTTTTGTATTTTCTTAGTTTCCATTGCATTGATTTCTGCTTGGATCTTTATAATTTCCTCTCTTGTTCGAGCTTTGGGTTTTTCTTGCTCTTGTTTTTCTAGGAGTCTAAGATTCATCATTAGGTTGTTAATTTGAGCTTGCTCTGTTTTCCTAGTGTGGGCATTTGAGGTTTAGCGGTACTGCAAAATTATTCCATGGGAGTTTTTGATTCAGTCTGTTTCTAAAATTATGATGTATTCAGAAAAATATTATGTTAGAAATTTTCAGATGCTGAGAGTTTTACTTTCTAATAAGGCATACAGATTTGTGTTGGTGGGCTCAGTTAATGCTCAGTACTAAGCAGTATTCCATGCTGAAGTGGTGGAAAGAGCAGTTTCTAGGACCTGACACATCGTATAGAACTCTCTTGGAAGACAATGAACCATGATTTGCCTCTTCAGAGCGCATTTATCTGATGTTCAGGCACACAGTGTCTATTTGTGGAGTAAATGCACTAACACTATATATAATTTTCTCCTGAGGACTGGATGTTGGACTTCTGCAGTAGTGATATCTCATCCATTAGCACATACATAAGCTTCAAAGGATGTGTAATTATCACCTGTTATTTCTTGTAGTCTTTTTCTAGATGTGACAGCAATAAAATCATCCTTTTTTAAAAAAAAACCTAGTGTACTTATCTATAATAATAAATTCCTGCTTACTTCATTTATACCCATACATAATCAGTCACACAGTTCTTGCTTCTTAGCCATCACCGAATGTTTATTGAGTTATTATTTAGTTGGCAGCAGTGACTGTCCAGGTGACAAAACTAATAGAATTGTATAAAGGCAGTCAGTCTCCTTGAGTCCCAGTTATTTGTGTCTCACTCACATCATAGCAGATGACTTCTCTCCTATTTTCCTGAAAAGAAACCCCAAACCCTGCCCTATTATAATAAGTGTTCCCTCAACAGCCTTTCTCACCATCTCTATTTCTGGATATTTTCACCTTCTTTCTTTCGTCGTTCTCTCCGAGGATCCAGTGTTAACCTGTTGGTTGATACTTTTTTGGGGGCCAGGGATCAAACTCAGGCCCTTGCACTTGCCAGGTGGGCACTGTGCCGCTGAGCGACATCCTCGGCCCGTTGGTTGATATTCTTGAAGAAATACCTTCCCATCTTCTCTCCTGTCTCTTTCTCAAGTGGTCCTTTCTGCTATACTTTCAACCTGTTTGAAATTGGCCTCATTCTAATAGGAAGATCTTGAAAACTTGCTGCTCCTCCAAATTGCCCATCTCCATTTCTTTGTTGTTTAACTTTTTGAAAGGGTTCTCATCATCTGAATTTTCCTGCCATCTTGTTTGCCCCCTCAAGCTCCCGCTCCAACCCTTCAGAACACCCTCAGGTCCTCCTGTCCTCCACGTTGAACAGTGGCCCTTCATCAGTCCTCGTCCTTCCTGGTCTCAGCAGCGGTTGGCGCTGTTTGTCACCTGCCCTATCAGCTTCCTGGAATTGTCTACTCCAGTTTAACTTCCTACTCTCTTGACTGTGCCTTCTGTTTCCATGGGTAGGCTTATTTTGCCTTTTAATTGAAGGCATTTTCCAAGTACCTGTTCTGTGTTGTCCTTTTCTTTCTCTCCCTCTCTTTTGGAAATTAGACACTTTAATATAATTTGTAATCATACCCATCTGTGTCATCATTGCATTAAGGTCTGTCCCTCCTGCCAGATCGCCAAGCCGGTGAGAGTGCAGATACCAGGTCTGTTACTGTGTTTTATTGTCTCCCCTGGTGGCTTATCCAGTGCTTGGCAGGAAGGAGGCAAACTTGCCCCATTCCATGCCTTCCACATCACACTCCCCAGCTTTGTCTCTCATATTTCTAACCTCTGTCAAATTCCTCTGTGCAGCCCACCTCAAGTGATTTCATTTTCTTCTCTTATCCACTACCCACTCATGAATTTTCGTTAACACTACTGTATATATATATTTGCTTCCATTATCTAGAATTAAAAACCTGGAAGTCATCTTGGACTATTCTCTTTTCCTCAGTTTCTATATGCAATTCTTCCTTCCACAACTTGAATGTAGGCCTTGAACACATCTCACCTGAAATTTCAGTATTCTCTTAAGTGGGCCTGAGCACTTCCAGCCTTGCACTCCCTTTCCCCTAATTCCATAGAACACACTTTGTTCAAGTTTGAGCAGAGTTCTGATTAATTCCTTACCCTCCCCTTAAAATTATAATTTTTCTCTCTGCCTAATGGAATGCATTGTCCTCTGTCTGTCATTCCAAAGTCTTCCCAGTGTGGGTTTGGCTGTATCTCCTTCTGTCCCTGTAGTGTCCCTATCCTAGGGACCCTAATTGCCTGTGCTAGGTGGGCTGAAGGCCTGGTTCACCTGACCAATGTGAGAAGGAAAACCAGATTTAAGGCTCTGAGATGAAATGCTGTTTTAGAACTAAAATGTTTCCTTACTTACGAAATGATAGTGACAGTAGATGGTCATTATTTATCTGTATCATTTGCAGACTTTATTTTATTTTCTGAGAGAGATAAGACAATTTGTAGCTCATTTTTTTTTCCTCAAATATTTTGGAATACACCATTCCAGAGTTCAACTTCTTTTTTTAAAAAGAAATTTTATTTATTTTATCTTATCCCTCATTCCCTCCCCTCACTGTTCAACTTCTTTCATTCTCTCCACACCCGTTTTTTTTTTTTTTCTTGGAAATTTTATAGTTTAGAAATCACTTTTCTACTGAGAATGGGTGGTTCCACGAACATGCCTCATTTCTTTCTTTCTTTTTTTTTTTAACTTTTAAAAAATCTGACAGCTAAAACTGTACTTAACCATATACACATGACCTTTTAAAGTGTAGTCCCTGTGAATTAACTAAATCAGCAAAGTAACATTTGTATTACCTTACACAGTTCTCATTTTTGTTGTAAGAATGCTTATATCCACTCTCTTTGCATTTTTCAAGAATACAGTGTATATTAACTATAGTCACTATGTTGAACAGTAGATCTCTTGACCTTGTTCCTATCTGAAATTTTGTATCCTTAGACCAACATCTCCCTGGCAGCTCTTCCTCTAGCCTCATCCTCCCTGTCCTCAGTGGCAGTCGGTACTGGTACTCCTTCCAGGAATTGTCTGCTCCAATTTACTTCCTGCTATCCTGACCGTGTCTATCAGTAGGCCCATTTGGTGACCTCCAGTCTCTGTACCCAGCATTCACCATTTTTTCTACTTCTATGAATTCTAATTTTTTTTTTTTGGTTTCACGTGAGAACATGTGGCCTTTGTCTCTGTCTAATTTTACTTAACACAGTGTCCTCCCAGTTCATCCGTGTAATTGCAAATAACAGAATTTTCTTCCTTTTTAAAGGCTGAATAGTGTTTCATGATATACACACACACACACATATATATGAATGATACTTTCTTTGTCCAGTCACCTGTTGTTGGACCCTGGTTGATTCCATCTCTTAGCTATTGTGAATAATGCTGCAGTAAAGAGGGGAGTGCAGATACAGTTAGATCATATGGTAGCTTTATTTATTTAAATTTTGGGATGGGGATTTAGCTCAGTGGTTCCACGGCCTGCCTTGCAAGCACAAGGTCCCAAGTTCGACTCCTGGTACCCAAAAAAAAAAGTTAATTTTTATTTATCAGGCAGGGTCTTGCTGTGTAGGTCAGGCTGGCCTTGAATTTGTGATGATCCTCCTGAGTGCTGAGATTTCAGATGTGAGTCACCACACCCAGCTTATTTTTATTTTTATGGTGCTGTGGATGGAACCCAGGGCCTTATACATGCTAAGCAAGTACTCTACTGAGGTATACACTCAGCCCCTATTTCTGATTTTTTTGAGGACTCTTGTACTGTTTTCCACGATGACTGTACTGAATACCACTCATTTTTGCCTGTTGACACCCTACCTGTCTTTCTTAATGTGCCTTATGTATCACTTTCTTTATGACACCGCCAGAGCCTTCACCCTACCCACTGCTTTGTACCTCTTACCACTCTAAGATTCTTTTTTTCCTTCAGTAGTACTTTGCACTTGTAGTCCTTGGTGCACCTTTTGCCTGACATTAACTTTGTTCTTCCTATGTTATAAGTAGCATTGTCTTCCTTTTTTCTCACACTCCCTATTCTCATGATAAATTTCTGTAGGATGGAACTTTGTTTAGTGTTCTTTGCATTGCCAAACACTGTACGTGGTAAATATTTGGAACTTGAAAAATTTGTCTTTGAAATCTGATAAAAACTGTCATCTTTTGGAGGAGTTTGAATCCAGGACCTCAGGCATGCTAGGCTGTACCATTAAGTCACAGCTCCAAGTAGCTTAGAATTATTTTTTCCTCTGATTATTCTGAAACTAGAATTATAATTGCTTACTGAAACCTGTTAGGAATGGTTGCCTGCCTGCCTGCCTGCCTGTCTTATTTATTGGCAGTCCTGGGGATTGAACCCAGGGCCTCACACACACTAAGTAAGTGCTTCACTACTGAGTACCCACACCTGGCTATCTTTTAAAGATAAAATAATCTTGGATTATAACTCTGGACATCTCAAGAGTGGGATTCAGGCCTACTGTGGTCGTGGTGGTTTAGTTGAGAAATTACATGTTTTTTTTAGCATTCTTCTGTGGAACCTGTGTTGAAAAGTTGACTTCAATTGACAGAAAAAGCCCTGAAAATCTTTTTCCCCAGGTGACAGGCTGCAGTTTCTTCTCCTCTGGCCCTGCCTTGGGCTGTCAGGGCCCTATAAACATTGTCCTGATCTAGATAATGAGGCCTCTTCCAGTCTAGGAGGATCCTATCTTGTGTGCTGTATGCAGGCCTGTTGCTTGCCCTTTTGAATTCAGTTTTTATTCCTGCTTGTCTTCCTCTGCCTTCTCTAATCTTCTGTTACTGAGTTTGACTTGTGTATAAGATCTGGATGTGGTAAACAGAGCTAGACCTCCTGGTATGTGCTTGAGGCAACCTTCAGCACTGCCTTCTATTTCTGGGTTCCTGAGCTTCTGTGGAACCATTTTTCACCTTTTTTCCACCAAAGCCCTGAGATCATTTTGGTGTGTGCTTTAAGTTTAATTTTTGCTTTTGGGTGCATGCTAAGCTTTTGCTCTACCACTGAGCAGTATCCCCAATCCCTGTGAAAATTTTGAACGTGGAGAAGGTGGCAAGATTTCTGACCTGGAAGACACTGAAAAAAATAGGAAGCAGTTTCCATTGCCTCTCTCACCTCATCCTTCCTGCTAAAAAGGGGTGGAGTGGTGGGCAGGAGCAGCAGAGGCAGAGGTGGTGGCTTTGGCTATGGGCTATGACCAGTGAGCCAGTTCTTGGCCTTCTTTTTGTTAAGCTGTAGGCTGGATTTTTGTGGACGGATTGATAGGCAAATAAAAGATGAGAAATTGAATTGTCTCAAAGAGAAGAGGCTTCACTTCACACCCCAGGCATTTCCTAGCCGCCTACTCTCACGTCTGTGTGGGCCTTGTTAGCTTTGAAGAGCCAGGGCCAGCTCCAATCCACAGTGACCTCTTGTTCCACAAGGGACCACAGTAGCTTAGCAGAGCCTTCGCAATATCAAAAGGTAAAAGCAGGAAAAGAGTTTAGAGGAGGATTCTATGGTTGGTTTGAGATTTGTGTCTTGTCTGCAAAAGCTCAAACTAAAGTGAAAGATCAACTCTGCTTTTTATTAGCTTAAGTGTTTTGTGTTAAAAATCTCTTTTTGGTTTCTATGGCTTAACTTTTCCTTTTTTGACATGGGAACAAATACTAGAATGTCCTTTGTAGATCAGAAATACAGAAATTACTGAGATCCTGGGGAAATGCTTCACAGATGTTCCTAAAACTGCAGCCAGATTGAGTGAATTCTTGTCCCTTTACGTATTGGGAGGTTGGGAGATACTGTCTTGCTTACTGGGATGTTATAACTGTCCCACCCTCTCCATATCTCATAAAGAAGGGGCAGGCTTCTTTAACCCTATCATATCCTTAACTTTAATGGCTGTTTGAACAAGAAAGAATGATTATGCAAGACTTTAGAAGGAGCCTTACTTTGTAAATATTTCCTTTAAATATATGTTGTTAAAAGTAAAAATGAGGGCCAGGGATTTAGCTCAATGGTTCCACTGCCTGCCTTGCAAGAACAAGGTCCTGAGTTTGATCCCTGGTACCAAAAAAAAAAAAAAAGTAAAAATGAGTGATACAGAGTTTAAAATTAATCACTAGTATGGTGCTTTTTTTTTTTTTTTCTTAGTCAGGGTCTCACTGTGTAGTTCATGCTGGCCTTGAACTCACTATGTAGTCCAGGTTGACCCTGAAGTCACAGCGGTCTTCCTGACTCAGCCTCCCAAGTACTGAGTTCTGAAATTATAGGTGTGCGCCACTGTGCCTGGCTTGCAATGCCTCTTTAGTAGACCAGTCAAAAGCCTTGTTCACCAGTCAAAGCCTTGTCTTCTTGCATAATACCGATGACCTTCCAAGTTGTCATAGAAGGGTTATTGTTGCGTAATAAGGACAGAATGTTTGAACTAGTTCACAGCACACAACAACAAAACCCTGCTACCCAGGTTGTTCTTTGTTAAGTCACTAGGTTCATAATTTCTGAAAATGTGTGAGTGTGAGATGAAGTTTTTAAGGGCAGGATTGCACCAGCACATTTTCTGTTTTAGTTCATGTTTAGCTGTGACTCATATTTATGCTAGCCCAACCCCATTTTGCTTGGAAATTTTTTTGTATTAGAATGTCACTTTCACCTAGGGGAAGGGAAATTCAGATTGGGTATTGAAAGAGCCAAGATACAGTAGTGATGACTTGGTATTGCTTGTGATTCTAAGGGAAGATTTAGAATCTTAGCAAAGTATTGCGCCATACAAAGTGATTGTACAACTGGGGGGGGCATCACCTCTGAGATCTACTGTGGGAAGAGGTTGAGTGTGCAAATAAATTATTATAAAATTTTCATACATGATGGGGAGATAGCTTCTAGACTTCTCCAAATATTTCCACTTACTAAAGCACCGCTAGTGAATTTGCTTCATGCTTGGTGTATGAAAAGAAAGAGACTAGAACTTTTAAACCTGATCTTGAAATGCCTATCTTCATATATAATCACCCACAGATGTCGGTATGTGATTAAATATCCCCCTAGTGTGGGAATGATAAATGTAAATGAGAACCATGATGTAATTTTGCCTTGCTTGCTTGCACATTTTCAGAATATAATTAAAAGCACACGACGCTGTCAATCGTAACTATGAAGTTCGTGTTAGGTTTTTATAAGACTTTGGCAGAAACCTAGCATGTCTTAATGTCTAAATTCCTCTCTCTCCTTTCTTGCCATCTTTCCTTTCTTTTCTTCTCTTTTTTCCCTTTTGGAATAAAGAAATGAAATCTCTAGGTTCTGACTATTCTTGTTTTAAAACTACGGACAATTTCAATCCATGTCTAAATTAATTTTTATTTATCTGCTTCCCAACTGGTACTTGAAGGTGTAGCTGAGCTATATTATGTAATTCCTTTGTAAGGATCAGTGTCTTCTAGGTACTAATTCTCTACCCCAAACAGGCCTGTAGGTACAGGGGGGTGGGTGTTTGGAGAGTTAGAGGTTAAGTTGGGGAGGAATCATAAGGTGACTTTAGGTCAGTTGATTGGTGCTTAGTGAATCATGGCCCCCTTTATAGTGACAAAATGCTCAAGAAGTCCACCGTACTGCCTAAGCAATTTATTTTTCAGTCTGTTTGGTCCCTCTGCTTATGCCTAAAACTAGAATCTATATCTCTTTTAAATTCAAGCCAGATGTGGTAATGCACATTTGTAATCCCAGAATTTGGGAGGCTGAAGCAGGAGGATCGCAGTGAATTTGAGGCCAGCCTGAACTATAGAGTGAGACCCTGTCTGGAGACAAAAAAAAAAAAAATGTAAACTATGTATTTGTGACTATAAATTACACAATTTTAATTTAAAAAAGTAATGATAAAAGATTTAGTTGTAAATTTAGGTTGTAATGCGGACACATACAAGAAACAAAACCAGCTTCTGATTATGGGGAAGTCTTACATGATTCTTTCCCCTGCTCTTATTTATATGAGTATTGAAACATAAAATGAGGAAATTTTATCTTTCAAATAATATTGAACTTTTCATTTATTCTCATTTTTTAGATCTGCTCTCAAACAAAGCAGAAGTGGCTGCCTTTTCTCAACCAAATTTGTAAACTGTAGAAGTTCCCAGTGTTTAAAACTTTAGATTGATCATTCCTTTCAACAAAGTAGAGTGTAGAAGGTAAAAAATGTACTGAATTACTAAGAGCTAAATTTCAGCTTGGAAAAGAATTTAGCAGTGGTGTTAGATTCTTTAGAAATGGGCGTGAACAGTTTCTAGCCCTTTACAAAGCTTTTGTCTCACACAATGGATGTGACCAGGCGGAGTCAGGCCTCCAGGCTCAGCAGCAGTTCTTCCCCGCTCCTCTGATGTAATCCTCCATGGTTTCTCCTTTAAGAGTTCATGTTTCTGATTTTTACTACTAACTTTAAAACTTCATATTGTTATGCCCCCTCTCGCCAAAGACACAAAAAATATTTTCTGTAGAATATGGAGATAGTATTTGTATTTAATTTTCTTTCTTTTTGAGACAGGGTCTCACTGTGCAGTTCATGCTGGCCTTGAACTTACTATGTAGCCCAAGCTAACCTTAAATTTGAAGTGATCCTCCTGTCTCAGCCTCCGAGTGTTGGGATTATAGGCATGCGCCACAATGCCCAGCTTGTATTTAATTTTCTTGTTTAGCAAGGTCTTTAATACTGAATAAGTTTTTGAACCCTTCTGTCTTCATGACTTCTACCTTATCATTGTAGGGCCAGTGGTCCATACTTTACAGGATTCTGAGCTCCTCCCCATTTTAGATTTGAAATACCTGCTATTGCTGTTTGTCTCAACTCACCAGTGAAGGGCCTGGGAACTTGGAAGTTGAACACATTTCTGCCTCTCTGTCTGTCTAATACTGGGAATGGAGCTTTGTACTGAACTATATCTGGAGGCCTCCCCCCTTTTTGAAAGAAGGTCTCATTAAGTTACTGAATTGATCAGGCACATCTCAAACTTGCAGTCCTCCTGCCTCAGCCTCTTAAAGTGTTGGGATTTACAGGCTTGTGACCCCATACCTAGTGAAGACTTCCCTCTTGATAATTTATTCCTAGGGCCCTGGCCTAGCCTGTGTGCCACCCTGCCTGCACTCTCATTTAGCCTTGGCGTTCCTCCATCTGAGCATCATCTCATTGTGAGATGTGAATACTTTCATGGTAGATCTAACTCTTGGATGCATTAATTTTATTTTAAAGTTCATTTATATACTTCCATTCTGTTGATTGAAGTGTTCCAAAAATTGTCTTGGGATTTTTTTTTTTATTAATCTAACTGCGTGGTTTTCAAAGTCATTAAGTGAAGAACTCCCTTCTGATGCAGTGTATTGAGTAGAAAGTAGTTTTTATATTTATGTAAAAATCAACTGCTGTAACTTTGCCACATTATATGTCTTTATGGTCTTCCAAGTTATTAAGAGTTCCTTTGTGATATACTGTGCTACTTAAGAACTGGTCTATGTTAGGGAATTGATCATGTTAAAGTATGCTGTGACGCCGCCTCACAGGCTGCATTCTCCTGGTACATCTTGGCTCCTAAAATGACCTCATGCCCTTATCTCTGGTTTCCCTCCCCCCCAAGGCCACAGTGGTCCAGGAAAGTTGAAACCTGTTTCTGCAGGGCTGGACCCATAAAAAGCAACCTGGCCTGTGATAGGTTAAAAGTAGCTCACTCCTCATACATAAGCAATAGCCCAGCCCAAAACTGATGCAAGGACCTTCCTTTCTTTGTTCTTCTCTCTCCTGCTTCTTCTTCCTCCTCTCTCTCTGCTGTTTCTCTCTGCTCTCTCTCCTCCCACCCCTTGAATAAAATCTCCAGTCGGACCTCTCGGGGTGTGTGTGTGTGGCCTAGTTGTTGAGCGTCACTATTCCCTTTCAGACTATCACAAGGAAAATTCTTTGTAGTTTATTTTGAAAAATACCCTAGGTCCTCATAATTTTCATTTTTATGAATTTTAGACAGTTTCAGAATTGTCAGCTCAAACTTATTTTTACAGCCTTTTCCTTTTTAATGAGACTTGAAGTGGGGTTTGACAGAAGTTGCAGAGGAAAGCAGCTGTGTTATATTTGCACTAAGAAATTTACCCTATTCAGGGTACAAAGGTTAGCATCTTAAACAGTGCCACACATTGTTTTTCTGCTGTACAATTTTTCACATGTGTTATCTGCTGTTACTTTTCCCTTCTTAAAGCTCCATATAAATGTTTCAGTCCAGCTTTTAGGTATTGAGTCCCACTGACTTAAAGTTGCAACTCACTGTCATCATTCTTTAGTCATAACATGGTGTTCATGCAGTCGTTTCTGCTGCTACTACAGTGGGGTATTTTTTTGTTTGTTTGTTTGTTTGTTTGGTACAGGGGATGGAACTTGGGTCCTTGCGTTTGCAAGGCAGGTGGCAGAACCGGTGAGCTAAATCCCCGGTCCAGTGGGGTATTTTTGTCAAGGAAAAGTTGGACTCCGACTACATGGGTGATCACATTGTTTCTCTAAGTTCCACTGAATCTGATTTTCTTTCACCACTTGATATTATCTGTGCTCATAGTTGTTCCCATCATCTGTTCAGTCAACCATCTCATCGAAGTTGCATGTGATTAGGTGAAGCAGATGTACTTCCAAGAGGTGGTAGAAATGGGGCTATTTGAGGACTAAGAGTAAAGGGAATGAGTTTAATCTAAATGATTATCTCCTTGTATAAAAGTTGTAAAAATAAGATCCTTTAGGCTAAAAAAAAAGTTGAATACAGTGTACAGCTTTTCCATTGGAATTTTCTAATCTTTCCGGATTCTTATTTCAATAGCAGTTTGATATTTCAGAAAAACATTTATTTCACTATGGGCTGTGCTTTTGGATTAAGGAAAATGCCTTAACCAAGATTGTTATTTGGTGGTACTGTATATAACAATTCCAAATCCTTAGCCAAATTTTGAGTCTTTTATGGCCGTTCAAAACCAAATGCAGTCAAGTGTGGTGGTGTGTGCTTGTAATCCCAGCACTGTGGGAAGCTGGGCCAAGAGATTTGCAGGTTCCAGCTCAGCCTGGGCAATTTAGTGAGTGAGAACTAGTTTTGAAAAAAAAAAGAAATTTAAAAAGGGCTGAAGATATAGTTTAATTTGAAGGCCCTAGGTTTAATCCCCAGTATTGCAAAATAAGTAAATAAATACACAAACAAACAAAAGCCCTACAAATGAAAAAGCAAGTGAAAGATCAAAGGACTAATGATTTTTAATATAGATGAGTGATTTCCTCAACTTGAGAAGGATTTTGTTTTATGAAGCTGCTTGGTGTACGAATCAGGGTTTTCCCCAGTGGATAATTAAAGTATTGTCTGTAGTAATATTCGATTCTCTTTACTTTAGCTTTTCTTTTGAATTAAAAATAAACTTTAAAATCTCAACAATTTAAAATAAAATGTGATAGAGACAGTTTTTCGGAGGAAGGAGGGCAGTTATTCCTATAACTAAATAGCTGTATCAAAAGCAAATTTACACTTTGAAGTTCTTCTTCCTAGTGGCAGGATCTTTTTCCTTAGATTCACAGTACAGAGCACACATAGTCATAACTGCTGCTGAATAGGACTGCAGAGCTACAACTGTTTGCAAAGTAAGGGAAAATGCTGGTTTCTGAAATAATTTGTCTTTCTCATTTAAATGAACCAATTCTTTATTTTTTCTTTTTCTTTCCTCCTTCCCTCTTTCCCTTCTATGTACTTCTGTATACTTTGGGTATTAGTTATCTGTACTTTATTTTTATGCTCAAACCCCTTATGCTGTCAAAGAAATGTGCCCTAGGAAATGACAGTTTAAACTACCATAGTTGAATTCATTATCCAAGCCCTGTCACTTTCTAGGCATATGGTTCTAAGCAAGGTACTTACCGGGACCTCCTTGCCTCTTGTGTAAAATGGGGATAATAGCCCCCATCAGGATTGTTTGCTTTGAGAACAGGGATAAAGTATATTAAATACTAGCAAGGTGCCTAGCACAAAGGAGGCTCTTGAGAAGCGTTATCTTTATTAATGTCAGCCTATTCCATTATAGCTGTCAGCAACGTTATCTATTGAGCTGGGAGGTCTCAGGAGAATATCTTGAGGGATATTATTTGATTCCATTATGGGTCATCTAGCCTGATGCTCATTTTGTTTGGCTATGTTTTGTTTGTTGCACAGTGAGTGTTCTAGCTGTTCCGGACTGATTTATGTTGGAGTTCTTGGTTTCTGTGGATTATTTCATTTAAAGAGTATGGTCCTATCTTACTCATTTTGTTTGTTTGTTTGTTTTTGGTACCAGGGATGGAACTTGGGCCCTTGCGCTTGTGAGGCAGGCAGTGGAACCACTGAGCCAAATCCCTGGCCCCTATCTTATTCATTTTGAATGAGGCCAGTTACCAGACAGAATGTTGGACTCTGCTGGTCTGTGATGAGCCTTTCTTGCTTTTGCTTCTTGGCCTTAGGGTGATGGATCAGAGCGTCTTAGGTGACGTGGAAAGCAGAGCCCTTGGCAGTGTCATGCCCAAAGTATTGGGCATGTGGCCCAGGCAGCATTTCCAGTATTGGCATTCTGCTCTTCTCTAAGTCTTATCTTCTCTGCTCCTTTCTGTTTGGTTTACCCACAAAATGGTGGCGGTGTGGGGGGAAATAACCTCTTAAATTCAACAAATATTTTCATGCATATTATATGTAAAGCCCTGAAATTGCCCCCTCCCCCATTGAAAAGTAAAGCTAGTGTGGTCCTTCTTTGTGGTGGATTTTTTTTTTTTTTTTTTAAAGCAATGGATTTGTAAAGAAGAGTGCGGGGGGATTCAGCTCAGTGGTACCACGCCTGCCTCAGTGGCACCAGGCCTTGCAAGCACAAGGTCCTGAGTTTAAAAAAGACCCACAGAAAAATAGAAGAAAGAAATAGAATGTGGTCTTTGATTGGTGAATGTTCTTTACCCCCCTCCCCTTTTTCAAAGTAGGTTGCAGCCTCTACAATTAGTGTACTGTGTCCTGAATTTTTTTTGGGGGGGGGTTTGAGACAGGGTCTCACTATGTAGTAGAGACTGACCTGGAACTCATTATGTAGCTCAAGCTGGTCTCGAACTCACCATGATCCTCCTCCTGCCTTTGCCTCCCGAGTGCTGGGATTATAGGCATGCGTCACCATGCCTGGCCCTGACTTTTTTTTTAATGGAGAAGAAACTAGACTAGAACATAAGAATAAAAAGTAGAGACCACTGCATGTATCAGAGTGATGATCAAGTATTATGAAACTTTTAGTTATGTAAATGTGCATATATGTATACACACACATTGTTTTTTAAAAGTATTTGTTAAAAATAAAACAGCTAGAAAGTCACTTTTGTTGTGTTGGTTTGCCACTGAAAATTCATCTTATTTTTTAAAAAATTGGTTTGGTGTAGGCTGCATTTGATGGAACTCCCCTCCCCACCAAAGAAAACCAGGCCTTTTGACTGTCAAGCCTTTATTGATGGAGGCTTCGGCTGTGTTTTTGTTAAGGTCTCTTGGGTAATGAGTCTGTTGTCTCTTTTTTTGGTTTCCTGTGTTTTGCTCTTCCTCTGTGGATCCTGGAAGCCAGTCTGGTTGTTGGAAGAAATAGAAGTTCCCACATAGCACAAAGATCTCGCAACCTATTTTTGTGATCATTGTCTAGGTGTTGAAAAAATATGGTTTCTGAAGAAAATGAAACTTCTCATCAACATGAAATCGCTAACTCTCTGCATGGTGGTAGTGCTTTTATCAGTCCTCTTAATATAATTATAGAATTGGCATTTATTTAATCATGTGTGGAGTTTTAAAAATCACCCAAACTCCTAAACCTATTTAAATTAACCTGTGATTTTAAAGATTGGTATTGCAGCGGTTTAACAAAACATTTCATGGGATTTACTTCTCTAAAGGAGACTGCACTGTTGCCTTTTCTCCATTGTTAAATGAAGATACCTACTTTAGGCATGCTTAGTACTGGGCTTCAGTTTGTACTTATTTTCTTTGTTAAATTATTTATTAGTGTATGTTGGCAATATAGAATGGTGATGTTCATTTTGGTAAAGTGTTCATATGGGTTGTGCTTTTTCTAACAATTTAAATATTTTAATGGGTTCTTTTGTGTGTTTCACTTTTTTGTGTTTATTGTCTGAAGCTATCCAAATAGTGTAACTTCATTTGCTAGTCATTAAGATGCATTCCAGCAGTATCAATTGAGAGATAATTTGAATTAATCAATGTCAAGAAGTGTTTATTGAGTGCCTTTCACTTGCTTGGCAAATAGGACAAAGGCTCCTAAAGATGAGGCTTCTATTTTTAAAGGACTTATCTTTCATTCAATCCTTTAAACATTTATCAGGCGCCTACTTGGTCCACTACTTATAATTCTTGGTCTCTCCTTAAGTCTATCTCTGTAGGAGAAAATTATATGAGACAATAGAAATGCATTGTAAGTTCTGGGAAGTTTGGATTAGAGAGTGGCAGCGTGGGCTATCTGGAGGACAGAAGTTGGAATTAGGAGTATCGAACCACTGTCAGGATTCAGACAACATAGGTGAAGACTATTCCACACAGTGGGACAATCCTGTGTCCCTTAGAAACAGCAAATACCACTGAGTAGAGCATGAAGAAGGCATTTCTAAGGTTGTGTGCTAAAGAAAGGTTGAAAAAAAGTTGGCATATGTTGATTGGGGCTATGTATTTTAAGGTGGGTAATTGTAGAATTACATAAACTAAAAAGGTCCCCAACACCACGTGGTCCTTACAGTGTACTTTGGAAGAAGAGAGGGTTTATAAATAACTAACGAGGCTGTACTGTGAGGATGTTGGAGGAAGTAGGATGAGCAGAAAGCTTGGAGTTACCACCGCGGCAGTGGCCACCCCTGAGCTATATTAGTACTACTTGGCAACACTGCTGACTCAGGGACAGACTTCCTTTTTGGAAAAACTGGCTTTTGACTTGCCAGCATATGACACTCCCAATTTAACAGGTCATCCTGTCCCAAGCTTCCCAGCTGATTGTGAAGTACAAGACATCTTACATTCCCCACCTCCAGCTGGGGGTCCCACCACTCTGCTAGACAGGTCTTTTTTACAATGACAAGGTTGAGGGCCTGTATGTGTGCCGCCCTTTATCCTGGGCTCACAGATGGTGGAAATGTTTTCCTCAGAGCAATTATTGAAAGTAATTGTACCACCATTTCACTTTTGATTCTCCAGTTATTTCATTTTTCTTGCCTGTGTATTTATTTCCCTCCTTGATGTTGTTTGTGAAAATATATAGCAGTCAGCTTTTGCTGTGATACAACGTCAAATCTGTGACTTAAAACAGTAACACACATTTGATTTCTGCAGCTGAGGGTTAACAACAGTCCTTGACCAGTTTTCCCTCAAATCTGCGCCTCCCTGTCCCCCTGCACAGGCCCCTGGGTGAGTGGCTGCAGACTGAGCTCAGCTGATCAGAGACATGGGCAGGATATTGTGCAAGAGGACAAAGAGAAAACCCAGGATATTTCCCTTCTCCCTTTCTTCTCATTGTCTTCAGTAGATGGTGTTTCTGTGTGATTCCAGCTCCCACTGGGCAGATTCTCCATGGTTTCATGCTCTTTTCAGGTGACTTCAGGCTTCAGCTCCAGTGACACCCTCTCATTTTTGTCACCCTGGCTTAGTGGTAGCAGTGGTTTTCTGCTGTTGCTAACCCTTTTGTCATCCCTAATTTGGCCCTTGGAAACTTCATAGTTTGTGTAACCAGCTCTCTCTGTTAAATTCCTTCTGTTGTGGGCTGTAGTGTGGCTCAGTGGTGGAGTGCTTGCCTAGCATGTAGGAAGCCTTTTAGCATCACAAATAAAATAAAATAAACTTATTTCAAAATAGATAAAGTGTATTAGCCAATGTCTGGTTCTCTCTCATGCTCCCCTCCCTTTGTAAGTACTTAAAATAGTTTCTTCTTCTTACTTACACCCTAACTGAGGTAGTGTTCTAATAAAGAAATTTTTCTTCTGTGGCTTTTTCCCCTAAGGTACAACTTCAGAAATAGGTATGAACACAGACCATTTAATTATGACATAAAAAGCCTTCCTGAAGAATATGATATAAAGAGTATTGGCTTTAGAATCAGTGAGCACCAGTCAATATCTAGCCCTGTCACTTACAGCACTGTGGCTTTGCTTTTGGTCTCTGTGAGTAGCAGTACTAATAATTCTTATTATACCTATCTCTGTGGATTGTCGGTGATGACCAAAAGAAAGAAATGCATTATAAATGATCAGGCTTTTATTTGAGTTAGTACAGGGAGCCTCGGTGATGTTATAGAGCAGTCTTCTAGCTGGTCATCTGTTAATTTTTTATGAGCATTTATAGTTGTTTTCAATATGGTTTCTTATTTTGAACTTGGACTTGTAAGAGTGAACAGTTAGAGAAAAGTTATATAAAGCATTCATCTCATCTTTGAAGATACTTATGTGCATTTAAGAGTTGTCCTTCAGGGGCCAGGGATTTAGCTCAGTGGTTCTGCCACCTGCCTCACAAGCGCAAGGTCCTGAGTTAAATCCTCAGTACCAAAAAATAAAAAATAAAAAAAGTTGCCCTTCAAATGGCTAAGCAGAATTTAACCACTGATAATTCCCCAGGTGTCCCAAGCTTTTTTGGTTCCTTCTAGCTTTTCTCTAGAACTAAAAGTGTGTTTCTTTTTGCAGCACCAGTGTCAAAATCCTTTATGCAGGCTAACATGGGTCGCATTTCAGTCATATGAGCAGAAAATTACCTGTTTGCCCACAATCCCTGAATATCCTTCAGTTTAAGCCTTGCCCTGGAGGAAAGATTCACTCATTCAAAAAAGGCCTGTATAGATAGAATTATTTCTAGTTCAAAAGATGCCAGGATAGGGCTGGGGGTTTAACTCAGTGTTAGAGGACCTGAGGCCAAGCCAAGCCTCGGGTCACACACAAACACAAAAGTCCAAGATGATCAGATGTAGTAATTTAGAATCAGTGGGCCCCAGTCAATATCTTAGTGTACAAATAATAATTTTTTAAAAATGACTATGTTAAGCTTACTTTCAAGGCTGAAAGAACTAGTACCTAAATTCAGGTCCACAAAAAATAGATCTGTTTTCCTGTTGTGATCTTGTAATGACCTACAGCTAGGTTCAACTGATTCTTTCTAAATCCTTGATAATTTGGCCTCATACCTCAAGGGTGGACTCTAAAAGCTAGTTCTTCTGTTAGTGTTACTTGAGACAAAGAATTATCATCTTTAGCCCAATGAAGGAAGCTCAGGTATTGAAGCTAGGGAGGCCTGGGTTAAAAGTCACAGCTGTGCCACTTACAGGAGTCTCCCTTCATCCCCCAACACTGCCACATTTGCGGCTTTACTTTCTATGGTTTCATTTACCTGAGTTGTAGTTACTCACAGTTAACCCATGGTCCAAAACTTTTAAATGGAAAATTCTAGAAATAAATTCATAAAATTTTATATATCTTTTGTTAAAGTATGTTATAATTATCCCGTTTTATTAGTTAGGGTTATGAATATCTAGTGTGCTCACACACCCCACAGCCTTAGCCTAGCCTACCTTAAATGTGCTCAGAACACTTGAGTTAGCCTACAGTTGGGCCCTAATCATCTAACACAATGCCAACTTTATATTAAATTTTTGAATATTTCATATAGTTTATTGAATCTCTAGATCCAAGAAATGGTAGCAGCACAGTACACTGCAGAGTGCCAGTCGTTTACCCTCATGACAAAGTGGCTGTCAGGGTGCTGCCACTAGCTGTTGTGTCCTGCTGCCACCCAGCATCGAGAGCGGGGCATCCTACAGCACATCCTCAGCTAGTGGAAAGAATAGAAATCACAGTACAGTTTCAACTAAATGTGCATTACTTTTGGACCTTGTAAAGATGAACAACTATAAGTCAGGGACCTTCTGTATGTAGGGTTGTGTGCTGTCTGTGGTTTCAGGAATTCACTGGGGCCTAGTAATGTGTCCTCTGTGAATAAGAGGGGACCACTATAATAGTGTGTCACCTTGGACACATTACTTAACCTCTTGGAGCCTTTTTTTTTTTTTTTTTTTTTAACAGAGGACAAGGATAGCTGTCGTGAATACATTATAAAAGTAATCTCATGTTTTTTGTTTTGTTTTGTTTTGTTTTGAGACAGGATCTCACTATGTAGTTGAGATTGACCTGGAACTCACTTTGTAGCCCAGGCTGGTCTTGAACTCACAGAGATCTTCCTGCCTTAGCCTCCCGAGTGCTGGGATTACATCTTAAAATCTCATGTTTAATATAATGTCATCATGCATCCAGGCATGGTGTTGCGCACGAGCTATAACCCAGCACTCTGGGAAACTGAGGCAGGAAGATTGCAAGTTTGAGTTGAGCCTGGGAAGCTTAGCTACTTAAGTGAGGCCCTGTCTCAAAATAAAAAAATATTTTTTAAAGGTCTTGGGATGTATCTCAGTGGGTTCAATCTCTAGTACCACACAAATAAATAAATAAATATAAAAATAAGGTCATCATGCTTCTCAGGTGAGTGCTTTGGAGTCAGGAATTTGAGACTGTACAACTAAATTATGAGGTATGCTGAGTCACCTAAATTTTACTACTGTACCTTCAATCTGATGGAATTTTTAATATTACCATTCTTTATAAATATTTTAAATAATTTCAGTTTTCAGCTGGTCATCAAAACCCTTAGAATTCAGAGAGAATTTCAAACTTGACTAAGACTATAGTCTATTTCCTGCAGCAACAAGAGGAAGTGTGAAGGTGATAGTACAGCAAATACTTTTTTTTTCCCTTACTGTCATAAATTTGAAGCCTAATTTGTCTCTAAAGACAGTTGTAATAAACAGCTGCCACTTGTTAACTCTCATCCTTTGGGTAGATAAGTAGGTACTTGTTTGTGAAAATGACAATTAAAGCAGGCGTTTTCATATTTTAGCAAATCATATTTTCCAATGGTTCATCATCTGTTAGCTTTTGCTGATAGAAAGTGAACCTTAATCCTTAATAAAAAAATCCCAAGTATGAAGTAGGCTTTTCATGTTATGAAATTTTGGTGACTTCTTGCCCAGTTTTTTTTTTTCTTTCTTTCTAGTACCAGGGATGGAACTCAGGACCTTGTGCTTGCAGGGCAGACATGGTGCCACTGAACTAAGTACCCAGCCCTCAGGAGTTCTTTTTAAAGCACACATCTCTTCATCTTTGTATTCCTCAGTGCCAAGAATAGCATCGGACTTAATGGAGGTGCCCACTGAGCCTCTCATTTGCTTTCATTGGTCAATTTGTTTTACATGCAATTTATATTTGTATCAGCTAAACTTTCTTGTATTTATCATATATGGTTGGGCACTCTTTAGCTATATCTGTTATGTAGCTAACATGAAGCACCCTCACTCAGTTTTCTGCTCTGTAATTTCAGAAATTGATTATACTCACACATAGGCTGAGGAATTGGTTATAAAGTCTGCGAAGCATCAAGTATGCCACTTCCCAGACTTCAGTATCATTATCTCCCAACATGGACTTCTGCCTTCAACTTTGAGCCTGCAAAGATATATTGCTTCTCCAAAGTAGATTAAATATCAGGTTTTCTGAATGAACGCTTTTTCTTCTGCTTTCTTCTTTTACTCTAGAAATTGATGCAAAGAAATGGAATCCATGATTGAGATCTCTTCTGTTCGCAGAATGGCCCAGAATACTTTTCTTCATGCTTGTCATTCTGCTGACAGACCATTTGGGGTTAAAAATACACATTCATTGTATTTTGCGTCTCTTAATTTCTTTGCATCACTGTTGTATGCATTTCCTGACATAATGACTACAGTGACCAAAGTAGAAGCTCTAAAATTTTGAGCACCAGATGTGGACATCCTTGAAATTACAGTGTGCCTGTAAAATGACCACTTGAGTGCATCGTTCTGTTTTTGTTTTTCAAATTAGTAATTTAGGGTTACAGTTAGTGTGCTGCCAAAACACTTTTGGATCAGTAGTCACGAACTGGATAGATGAATTTGATATTGTAAAACCATCCACTTTACAATTGCAGAGGTAAAATTTTCAACTTGATGTTCAGTTTATTATAATGTTTTTCTCAAGTATTTATATATGGTATAATTGTGGCCCTGTCTGCCATCTGTACACCTAAGAATTTAGAATTTGCCATCCTCTGAACCTCGTTTGCTATTAAAATAACGTACACCTGCTTTTTAAAATCCCTTTGTTACATGAGGACTTAAAAGTAAAAAATAAATTATTCACCAAGGACACTTTTGTCCTTTCTGTTCACCATGACCCTCAGTCTGTGCAGTTGAAAAATCCAGTGGGTTTGCTTTATTAAATCTTGCACTGTTGCTCTTGTTTTACAGCTGATTAGATTAACTGAATATGATTAATAGATTATAGTATGGCAAATTCAGAATTACCTGCATTAATTAGAGACGAGGGTAGCATGGAAAGTTGAAATATGCATTTGATGTCCCTCCTCCTGAGTTTGTTTTTGCGGATGCTTCCAAATGCACTGCATGAAAGCAAGTTCAGAGCCCGGTGTGGTGGTGCATACCTGCATTGTCAGCACTTGGAAGGCTGAGGCAGGAAGATTGCTGTGAGTTCATCCAGCCTGGACTACATAGTGAGTTCAAGGATAGTCTGAACTATGTAGCAAGACCCTGTCTCAAAAAAACAAACAAAGAGAAAGCAAGTTCATGTGTTTTTATTTGTTCTTTGTATCTATACATTCTTTTGCAGGAGGGGCCAGAGATTTAACTCAGGGGTGCTGCTGCTGCCTGCCTTGCAAGCACAAGGTCCTGAGTTTGAAAATGCTAACATTCTTTTGCAGGTGACAACAAATAAACTGGAATTGACAGATTAGGAAATGAGGAACAGATTTGTCTGAACTATTTGGTAGCTAATGATTGCAGCCCTAGTTAATAAATTTCCTTGAAAATAGCTTCCCAAAGCCCCTTATTTCTCAGTGCTGGAGTAGCCACTGAAGACGAAGGACCCACCTAGTTAGATTTCTTCTTCCTTATTTCGCATTCATTAGCTATACTTGTCATCTAATTTCCATAAATAATGTCCAATACCAACAAGTATTAACTTCCCAAATAACAATCTCTTTCAGATAGAGTGCGTGCTTTTTACCCATGGAAATAACCTTATACTTGATTTTGACATTTTGCAAACACAGCCCTAAACTATTTAATTCAGAATTTGAAGTATTCTTATATTTGAGAGCTATTTCAGTTATAACATGTATAATAATTTTTTAAAAATTGCTTAATGAGAAGATAACGTAAAAGTGAAAATTTAAATTCCTAATTTTGGAAATTAACCCCTCATAGACACATTTGGCCTAACATAAACCACTTTACTGTCTTACATGTTAGTTCCTATACACATATTTCTTACATAATTGCTGACAGAATACATCTTATTTTTGCAACTTTTATAAATCAACAAAAATTTTTTTCAAGTTTCCATATAATCTTGACAGTGGTTGAGAATCTTTTTTAATAGCTTTAAAACCTTTTTAAACAGTGGATAAAACACAAAGTCTTTAATGGTTCCTCTAGCATTGAGAAGTATGGGGAGGAGACGAGTCCATTTTCAAGGAATGAGTGCCTGTAAGGCACTTGATGTTTAGTCCCTCACTCCCAAGTACCGTTTTAGGAAACAAGGGCAATTTTTCTCTGGGACACAAGAGCATGCTAGAGACCTCCAAATGAGTCTTTTGTGTATGTCTTGGTCACTGATGACCTATTTCAAATGCATATTTTATAACTTTGAAAACCCTGCCTGTGCTAAACAGGTGCTGCCTCATAGATGTTGAGTCGTCTTTAATATACTTCCGCAGGATTTGGAAAGTACTGTACCAGTGGGAAAAGGGAAAGAGAAATGTAAGGTGAATTCTTCTAAGATTGAGGTTCAGTCAGTGGAAAAGTCAGCTTCTTGTGCTAACCCTTCAGACCTCCTCCTTAGGAGGAGGATCTTCAATGAGATGTTCTACTGTGACTTGGGTTGTATAAAAATAAACCAATGAAATATAATTTGAAATTTATTTTAGGGTGGTTTTAGAAAAAATTGTGTGGTACTAGATGATTCTCCAAAATATTAAAATATCAGGATGGCTTTGTAAAAAGTGTCTATGGACATCCTTTAGGTTTTGTTTTCCTCTCTTTCCTAAATGCTGGGATTTGGATGTAGGGAGAATAAGAGTTGAATATGAAACCTGATGTAACACATATTGGAAACCCCTTCATGTTACACTTTGAATATAGATATTACTCATGATCTGTGTATTTAAAGTTTAAAGAGGCAATTGGCTGGCGAGCAAAGGAGACAAGAGAAAATAAATGATATGTTCTAGCTCGCCTGTTGCTTTAGAGTATATCTCTAGGCCTGAAATTTTAGATTAAAAATTGTGTGCTGTTTTATAAGCTAAGCCAAGGAAGTAGTAGTGCTCAGAATCCCTTAGCACCTGTGAGTTGTGCTCGTAAAACTGTCTTAATTATTTTAAGGCAAATGGCTGCATATATAGATAGGCATAATAGGCTTGTGAAGTGTTTACTGTGCGCATGGGGGTTACTGTTGTCAGTTTTAAACTTTTGTGTCATGAGGAGGTTGTACTTATAGTCAAGGTGATGTAGTCATTTTAATTTTTCATTGGGAAAAATTGTATACTGTTTTGCCAGTTTTGTTGATGTTTGTCTCATCTTTTAATTGCATATATACTCCATTCATTTATTTTAACTTTATTCATTAGCGGTGACTCATTATACATGTAATTATCCTAATTATTCACCCCTTGATGGGCTGCAGTGAGCTGTGAGTGCTAATTTTACTGTACTTTTGTGGTATTGTTAGTTTGATCAAAAGGCTTTTTTTTTTGCTAACTAAATTCAGCACTGTAAGTTTGTAGTTATGTTTGTTTTATAATCTCTGATCACTTTCCTTAGAGATAAGTTGGTTGGAGAAGCGGGTAGCAAAAGGAGGAGGCGAACATGACTTTAGTTTCTTCTCTCTGCCTCTAGTAATTTTGTAGTGCTCCCCCTTGTTATTGATTTAAATTAACTGGTTAAGAAAAATTACTAAATTTTACATTTTGTACTAATATAACCTGAAATCCTTCTAAACAAAGTGACTTGGGAATATTCCTAGAAAATAATAAAATTATAGCTAATGTTTATTTCAGCCCTATTTGCTTTCTGATATTTTACACAAATAACAATCTGTATTTACTTTTCCTTTTTTAAGAATTTACTCAGGAGGCGAGGGGTGTGGCTCAGGCAGAGAGTGAGTAAGGCCCTAGGTTATGCTTAGCCTGGCGAGGGGTGTGGCTCAGGCAGAGAGTGAGTAAGGCCCTAGGTTTGATGCTTAGCCCTGGGAGTGGGGGGGGGCTTATTCTAAAAGGGATCAAAGATACCTTTTTTTTTTTGGAGGGGTACCTGGGATCAAACTGAGGACGTTGTGCTTGTGAAGGTGACAGAACGTGGGTGGAACCACTGAGCTAAATTAAATCCCTGGTCCAAGATATCATTTGTTTTCAGTTAAATAATGTTATGATTTAGTTCATTTCATAATTTTTTTTTTTAGCTTTCACTTTTAAGTGAATGGAAGATATAGTACATTGTCAATACTTGGGAAGATCCAAAGGATCCATTTCACTGAATTTTTGGTGCAGCATAACTGGAATGTTGTAATTTTTCCAGTGATAATTCCAGTGATTTGGCTGTATGATTTTCCCATAGCAATGGTGTATGAAATCAGGGATTTGTTTTTTATCCTTATTTTTTGAATGAGAGTAGTTTTTCTTTCAATTGTAAATGAAACAGGCATGACCCTGAGGTGTTCAAATACCAGCAAGGAAATTTTGGGTTTAGGAAAATGATGGTGACTCATTCTACTAGAGAGGTTTTTCCTGCTGCAAAGGTGCACCTTCTTGATGACAGTGTATGGATCAGAAGAGATGCAACTGGCTTCATTTTGGAGCAGTTTGGTTCTTGAAATTATAATAAATAATGTGAGGGGAACTAGAAATCAGAGATCTTCTGAACTTTCCTTTGGTGAGAAAGGTTAGTTCACAAATAAATCCTCCTCTGTTAATGGAAGACAGAATGTTTGTTCATTGAGAATCTCTAAAATCCATATTGAAAACTTCATGTTCATCACCACTTCCACACTGAGTAACACTTAAGACACATTTCCTTTTGAAAGTGCAACATATGCAAAAGAGACTTGTTAAGCATTCAGTTGGCCGCTCTCAAATGGTGAGCTGAATGCTGTATAATTTCTCCTGTCCCCGTAATCCGATTTTAAATGTTCAGCTTCCTAGGTGTTTCTGCATATGTTATATTGCTTGTTATAGCTGTGTTTTTACACTGTATTTCTATTTCTGTCTTTCTTAACACATAGTAGTTGCCATCTGGTATATAATGATTTATTTTGCTTTTTATTTCCAAAGACATTTTAAGGGTTACATTAGATCATTATATTTTTATCCTATAGGTGAAAGCCCTTTGAAATGTAGACATTTAAAACTGTACTTAACTGTACTATTTTTGTATGGCATGCATATTTATGGTCCAAAGAAAAATTAGTGACTCCTTCCTAATTTCTACGAGTAGGTTTATGAGTTTGTTTTCTCACGTTGGTATGGATTAACTCTTACAGATAGATACAGCTATATTATGAGGAATGTCAAGAGATTTACTTAATTCAACAAGTATAAAATACACAAATAGTATAAAGCTTTATAGCTATTTCAGCAGGGATTGGTAATATGTATCACTATTGATTTCTGTCATAAATGGAATTTAATTTACTGCTCCCTGTTCATAGATGTTTTAGAAGAACAGAAGAAATCTGAAAAATTCTAGTGCATCTTCTTAGGATCTCAGGTATCTTTTTTTAAGGGCAAGTTATACAGTATTTGAGGAGCATTGGTTAGTCCAACTAAAAAAAAAAAATCCTTACTTTCCCCTGCTGGTTTTAATTAAACTAATACAAGCATTTGGCTGCTAGTGGGCATTTCACTTTGTTATTAAAATATTAAAAATATTAAAATATTAAAAAAAAATATATATGGGGGGTTACTGGGGATCAAACTCAGGTCCTTCTGCTTACAAGGCTGGCAGCAGAGCCACTGAGCCAAATCCCTGGCCCTGTCTCAAGTTATATATAATGTGTTTTTCCTTCTAAACTGTAGACTTAATTTTTAAACTAGAAAATATTTTATAAATTTTAATATAAATAAATAATTGTCAATCTGTGGAGCAAAATTAGTATTCGGTAGGACTGGGCATTTAGCTTAGTGGCACCATGCCTACCTTGTCAAGCGCAAGGTCCTGAGTTCGATCCCAAAAGAAAAAAAATGGTATTTGGTGAAATAACT
>NW_022900937.1:15264093-15283428 GCF_012274545.1 Fukomys damarensis
TGAGACAGGGTCTCTGTATGTAGTTGAAACTGACCTGGAACTCACCATGTAGCCCAGACTGGTCTCGAACTCACAGTGATCCTCCTGCCTCAGCCTTCTGAGTGCTGGGATTACAGGCGTGGGCCACCATGCCCGGCTTTGGTGAAATAACTTTTAAAACTCATTGAATGTGTATTTACAAAAGAAGAATGCCTTTAAACACTCCTTTCAGTATATGTAACTTTTTTTTGAGAGGTACTAGGGATTAAACCTAGGGCCTTTCAACTGAGCCACATCACCAGCCCTTTTTAAAATTTACATTTTGAAACAAAGTCTCATTAAGTTACTCAATTGCCCTGGTTGTACTTGAACTTGTGATCCTCCTTCCTTAGCCCACATAACACTTTTTCTCAGCCATCAGAAAAATGACCAAGACATGTCCTACAGAGAGTGAATAGTCTGTTCATTTTTTTTTCTTTCTTATTGGCTGAACTTTGTCTTTTACTTGATCCAGCCTATTAGGCTTTCCACTGTGTGTCTTACTGAGCTTCCATTCCTTTTTTTTTTTTTTTTTTTAATTTTTTTTTTTTTTTTTCCTTTTTTTCTTTTTTTTTTTTTTTTTTTTTTTTTTTTTTTTTTTGAGAAAGCAATTTTTAAAGCTTTAGTCTCTGATTGACTTATTCCGATTTTGATAATCCAGTTTTCTTCTAGTTAGAGATTTCAACTAATTATCCTAAAGTCAGCCACTTTAAAATTTCATTATTCTCCATGTTCAGAAGTACACACACAAAAGCAGAAGCAGAATATTGTCAAAGTTTCAGAACTGGTGAGACCTGTCTGTGCTGTCTTTTGTTAGTAATAAAATTCTTCAGTGGGGAAGTGAATGAAATATTTCTTTAAAGTAGACTTCAATATTTGGGAAAGTTGTTTTTTTTCTATTTCTGGAATATCTCTGAAATGTAAATAGACAAACCACATAACTCATATTCAGATAGCTTGGGATCACAGATGTTTGCAAATAGACTTTTGAGGCAAAGTACTTTTTTCCCCTTTGAATTGTAAAAGCACAGTGTTAAATTTATTCTTAAAGTGGGTCAAAGAGGATAAGTAAACCAAATAAAAAATGTACAAAATGTGCACCATTGTGAGTAAACTTAGCCTTGAAATCTTACATTGCTATCCTTCACTGGAAGGCTAAATAACCCGGAAATCTGGATTTTTTTCATGGTTCTCACAACTGGAGCCAAATTGGATTTTTAAAAGAACTTCACTGGGAACCAGGTAAAGGAAACTTCATTTGAAGGTGGCCTGATTTCCTGGGCCAGGCAGTAGACTTCCCTCGGTGACCCAAGCGAGTCCTCAAGATAGAAGAGAGAGCTCTGTGCTGTCCTGAGCTGCAGCACCCAAGGCAAAATGTGACAAGTCACAGCTCAGGCAGAAGGTCAGGAGAGCTGGCTGAGAGGAAGTTCCCAAGGCCGGCAAAAGTACCCTTTCCCACAGTCTGGTAGTGGTATCCTTTCACCCTCTCACAAACCTGGGATCAACCTCCCCATTCTCTTAGTGGGAAGAAAGGTTATATTATTCACATGTTTGACGTTAGTGTAAGAGTTTCATCAATATGGTCCTTCTCTGTGATCATCTATATCCAATTTGTGGATTGGAAGGTGGCCCAGTAATGCTCTTCAAGCTTTTCCCTGTGTGGTCTGTTAACTGTTGCCTGAGTCAGGTTGAGACTTCCTTTCTCTGTTCTGCTGGCCCAGCCCTTCCTTCTAGCTGCCTCCAGAGGTGCCTCTGGTTTCTGAGAATTTCCTCAAGGAAGTGCTCTTGGGGAAGTGCTCACTCTATATACATCACTAGTGCCTCCCGGCATCTGTCAGCTCTTGTGCCTCTTTGATCCCCTTGACAGCACAGAGACCTCAAGGGCGACTTTGCCTTCAGAGGTGCAGGGCAGAATCCCCTTCCTAGGCTCCCAAGGGCAAGTGGTACCATCTTCTTCCTTTTCCCTTTGAATGGAAAATCAGTACTCCTTTGTTCACCAACCCCTATGTGTACTACTCCGAACACAGCGATCCACTGGTTGACTCAGTCCACCTCACAGGCCCCTTTTATACTGAACAAGATTGGTAGTACCTGCTTTTCCCTGACTAAATCTTCTAAAGTGTCTTCTATTCCTAAAATTTGGTTTGATTTTTCTACTGCCATTAATGAACATGTGCCTCCCTATGTATGCCAGTTTTCTCGATAACTATTACTTACTTAAAAAAAAAAACTTTGAAGTATAACTCATATAAAATACTCCCACTTCCAAGTACCCACCACTGGGTTGTAAAAACAGTAAATTACAGACAGAATCAAAGTCTCCTGTGTATCCCTCTTTTTCTGTTTCTCTTCAGAGGTAATAGTTGCCTTTAATTTCTGGTAGTCATTCTCATGCATGTATTATGTTTTAGTTACACATAGACTTGTATACGAATGATACAGGCTTTGGCTTTGACATTTTTTACAGTTTTCAGAAGTTTGAGTCTGTGTATTTCTGCAGCTTGTTCCTTTCATTTAACATTATGTTTATTTTAGATTCTGCCATGTTCATGTGGCTCTTATTCACTGTCTGTGATTATTCATTTCCTTGTATACCAAGGAACTGTCCTACTGGTGGGCATTTCACTTGTTGTCTGTGTTTTCCCATTACCTTTAAAGAGCAGGCTTCCCCAGCGAGATGGGGACATATCCTTGTTCGTGTCTCATTGGAAAGGTGTGATCTTTTAAGTGCCAAGACTTGATCATAACCCATTTTTGTATTGGTCTTTGTGAACATGGGTAAACTGGTGCATCTCTCTAGGTCTCAGATTTTTTCGCTACAAAGGCAAGACTGTGCTAAATCATCTCTAAGGAACTTTCCAGGTCTATAATTCTCTTTTATAGTTGCTTTCCTGCTTCTTTATAATTAATAATATGTATCAGTTGTGAGCAACCATTTAGCATAAGAATCAATTCAGAAAAAATACAAATGTATGAGAATGACTGTGTTTGTGTATTTAAATCCAAATGAAAATGGCTTTGAGTCCTTTGGGAATGTTTTCTTACAATTTAGATTTTTTTTTTCATTGAATAGATAAATATTAATGAGGGAACTGGGACTGCTTTAAAGCCATCAGAAAAAAGATAATGTTGATCAGCGTGGAAGCAGCTTTGGAGTGCTGTCTTCTGACTGAGATGTTGGGTTGTGTGGCCTGGTGGGTCAGCTTCACACAGCTGGCTGGGTCATGGATTGCTCATGAGTCAGGATGACTCAAGGCTGCCATTCTGAACATGAATTACTGTGCTGTGTGCTGCCAGAAAATGATGCTCTTTAAAAGGTGCGTGAAATATGAAGGACTTTTTGACCCTAAATGTAATGTGTCTGCGGAGCTATGTTTTTGAAATTCTGTAGTACTTAAAAAAAAAAAAAAAAAAAGTCACTCCTGCCCTGCCTGGACAAATTGTGGCTCTTGATCTGTCAGCCTGACAGTCTCCTTTTCAGCCTCGGCTCACTGGAGGCTGAGAGATGAGCCAGGTGGGCCTGCAGCAGCCTACAGATGTCATGGAAGCTCCTTGGGTTGCTCATCATTTTTTTTTCCTTTCTTTCTTATTTTCTGGTTCTTGTTTGAACAATAGATGCAGTTACCTCTGGAGAAGGACTACAGTTTATCAGTGAGTGTAATATTCATGACAGAGTAGAAGTAAGAGCTGTGTTAGGATTTGTTCACTTCGTATAGCTGTGGATGTAAAAATTTGCCAATAGATTTGAGTACCATTGTAAAGGATATTATGCTTGGTGCCAGCAGCTTTTCCATTCTCAATGCTCTTTTTTTTAGCTGCCTTATGGACTGGGGGAACCCAGCTCCAAGGATAGGCCTTTATTAACCTGAATTTAGAAGTGATAACTCCTTGTGACAGTGATTGGTTTGGGGATTTGGTCTTACAACACATTACCAACACATTACCGTGCTTATAATCTGCAAATACGACACAAAGGAAAAGTCCTTGGAGGCATATGGGAAACACACTCTCACTTTTAAGAGCGAGGCACAGGAAGATGACCCCTTTTCTTGGTATTGCTGTTGTGGTCAGGAACTGCTGCCTGTCAGGAGCTAACATTGATACTCCCAGGAGGCAGAGCCAAGGAGGCACAGAGAAATGAGCCCTAACCCCCAGCTCATCGACTGGGCGTGTTACATGAGTCAACAAATTACCTTAAGCTAGTTTGATTTGGGGTTTCTGTTCTTTGTGGCTGAAAGCATCCTAGTTGATGTAATTTTATGGTTTATTATTCTTTTAACCCTCGAGTAGCCTCCAAACATTACCTTTTCTTTGAATTTTGCAGTGAATGTTAATCTACTCCATAGTTTTACTGATAGCATCATTGAACTGATTATAGTGTAAACATCTTCATTTTCTCATTGGAAAAAGATTTCTGCACATCTTAACTATTTATTGTTTTAAAACTGAACTTATAAGGTTGTTTTAACATCCTCATGCTTAGTGGTATTTAACTTTTACTTAAATGTGTGACAGTACATAACTTTTAATTTCATGTCTACTGTATATGTGTTTCTGTTTCTATACTTAACTGGCAGAGAGGATGGGGCTTCGCCTGATTTGAAAGCAGTTACAGAGTAGTATGTGAGCAAAACTCCGTGACACAGGATCATGTCACTGCAAAAGCTGGGTCTTGGGCCAGGGATTTAGCTCAGTGGTTCCGCTGCCTGCCTCGAAAGTGCACAGTCCCAAGTTTGACCCCCAGTACCAAAACAAAACAAAACAAAAAAAACGCTGAGCCTTTAGGCAGGTATAGACATGGTAGAGTGGAAAGCTGAGGAGAGAAGGCACGGTGGCATGGCATTCTTTAAGAAGTCTGCAGAGTGACTAGGGAGCAGGGGAAAGAAGGTGTGGAAGAAGGCCTGTGCTGAAGGAACTCTGAGGGGGCAGTGTCTGAACAGCACATCAGAGGAAAGGGCTGCCAGGCTGCTGGAGGCCTTTGTCACTGTCCTGTCCACAGGGATTGTTGGAAGTTACTCTGGCAGAGGCACATGGGGAGTTAGATGAGGAGAGAGGTTGGCGCAACTTTCTGGGAAACTGTTCCCAGTAATCACGCATGAAATGACAAGAGCTGTTGCATAACAGGACCTTAGCTTTATATGGAATTTCAGAATTCCCAAAGCTGCTTGCACTCATATTCTAACTAATTAGATCCTCCCAACCTTTATTAGGGTTGAAGTTAGAGAGGGATAGAGCAGTTATGAGATCAGCCCAAAAGTTGATAAACCTGCAGTCTACATCTTTTGACTTCCCAATTCAATGCTTTCCAATGTGTGTGTGTGTGTGTGTGTGTGTGTGTGTGTGTGTGCGCGCGCGTGTGTGTGTATTTATATTTATTTATTTATTTATTTATTTAGTGCTGGGAATTGAACTGGGACCCTTGTGCTTGCAAGGCAGGCAGCAGAACCACTGAGCTAAATCCCTGGCCTTAAAATGTGAATAATTTTTAATGATGAAATGCTGGACATTTGTCCTCCAAATTAGCTATATTTCCAGTAGACATTCTAGAAGTTAGGCATTTTTTTCTTTTATTTTGGTTTTATTAAAAAGAAATATTTTAGACAAATTTAATGAAGTTTAATTGAACAAAAGAGAATTCATGAGTTGGGCAGCCCCTAAAATGAGGATAGGTTCAGTGAGACTGAGACTGCACATAGCTGAGTAACATTTAAAAGAAAGGGGGAAGTGACTGACAGAAAAAAGGAAGTTATGTACAAAAAATGAAATGAAGTACAGAGGCAGTGCAATTGGTTAAAACTTGGCATTTACCTTATTTGAACCTGGTTTGACTAAAGGTCGGCTGCTGTGCTTGAGACCCAGTCATTTTTGTAAAGGCGAATTCCTAAGTTCAGTTCTCTGTTTAGTACTAAGTTAAGTTGCAGTTCCTTCTGCCAGAAATGGGGTGCATGAGTAAGAAGGCTTTCTTGGATCAAATTTTATTTGCTTTAACATGGTAAAAAAAAATCATAAATTTTGCCATCTTTACCATTTTTAAGGGTACCCTTGAGTGGTAAGTACATTTACATTGTACAGCTGATCTCCAAAACTTGCAAATCGGAAATTAAACAACTTCTTTTCCCCTCCTTCCATCCCCTGGTTACTACCATTCTCCTTTCTATTTCTGTGGATTTGGAAAGTCATGAATTTTTTTAGTTAATCTTGAGAAACACGAGTGCCTACCAGATATGAAGCATTGTGTGATGCTGGACCTGGACTAGAAGGAGAGAAAGCCTTGAGCAGAGTCTCTAGAGGTCTTTATTCCATTGAATTTGTAGGTATATAAAAAGATAAATCACAATAAAAACCAACATCTGTTAAGTCTTAAGTGAGCAATGGCAATGATAAATTCTGTGGGATGGTAGCAGTAATATTCTTGCTGTGGCGCTAAGTTTTGCTTCCACCACTCAGGCCCTGCCATACTGAGAATGGTGCTTTAGAGAGATGCAGGAGCCGTATGTCCTGGGAATATCGGGCACCAGATTGTATTTGTTAACAACTTATGATGATTACTGGGAGGAAAGAATGATTAAGAGGCTGTTTTGCTAGATTAGCTTGGGTGTGATTTTTGTCTGTTTTGAGATTCACAAGAGTTACCTAAAAAGGCTTCCTTAGGGCAAAGAACCAGAGAAGAAGAGGAAAATGCAATTGGTTTAATCCTATGCATTATTCAATAAAGCTGGAGCTGGAAAGTGGCCTTTTTTTGGGTGCTTTCAGTCTCTAGCTGAAGAAACAGAGCTGTTGAAGGCCCTTTCACCCCAAATAACCGCAGTTAATGACAATCTAGAGAATGCATAATTCACTTGCTTTCTCAAGATATCTTGGAGACCACTTTAAGGAGTTCTGTATAGAAGCAAAAGAAGAGACAAAGCTAAAAGCTGTGTAGCCAGATGATGAAGACTTAGCAAACTGCATCCCAGTTGCATTTACCAGCTCATCTCCCAGAAAGCTTCTTCCCAGTGTATATAGAATGTGCTGATAGTTGTCGAGGGCTTTGTGGTTCTTTGTAGTAGTGGACCCTCAAGTTACAACTGGCCTGACATACGAATTACTTGGGTTAATTAGGTTAATTGACGATTCATCTGCCTCTTGTTATCTGTAGCATGTACTCAGGTAAACATCCAGATTTCAGCTATATTAACTTAACCAACTTAAGTTATAACCAGCCCTCAGGAACCAGTTGAGTTCGCGTTAAGGATCCACTGTATGTAGAAATCTCTAATTTGGTTTTAAGTTGCCTCAGAGAAGGGAAATAGGTGAAGATGATGGTTGAAATTTTGAAGCATCAGCGCCTCAGATAACTTTCACATGCCACCTGGCACACCGTGGTGAGCGTTTCTTAACTTTGGGGAGCTTTTAACCCTTGACCAGTTAAGTCAGCACCTCAGAATTTGGGGAAGGAAGCAGTTCTAGTCATGAAGTGTTTTGTTTTGCTTTGCTTTATTTGTTAAACTCTCCAAGTAATTCTGAAGTGCAGCCAGAACTAAAAACCATTGCAGCTATTTCAATTCTAGGTAGTCATCTGTGGAAACATTTATTTAAATGTACATAAAACACTCCCTAAGTGTGTATAAAATAAAATGCAGGTTTTCCCTCCCTAGCCTTCAAATAAGTAGCCTTCCTCTTAGTTGCAGGTTCCAAAGAAACAAATGAACAAATATGGAGAAAGACATTTGGAATCAGTCCCATAGCTTTCTTTAGAGAAGGATGGAGAGAGAGGGTGGAAGCATTGTTTATATGTATTTCAGGAAGTAGAAAATATGGCATGTTCTCAATCTATCTAAATTATGTAACTTTGCAGGATGTGGTCCATTTGTGTCAAAATAATGAGGCAAAGAATACGTAGCATTTAACATGTGTGGGAATTCTTTGCAGAGCAATTAGCATTCCTTTCTCTAGCCTGTATTCAGAGGAAACATACCATTCACACCCTCTTTCTGTTCACATTTTCCAGTGCGTTGGAGAGCTTTTTTTTCAATAGAAATCTTTGTCCTCTTTCTAATAAGACTTGGATTAGATCTGAAGAAACAGCGTATCTTTCTTTGTTTTTCTTGCAGGAATTGATTTTAAAATCAGAACGATAGAACTCGATGGAAAGAAAATTAAGCTTCAGATATGGTAAGTAAAAAAAAAACAACAGCACCATTTCTACTTTAATCAGGAATTGAAAGTGGGAGTTAAAATGTAAATTATGATAAGTCAGAGGCTAAAACATCTTTTCTTTTTCAGAACCAAGGGGAAATGGGTAAGTACTAAGCTTCCTTCAAAGGTATCTCCAGAAAGACTGGTGAGGTGAAATGGTACCACTGACTCTTGGAGCCAGAAGAGTTATGGGAACTTGTTCTTCCCAAGCTCTAATTTTATACAGAGAGAAACGAATTTTTTTTTTTCCAGTACTGGGGATTGAACTCAGGACCACAAGGCAGGCGTGGTGCCGCTGATCTAAATCTCCGGCCCAGTAGGAAACTAAATTTTGAAATGTGTAAATTACTTTTTTATTGCAGTTTTTGTAGCTGTAAAATCAGATAAGACAAAAATGATCAAGTGGTATGAACACCAAGCAGAAAGTGTAGATCTGGGTTATAGCTGCAGTGCTCTAAATTGAGGACTTCGGGCCAATAGTTTCTCTTCTATATTAGTTAGCTTTTTGTCTCTGTAATCAAAGACCTCAGATAAGTAACTTATAAAGAGAAAAGGCTTAATTTGGCTCATAGTTCAGGAGGTTCCAGTTCAGGCTCTGGTGGACCCATTGGTTTGGGCCTCTGATGGGTGCCAAAAAGAAAACAATGGTTGGGTGCACATAGAGCAGATGCCTCACCTAGTGAACTCAAGAGCAAGAGAGAGATAGGAAGGGGCTGGTGTCCCACAGTCCTCTTGAAGGGCTTGATCCAGGTGTTATAAGGACCTCCCACTAGCCCTGCCCACAAAGGTTTCATCACCTCCCAATATTGCTACCCTAGGGACCAAGCTTTTCACATATGGCGCCTTCAAGAGCATGTATCCAAACCATAGCACCTTCTCAGGATCTGCTTTCCTCACTTGTAAATTGGTTGGACTGGTGGCACTGGAGTTCTTCTCTAACTCTGATATTTTATAATTTATTTGCATGTTTCTCTCATTAAATAGAAAAATACTTAAGGATAAAATAAGGCATTAATTTAAGCTACTCTGTATTAAAAAAGAAGCCAGACCCCATGGTGTATATCTCCAATCCTAGTACTCAGGAAGCTGAGAAGTTGGATTTGGGGCCAGATTGGGATATATAGTGAGATCCTGTCTCAAAAAATAAAACAAAAGGCCGGGAATTTAGCTCAGTGGTTCCAGCACCTGCCTCGCGAGCACAAGGACCCAAGTTTGATCCCTGGTACCAAAACAGTCAATCAATCAATCAATCCCTGGTACCAAACTAAATAAATAAAATAAAATAACATAAATGTTCTCTCTTATATACAACACAACACTTCTGATACCAGACATATGGGGTTTTTTTCTTCACATACCAAGCAGTTATCCAAATGGGTGTTCTGTACTTCCTTCCTAGAAATAGCTTAGGTCTCACAGGTTAAGTAAGCACTTAGTCACTGCCCCCCCCCTCTGTACTTCCTTCCTAGAAATAGCTTAGGTCTCACAGGTTAAGTAAGCACTTAGTCCCTCAGCCCCCCCCCCCCACTACTGATGCCAGTTGCAAGTAGTAAGTAGTTACTGTCCCACAACCCTCTCCTGGATTATGATCACAGAACCTAGAGAAACACATTTACCCATTTTTATAGGCTGGGGGAACAGCCAGATGGAAGAGATGTGCAAGGCAAGCTCTGTAGGAGGGGTTTTAGAGCTTCCGTGCCCTGTCTGGGCATGCAGCCTTCCTAGCACCTCCACTGATCTGATGTCTAGAAATTCCCTGAATTCTGTTCTCTGGGTTTTTGTGGAGACTTCACTACATAGGCACAGTTAACTACATCACTGGCCATTGGTAGTCAGCTCAACTCTTTTTTAAAAGATTCTGGCACTCTAATCTCAGGATTATGCTCTTGACAAAGAGCCCCCATCCTGAGGCCAGCCAGGAGCCCTAGCACTAGCCATCTCATTAGCATGCAAAAAGACACATTGCTTCTGAGAGCCCAGCAGTTTTAGGAGCTGTGTGCCAGGAAGCTAGTTGTGTCAGAGACCAAATTCATATTTCTTCTTGTATCACACTCTCACAGGTCCTGTAACAAAAGTGCCATAGATTGGGTGTCTTAAATAATTGATTATAATTAAAAATATAGTTAATGTTTAAATTAAAAGAAACATTGCCATCCATCCCCCTCAAAGTATTCCCCCATATTTCAGGCATATTCATCCCATTATTTTTGACACTATCTAAAGCAGTTCTGAAAGTCCTCTTTCATGAGTGTCTTTTCTTGGCTGCTGTGACATCTTGAATTGATTCAAAACATTTATGGCAATTTATGTCAAAAACATTATCGTATGTCCTCATCTGCCTCATTCAAAAGATCTGGCATTGTGCATCTTCTCCCAATCAGCGCGACTGTGCGAGGCAAACATTTTGAATCATTTCAGGACATGCCAGCTAGGACAGCACAACTAAAAACACTCACAAGAGAAGACTTCCAAACTTCTTCAGAGAGTGGCAGGAACGATGGGAAAATTGTGTTTGAAGCAAGGGAAGTACTTTGAGGAAGTTAATGGCAGTGTATCATTTACTGTAATACATTTTTAAAAATTAAACATTATATATTTTGATCACATTTCATATTTCTCACATTTTAGAGTGTGTGAGATCCAAGATCAAGGTGGCAGCTGATCCAGAGTCTTAACAGAGATGGTCTACTTCCAGGCTTGAAGATGATTCGTCATATGGCTCAGATAGATATCATCTCTCTGATATCTCTGCTCTTAAGAATACCAGTTCAGGGCAGGGGATTTAGCTCAGTGGTTCCAGTGCCTGCCTTGTAAGTGCAAAGTCCAGAGTTCACTTTCCGGTACTGAAAAAAAAAAAAGAACACCAGTTCAGTTCATGAGGGCTCCACTTTCCTGAAACTCTGACCAAAGGCCCCCCGTTCAAATACCATCCCATTGAGGATTAGGCTTCTAGGTACGGATTTTAGAGGAACATAAATATTAGATCTATGGCATATCTCCCATCTCTCATGTTGGAATGTGCAAGGCAACAATTTCCTTATACAACTCTGGGCGGCAAATAGCTAAAGAATTTGTTAAACTACAATGAATAAATGTGATACTTTCACACTGACACGTTGAGTATCTTTTACTCGAACCCAGAAGCTCCTTTTAGTTTTTTTTTAACCTCCTAGAAATAAGTTTAATTTCTTTCAGTGTGATGCCTAGTGTGGAGCCATAGAGAGCTGGAGCCTTGAGGAAGGTTTTTGATGATGTTTGCTGATCTAATATGTAATGACAGCAGTAAACAAAACTTACAAATTCAGAGTGCCACAAACTAACAAGGGGGCAGGGCTGCAGAGTGAAGTACAGGTTGACTATCCCTCACCCAAAATGCTTGGGATCAGAAGTCTTTTGGAGCTCAGATTTTGGAATGTTTGCATATATACAATGAAATATCTTGGGAGTGGAACCCATGTCTAAACACAAAATTAATTTATTTCATACACCTTCACTGAGAGGTAATTTCATACAGTATTTCAAATATAAAACCAAACATTATGGTATGGAATTTTCCACTTGTGGGATCGTGTTGGTACACAAAAAGTACCAAGATTTTGGAGCATTTCAGATTTCTGATCTTCAACCTATATATTTATCAGCTTTTTCTGTAGGTTCTTTTTCTTTGAATCTCAAAACTGGGAAAGAGTGTTATATTAAAGTTCTCCACCTTTCTTTTATTGAGAGGAGACAAAGAGTAGTTCTGTTCATCAGAAGACAGATGTCTGGGTTAGTGGTAGTGCTGGGGCAGTCACTCCAATCTCCTGGGACATAGTGTCAGTACCATATATTAGCCTGACTTAGTGGTTCCCAGTGTACTTCATTGGAAGCTTCACACAGGCTACCCTTTTCTTCTTGTCATAGTGTGAAGCCTAATGTTTTAAAAATATAAAACAATTTTTATAAGGAGGGAAGCCAGGAGAATTTCTGATTCTGTGCTATATAGTCCTGATCATAGCAATAAAGAATGTTTCTAGGAGCCTGTGGGTGGTCAGCTGATTAGAACTTTGTCCAGCATAGTTGCAGTGGTTGGGGTGTGGTTTGTTCCCCAAGGGCCCACGTGTTGGAAGCTTGGTCCTCTGTGAGGCAGTGGGAGATGGTGTGGAATCTGTAAGAGGTGCATCTGAATGGAAGGACCTTAGGTCATTGAGGGTGCCACCCTCTGAAGGAAATACTGGTCTTTCAGAAGTGAGTCCTCATGAGAGCCATTTGTTACAAAAGCATGAACCTGAGTTGCTCCCTCTGGCTTCCTGTCCGAGATGGGCCCTTTCTTCCATTCATGTTCCTACTACTGTCAACTGAGCTAAATGAACCCTTTTTTTAGATAAAGTGACATGCCTTGGATATTTCCCTGTGGTAACACAAAATGTGTAAATCCAGTAGCCAGAACGTCACGGCCGTCTCTGTCCTCACAGCCCACATTTAGTGTGGTACAGTTTCTTCTTTATCCTCACCACAAAGCTGATCCTAAATCAGTCAGGAAAGTATCATTGCCATGCTCAAAGGTGCTTGGCTTCTGTTTTCCCCATGATTAGTTGCCATGCATAAAGCAAGGGCCCCAAACATTTATTTGATCCTGATCGGTGAGAGAGTAGGGAACTAAGGCTAGACATGGCCTTTGGCTAAATAGCTGAGCTCTGGGATGCTTGAGTCTCACTCAAGGGTCTGAGCTATTTAGTGGCAGAGGTGGGAGCTTGTTTCCTCTTTTGCAGAATGAGGATAACAGTAATCAGACACACAAACACACACACACACACACACACACACACACGCTGGGTGGGATTGCATCGTGTGAGCACATTGTGAGAATATGTTGTAAGTAAACATAAATGCTAAAGTATTTATTGTTTTTAATTTACTATGTTTCCCTTGGACTTTTAATCCCTGGTTTGGATTTCGTGTGTATTAGATTTCTAGTGCTCTCTTCGGCAGCACATGTACTAAAATTGAAACAATTTCTAATATATGTCTGCAGATGACTCTTTCTCCCTTGCAATTAAATTGTAAGGAGTGAATTAGTTCAGGCTCATAAGTAGCAAATTTGAGAATATCGATTTCCCCAAATATCAAGGAATTGTGACTTTTTTTGGGTAGGATTGCTGCTGTGAGTGTAATTAGAAACTTTGTTTTATGCATATATACTTGTTTATTTTTGCAGTGCTGGGGATTGAACCCTGGGCCCTTGTGCTTACTAGGCAATTGCTGTATTACTGAGCTACACCTGCAGCATGTCAGAATACACACACACACACACACACACACACACACACACATTTTGTACTGGGGATCAAACTCAGGCCCTTGTGCTTGTGAGGCAGGCAGAGGCACCACCGAGCTAAATCCCTGGCCCCATGTCAGAATATATTTTAATAGTATGTTTTTAGCTAAAAAGCAGAAATATATGGAAGCTTAAATAATTTCAAAGTGCTCCTTCATGTTTAAGTCTTTGGAAGCATCATCAAAAATGATCTCTTGAGTTGCAGGCCTCTGTGTAATCATAGCCTCTACTGCTGAACAAGTTCTGGAGGAGATCTATTGTATTTTGATCTGCTGAGCAGAATGTACACAGTACTAAATCCAGTTCAGCTATTTGCTTTGTGAAGAAATCACACATTCAGTCAAGAAAGCAAAATGCCTTAATCATTAAGCATTTAAGTAAAGGATTATTGCCACCTCTGGGAATCTAAGAACTTAGAACTATTCTCTCTTCCTCCCACATGTGTTTGACTAATATGACTTGCCAATTGCTAGCAGGACCTGTGTATTTTCCTGTTGCTACTTTTATCATCAAGGTCCAAATTTTTCATCCAAGTCACGGTGAGCTCTGACAGGTTTCTGTGGCCACTGCCGCCTCCAGCTCACAGATGCACAATGGGCTCCCTTTATTTTTGTTTTCCCTTCTCCCCTGCAACCACTGTGCTGTGAGTAGACTCAAAGTCCATCACCTCTAGCTTGGGACCTCTGCTCAGTGATGCTGATGATGACTTTTCAAACCATTCTCTCCTTTGTTTCAAATTTTAGGGACACAGCAGGTCAGGAAAGATTCCGAACAATCACAACCGCTTACTATAGAGGAGCCATGGTGAGTGTGTTTTAGGGTTCTGTAACTCTCAGGTGAAAGTAAAATATGAATATTCATTTGTTCAAATTAGAGCATTCAACCTGAAATCTAGTAGAATGGGGGGGGTAAATTTTTAAAATGTGAAAATAAGACATTTTAAAGGTTTTTTGATGTTTTGTGTTTAGTAACTACATTTTGCTATTGATCTTATAATAATCAGGCAATTAGCATGTAGGTTTTCTAGTACTTCACATCCTGAGGTGTTTGTATATTTTTGTGAGTTTTTGTCTTTTATGAATTACTTGTGACAACCTTAGCAGACCAGACACTGTGTGTTTAAGGGTTCATTTCTTATATGTAGCCCCACTGCCATCATCCCTTTTCTCACCACCCCCACAGCATTCCCTGTTCATGCCTTATCTTTCTAGAGTCTCCTCTACTAACACTTTGCCAGCTGGCCAGGCAGCTGCTGAATGATCGTTATTCTCTGAGGCTTAGAATCTGGCAGATGTAAACCACAGGTCATTCTTTGCTATATCTTGACCTTATTTTCTTTATCGTACTTTCATCACTTGGTCATTTTACATCTTACAATGTTTCATCTATTGAATACATTTTTATTGCTTGTTGGCTTTGGGCAAGTCCTGTGTGGTATTGGGAGTACAGTGGAAAATAAGACAGGTTGCAAGCAGAGATGGGCTGAACCATGTCTTTAATGGCAGGCCCAGACTAGGGTTTTATCTCTGGCTTTTAAGCGTAAGCCAATGAGCTAGGGGTGTAGCTCAGAGGTAGAGCATGTGCTCAGTATGCGTGAGGGCCTGGGCTTCATCTTCAGCACTTACACATCTAAATTAATGAGGCCAAAGCCAAGCTCAAGTTGGAGCCTTCGATTATGATGAAACCCAGTGTGTTCAGAGACTCTTTGAAAGTTGAACAGTTGAGCTCATGGAATCCAACCTGATCAATTTCAGCAGTCCTCCTGCCGTCGTACTCAGCTTATTGCTTTAAAAGGCTATGATACCCCCAGAAGTGTTTCTGGGCTGACAAAGCATGAAGAGGTGGTGGCTGTCTCTTGTCTCTAGAAAGATATAAGCTGAATCCACAGATTTCTCCATGATTCTGTGCCCTCCCTTCCTTCTCCACTGCTGCTCACCCGCCATTATTTGAATATCAGTAACTCATCTGCAGAAAAAGCTGTAGCACACCACTAACCATTTTATATGTATGTGTTCTCCCCACTACACCCTATGACACTTTCAAGATTGTGAAGAGTTATTTTTATAAAGACAATTGTAGCTATTATTTTGTTTATAGTGGAACCAGAGGGAAGAGACTTACTGTGTGTGCCATGAAGACACGTGTTAGTTGTTTGTTTCCTCCATGAAGGAGTTTAGGAAAACAAGAACATCTTAATGGCATGGTTTGGAGTAGTTTATAGGGAATTCTGATTAGAAGCACCTTAGACACAAGCTTTTCTAGGAGCCAGTCTTATACATTCTGGGAATGGTGTGTCCATGTTTTTTGCATATTTGTTTTCACTAGAGAACAGATAGGAACACTTAGAATGTGGGAACAAATGTTGCACTTGATATCTAGCTCTAGTTCATTGACTGAGGAAAGAGGCCACGAAAATGTTAATTAAGATTTAAAGATTATGTCTTTTCATTAATCTCTTGCCTACTCTTCACATGATTTCAATAATTAGAAAAGTATTGCTCTTCTAGGTAGTATTGTCTTTTGCATTTTGAAGTTAGAGATTTTTGTCTCTTATTTTACCTGACAGGGTAAATGCTCAATGTTGCTGACAGGGAAAATCAGTAGAAAATTTCAGACCAAAAAACAATCTTAGAAAAATCTCCAGGAAATCCTGCTCTGTAGAAATCCTGGATCTCAGGTCATGTGCTTCAGTGAGGTGAGGGGCCATCATGTTTTCATTGGGGTGCACTATTCAGCAAGAGGCACTAGTGGTTTAGTATCGCTGGTTCAGGTGTGCAGGATGTTGACAAGCATTGCGCTGGGTCCGCCAGCATGGCAGAATTCTCTGCTCTGTTCCAGACACTTCAACAACTTCACAGGCCTAGCAATAATCCTGGTGGACAATCAGGGTTTGGGTAAAAAGGACAATATCGTTACGTTATCAAGATTTCTCATTGACCAACGCCATCTTCTAAATTCTTAGGAAGCTGTTCTTGTTGTAGTTCTATACTATTACTAGATCTGTAAAATTTTTTTAAAAATTTAATTTATTGGTACATTCTAGGTAGACAGTACAGTTACATTCATTACTGGGATCTTGTACCTTTACATGCCATAGATCTGTAAAATTTTAATTGATATGCTTAATTTGTATTTTCAGCTGATTCATATTAGTGTCATTTAACTTACAGAACCCAGAAAACAGTTTAATGACTTGATATTGAAACCAAAGATATAAATTAATATAGCTACCATTTATTGACTTGAAGCTAAATCTCAGCTTCTAGGTTAAGTCACTTCTAAATAATAGCTTAGTAGATTCTCAAAACAATCCCATGTGGAGGATGTATTGTCCTCTAAGAGCAAGCAGAATAAAATGTCATCTCCAGAATCACACTGTTAATACCTGAGCTAGAAACTTCTCACTTCACAGCCTGTGGTCTTCATACCATATTCTGTTCACACTCTGTACTAACCAAGCAAAGGGAAACTTTGTAATGGCAGCGTCTATATAAATGATCAGGTTTAAAGTCCAAAGGAATAGCCGGGCGTGGTGGTGCATGCTTAGAATCCCAGCATTGGGAGGCTGAGGCAGGAGGATCACTGTGAGTTCGAGACCAGCGTGGGCTACATAGTGAGTTCCAGGTCAGTCTCAACTACATAGTGAGACCCTGTCTTAAAAAAACAAAAACAAAAAAGTGGGCTAATAAAGTACAAAAGATGGTAGAGCTATTAGGATTTGTTAATTTTAATATTATAGCCAGGCATTTTGTGTCATGAATTATTCAGAATCCACTTTGATTTTTTTAAATTGTGCTAAAATGTATACAACATAAAATTTGCCTGTCACTTTAAGCATACAGTTTTCCACTTTGTTTTTTTTAATACAAAATTTCCTTGAGATAACTATAAAATCTCTTATACAGCATATAGCCAAAGTGAAGCATTTGACACAAGACGGGGGGATAAAGATATTGCTTGTCATTTAAACAATAATATATATATATTTTAAAGTTTTTATTTATGTATTTATTTTTGAGGCAGGGTCTCACTTTGTAGTTCAGGCTGGCCTTGAACTCATCATGTAGCCCAGGCTGGCCTTGAACTTACAGTGATCCTCCTGCCTCAAACAATAATACATTTTTTTTTTCTGGTTGCAAATAAAAATGGATATGCATAGTATAGAAAACTTTGAGTATCCTAAGAAATCATCCAAAATCCTACCACTCTGACAGATACCTTTTGTTAATGTTTTATTTTCTGGATTCTTTTATAATATATATATTATTTGTATTTATTTACATTTATATTTACCTTCAAAGTTGGAATCCAGACCTTGAAGGACTTTTTCTACCAGGCTAAGGAATTTTAACTTAATTCTGAATGCACAGGAGAGATACTATACTAAGGAATTTGGAGCCATGAAATGGTGATAGGTGCCCTTGTGGGAGGGATATTAGAGTGGTTAAGAATGAAAGCAGGGAGACAGTTGAAGACTCTGGTAGTAATCCAGGTAGAGGCTTTGTATGTGAGGTGAGGGGACAGAGTCTGGAAATACTGAATGATTGGATCTGCCGGACTTGTTGACTGTCTGTGGATGAGGTAACTTGCAGGTGTTTGTGTAGGCTGGCTGGCTATTACCTTTCACTAAATGGTAATCAGGAGGAACAGATGACTCAGGAAGGGACTAAGACAATCTCATATTTTACTTAGTAGTGTTTATAGTGACTACAAGAGCCACAGCAGCTGACATCCAGACAGTGGTCCCTAGAGACATCTGGCCCCTGTCTACCATCCTGCCTCAATTTGTCCTGTCTCCTGTCAGATCTCTGCAGTCTCGCCAAGCGTCTTTCACTGGGTCCTGTGGACTCTGGGCCTCCATGTCAGTAAGATGTTTATAATGTTTCTGCTCTTCTCCGGGCTCTGTCGGCTTCTCTTCTTCAAACCTAACTCCTCTGCCCATCTTAAGTCTGCTCAGTCCTCAGGACCTGACTCTTAATATTGTCTCAGGGAAACCTTCCCTGACAACTCCAGCCTCTCAACTAGATTAAATTACATCCCTGACATCAGTTCTCAGAACTCCCCATGCTTTTTCATAGCAGTTGTCAAAGTTATAATTAATTGTATAATTATTGGTTCATTGTCTTTTTCTTTGCTAGCCATCCACAAGAGGAAGGTACTCTGAGTATCTTAGTCTTTGTTAGTAGCAGCTAGTGTTGTATTAGGCTCACAGTAAGTACTCGTTAAATAGTTGTTGAATGGATGGACAGATGAGTGGACCTAGCATGTAGTACCGAAGTGTGGTCTAAGCATATAGATTCTGGACTGGTTATACCCAAGTGTTAATTTAACATTTGGAAGTTGAACCTTTTAGAAATACCAGACATGGAAGTTTCAGAAATATGACTATGTGTTTTTTAACTAAACCCATATAACAAATATTTTAAGTGCCTTTGATTTACCTAAATGATGACATTTTGATCAGCCTAGAAAAAAGAAACAATGTTAAAGCAGAATGGTTTTTTTTTTTTTTTTTTTTTTTTTTTGGTACCAGGGATCGAACTCTGGTCCTTGGGCTTGCGAGGCAGGCGGGGCAGGCGACAGAACCTCTGAGCTAAATCCCTGCCCCAGAATGGTCTCAGTCTTAGTAGAGCAGTAAAAGGCACAATTTCTACTTAGAATGAACAAATGGACAATAGAAGTGATTACCTCTCCTCTCACTCTTTTTTTCTTTTTTTTTTTGGTTTTTTGAAACAGGGTCTCACTATGTATTTGAGACTGACCTGGAACTTACTATGTAGCCCAGGCTGGTCTCGAACTCACAGCAATCCTCCTGCCTCAGC
>NW_022900937.1:15284009-15296898 GCF_012274545.1 Fukomys damarensis
TTTTTTTGGTACCAGGGATCGAACTCTGGTCCTTGGGCTTGCGAGGCAGGCGGGGCAGGCGACAGAACCTCTGAGCTAAATCCCTGCCCCAGAATGGTCTCAGTCTTAGTAGAGCAGTAAAAGGCACAATTTCTACTTAGAATGAACAAATGGACAATAGAAGTGATTACCTCTCCTCTCACTCTTTTTTTCTTTTTTTTTTTGGTTTTTTGAAACAGGGTCTCACTATGTATTTGAGACTGACCTGGAACTTACTATGTAGCCCAGGCTGGTCTCGAACTCACAGCAATCCTCCTGCCTCAGCCTCCCGAGTGCTGGGATTACAGATGTGCGCCACCACGCCTGGCACCTCTCACTCTTTATCTCTGTTTTAATTTTAATTTGCCTTCAGCTATATAGTTGGTGCTGATTGTTACCCTGTGAGGTCAGGTAGAAAGGATGTATCAGCTTTTCCACAGTATCTAATTCATTGAAGGTTAACAGTGAAGATCTTAACAGATTGATTGATTGATTGATGTATGTATGTATGTAGTGAGACAATGGAATAATTTATTTTTGTTTTTCTCTGCTTTCCAAATTTATTATGAATCCCTTTTTAAGGGTCCAAAAAGGACTAACAAAAGGTTTCTGGAAGGGATACATGACATTATTTACTATAATTATAAATGTATAAAGGGCTATATAAGACTTTTGTTTCTTCTTTTTTTTGTTGTTTCTTCTTATAGGGGATTATGCTGGTCTATGACATCACAAATGAAAAATCCTTTGACAATATTAAGAATTGGATAAGAAACATAGAAGAGGTATGGATGGAAGAAAGCAGTGGTGCTGGAGGAGACCCTGCTGTGCGCTTGTAGAAGGCTCTGCCAGAGGCCCCCATCTCTGAGAAGTGTGGCAGGGCCAGGCTGGGCCCCTGCTCCTTCCATAAAGGGACTGGTCTTTGTTGCTGCCACCCAGACCACCATGTGGTGTGGACAGAGGAGCTGTTTCAATTTGTTTTTTTGTTTGTTTCTTTGTTTTTGCAGTACCAGGGATTGAACTCAGGACCTTGCATTTGCAAAGCAGGTGTGATGCCACTGAAACTAAATCTCCAGCCCAGAGGAGCTGTTTCACAGAATTTTAAACTCAGGCTTGAACTTGACAATAACTTAGTCCAAGTCCCTTTTATACACATGGGGAAACTCAGATCAGAAAGAAGTGATATGTCAATGTTTGTATACCCTTTAAAAAGGAGATCCAGGGCTGGGGATTTAGCGCAGTGGTTCCACCACCTGCCTTGCAAGTACAAGGTCCTGAAATTGATCCCTGGTGCCAAAAAAAACAAAACATAAAAAGGAGATCCAGAATTAAAACACTGGACTCCCAGGCTCTATCTATTCTGCAAAAATATATCTTTGGCAGCTTTTTTTCCAACATTTTTTTCATTTTAAATATTTGAAGTCTGGCTTAATTCCAGAAAAATGGTATTAAAGTTTTGTAACTATCTGATCACTCAGAAAGAAATTTGACTCTGAAATAAATTTTTATATATTTAAATTGGCCCACATAAATTTAATATTTAAACTGTTTAGAATCCAGAATACTCTTTCCACTGGGTCACTCAATACTAAGTTTTTCTCTGTGTTTGACCCAAATATTTGGAAGTTTTGCTATTAGATAACTATAAGCTTTATTTCTGTTATTTGGTGATAAAAAACAAAACAAAAGAATGACTGTGAGCCCTTGGGATAAAAGTGTGTATAGGCTCTGTGAAACGTCTAAGCTGTTGCATTTTCCCTCCTCCCATCTTTAAACTTTTCTCTGAATCAGACCTTGTGTTGAACAAAAGATTATTTGTTTTATGTGAAGCACCTTGGTGTGTTATGATTTTCCTGCTGAATAACCATGGTCTTTCTGCGACTGTTTTTATAGCATAGTATTTTCTCCTTGCAGCATGCTTCTTCAGATGTTGAAAGAATGATCCTGGGTAACAAATGTGATATGAATGACAAAAGACAAGTGTCAAAAGAAAGAGGGGAGAAGGTAAATTTAAACTGAATGGATAAAGGTTCCAATGGACTGGCGTTAAACATTTATTTTCTTAGTATTATTTGTTGATTTACATTTTAAAATATCTATATTCTAATCCTTTACAATTGAATACCAGTAGCAAAGAGATGTAATTCATACTTGAATAGTGTGCATTAGTATTCTGAATCCAACTCTGTATACTGTGTGGTCATGACTCACTCCTAAAGAATTTGCTAATGTTTTCTGGGAGATACAAATTAGTTCTTTAAGATTTCTGCAGGTTAGAGGTCAAGCTCTTTCTTCCAGATCTATGTGAAAAGCCCAGTTTTGGATTTAAAATAATTCCTTCTCTTTGAAAACAAAAAACAAAACAAATAACGGGATAGGTGAAGTTTGACAGTAATCATTTCTCGTTTGAATTTTTTTCCTAAGGATATTTTACTATTCATTAGATTTAGGTCATTATGGATAAACTTATAACTGATCAGGCTATAGATGTGTCATTTATAGCTTTTCTCTGTTTTGTGTCCTACAAACAAAAAATTCACATTTTTATACATATTTATTCCTATGGCATTTTCTAAGTAGACTCAGAGGTTTCACTTTTTGTTTTTTGGTACCATGAATCAAACTTGGGATCTTATGCTTGTGAAGCAGGTGGCAGAGCTTTTAATTTTTAAGTTTTAGAATTTTCTTTGGTCTTTCTCTCAGTAATATTTACAAAATGCATTTTTCATTACCTAACTGCAAACTTTTTTCCTTAAAGACATTCACTTAATTTTAATATTATAAAGGAACCAGGGATTCCTTTTAGATTAGATAGATAATATGGAAGAGTTTAGAATATGAAATTAATAGTTAATAGAACTCAAAGCAGTGAGTACTGCAATTTTTTTTGGTGGGGGGTACCTGGGATTGAACTCAAGACCTTTCTCTTGTGAGGCAGGTGGCAGCACCACCTAGCTAAATCCCCGGCCCTCTGGCTAAATTGTTAAACTCCAATTGTAATAGAAAAATGCAAAGAAATTTGAGAATTATAGTAGTTGTAATATAGATAGCCTACTTTGAGGACTTTGAAAAAACAAAAAGCTTTATATGTTAACCCACTTTCACTGAATTTACTGTCTGTGTTTGCCTTTCAGTTAGCAATTGACTATGGGATTAAATTCTTGGAGACAAGTGCAAAATCCAGTACGAATGTAGAAGAGGTAAGGAAATGTTTGGTGACCTGTTAGATAGTGAGACCAGTGGTTCTCAAAGCCTTGATATTTTCTGACATAGAGAAAGCCTTTTTTTGTTGTTGTTGGTTAGTTGGTTATTGATTACTGATTGATTGATTGATTGATTGATGCTGAGGACAGGGCCTTACTCTTGATAGATAAGTGATCTACCACTGAACTCAATCCCTAACCCTGGTAAAGCTTTTTGTTGACCTGCTTCCCTTCTGTGCACTTCTGTGTCTTCTGACTTGTATGTGGACTCTGGTTGCTGGACTTCGAGCATCCAGCCGCCACATGGTCAGTATTAGATTGCTCAATTAAGAGTCACTGAACAGAGGCTAGAAGTTCAGTTTAAGTTCATTATAGTCCTTTGTTTGGGAAGCTAGAAATCCTAGACTAGAAAGTAGTGTCCTCTGCTCATTTGTCATCATTCATGTCACCCTAAGTAGCCAGTAACAAACAAGTTAAATTGCTTCTATGTCTGTACTCTCTCAACAGAGAATCAAACTGTTAGCTTATTGAACAGATTCCCTTTATGTATACATTTGAAGTACATTAAGCATGATACACTGTAACACTGTGGCATTTAGTAGAAATAAGAAACGTTTATCAAAGAATAACTTTCATAAATTTTCATTAAGCTAGATGTTAAAGAAAACCAGATCATATTTAAAGTCTTAAGGTTTTTTTCACGAAGGGCAGAATTGTTGAGGATAATTTCTTTGTTTAAAAACCACTTTTAAGTGATCATTAAATAATACATTTAATATATATAGTACATGTAATTTGCTCACTAATGCTGATGGTCTTCTAAATTTCTAAAAATTGTTTTTTTTTTTTTTTTTTTTTTTTTAGGCTACTATCATAACATAATATCTAAAACTGGAGACTAAAATTACTTTACTAGACAGTGGACACTAATCAGAACTTTTTCTTTGTTTTAAATAATCAGCACTCATCTTTTCAGGTTTGGTGCTGGGAAACAAAATCTCTACTGACTTATTTACATAAGTTAAGCGGAAAAATACTTCCTTCTGCTTGCAATAGAAGATTTCCCTCCGCTGTAAAAGAGCTTGAATAGCAGAGCTGGAGAAAAGTGCACTCACAGAGAAGGTCCATGTAGTATCACTCCACAGGGAGAATTCATTACCAAGGCTTTGTGCAGCAGGCTTGGTCTTTGAAAGTACCTGAATCCTAACAGCAGCTACTGCTTAGAGGGAGCACTGAGCTTGCAAGTTGCCCGAGCTGCTTATTCCATAGAGGTGTGGAGAGAAGTTAGCAGTTTTCCCAGAGCTTTGGTGTGGGTAGCCTCGTAAAAGTTCAGATAGGCTTACTTAGAAATGGACAGGTGACCAGTGTGATGGTGAGACACTGACAGTGAGTAATACTAGTAGTTATATTGTTTTTATGTAATTGGGTTGAAAATGACCCTTTGCCTGTACAGTTTTTGGGGATCAGGAGTGCTTGGGAACAACAAGGCTTATGTAAAGGTGGATATAACATGGAGCCAGTGGAAAAAATTTTTAATAGTTCTTGGCTTTGCAGAAAAAAGTAAAGTGATGATAGGTTTTTAAAATTTGGTTTGAATCAAAAAAGACTATAGATAAAGCATCACTCACATTTGTCAAATTTACCCTGCTTACATTTGAACTAAATGGAAACCTGCTAGGGAAGGAATTTAGCTGTGTCCAGGAGAGTTGGGAGTGTGAAGACAGATCATACTGCTCACACATGACCTCAGGAGACGTCAGATGTAAAAGGCAGAGATTTTTGTAAAGATAGATTTTAGAGTTGCACTTATTAATTCATTATGTAGCTATTAACATCTCCTAGAGCAGGCACTGGGCCTTCCTCTGTGGAGTGAGAATAATTTAGAGCCTCTACCCTGCTCTCATTTTACTGAAGAAGGAATTGTGAAGGTGACCCCAGAGTTGGAATAGCGAGGGCTGAGAGAGTTAGAGGATGAAAAAAAGAATTAAGATGTGTTATGGACATGTAGTAACTCAGCACAAAAATTTAATCATTATGTACTGCAAACATGTACTAATAAAATAAGAGTAAAAAAGCTAGGGATTTAGCTCAGTGATTTCGCTGCCTGCCTTACAAGCACAAGGTCTCAAGTTTGATCCCTGGTAACAAAAAAAAAGAAAAAATTAGGAAGATTGATACTTTCAAAATGATAGCAAGCATTATAACCAACCTATGCTGGGATATTGTTATAAAATGTAATAATATGAATCAGATTAGGAACTTGTGCCAGGTCTTGCATGCAGAGAAAGGGCAGCTTGATAATATTGGGAAAAATTTTTTTATATAATTGAAAAGAAGCTACATTGTTCATGAACATACTTTGATTTCATTTATGTTCTTTTCGCAGTTAAAAACTAAGATAATATGTTTATGTTGAAATAATAAAAATTTCTATTTTGAAATATTATAAATATTCAGTAATGAATTTTTTGTTATACCTTTAGGCATTTTTTACACTTGCACGAGATATAATGACAAAACTCAACAGAAAAATGGTTTGTATCTCTTACAATTTTTATATTATTTGACATTTGATACAAAGGATAAGCATGACTCTGATATTTATACTAAACTCTTGGGACTCAGATACTGATTGGGTTGAACTTTGATTCTTATTTCTGTTTCTTTAGGATTCCATTTGAGAACTGTAGCAGTTTAGCTTTTTCATCTGACCTTCAAGTGGTCTTTAATTGAATTTTGATCAGAATAATGAAAATGATAACAGCACAAATTACTTTTGTCATAAACTTGTATAGTTTATGTCAAGTAGCGGATATTTATATATGTAGTTATAATCTTAAAGTTGCTCAAGTTTTCTTACATTGGAAAACTATCTAGATGAATTTTTAAGGAGAACTTTGGAACTTTTTTTTAATCTGAGTCCTTTCTAAAATTGTATATATCATATTATCAACTCTTGTCTCAAATAGGATTGTTTCTAGCAGTGTGTTAGCATTATTTCCATCAATACCCTTGAAACTTTATACTCCATTGGTTATAATTTCTTTGAACTGGAAATACGAGCTTCCTACCTAATATATTATTAAAATAAAAGTGCTATCCTAAGAACATTTTTGTCCTTTTAATCTGCTATTTCCAAAGAGAAAGATAATACTGGAGCTTGATTAGTTCCCCTTTTAATATAATACTCTAGCGAGTACACATTTCACATGGTATGGCTTATTTTTATATTTTAGGTAATTGGTCAAAGCATGAAACTTTCATTTCCTCCGTAACTTTATCTTTTAGAATGACAGCAATTCTTCAGGAGCAGGTGGGCCAGTGAAAATAACAGAAAACCGATCCAAGAAGACCAGCTTCTTCCGCTGTTCGCTGCTTTGATGAACTCTTTCCTTGTGAGAGACTGCAGCACACCCAGAGGGTCCTTTCCTGCTTCCCTGAAAGCACAGGTCCCCCAACCCGAGTCACCCCGCCCAGCTGCTGCGGAGAGCACGAATGAACTTAGACTTCTTGACATAGAACACCAAGCGAATTTCAGCCTAGTGGCCTCAAAAAAGAACAGGTTCCTTTTTACAAACACGGAGGCGATGACATGGAGACACACGCAAGACCTAACCGATTTTTCCTTTCTTTACTGCCTGCTGCAGAAGCTGCTATTTTTCTTTTCCACTTTTGCACATCATCGTTAGCTTTTTCCTCTGACAGCGTGAAGTTAGACTCCTATCTGGCACTTTTGTGTCGTGAACCTCTAAACAAATATGAACACTTGGGATGTTTAAAAGACAAAACGTTAAGCAGAGGTTGATATATTAAAGGACAATTTTAAAAATTAATGGGAAGGCCCGTTTATTCATCACAGGCCACAATATCTTTATTTCTTTAGATTCTTTAGATTATTTCTTTAGATTATTTCTTATTTAATTATTTCATTCCTGATTTTTTTGTGTCATCTGGGTAGCTGAATGAATTGCTTTTTAAATGTATATCACCTCTGCCTAATCAATAGAAACGACATTTGGAAATACTATTATCTCACTTTTCCAGGGGTTTGTATTTGCTATGCTTTCTCATGTTTGGCATATTTTACTTAGTTATATAAAACTAATAACACATTGAAACAGTGCTATCTGTTTCTATTTATGAACTTCTTCAACTGAAATTTTGCATAGGTAGAATTGTCTCATTTAGAGTTTTATTTTTAGCATCACATCAGAATATATTTTTTTTCTTAGGTTCACCCTTTAGCTTGCTGGTTTTGTTGTAATAGCCATTTTGTACCAACATCCCTGTCTGTAAGAGTTAACAAAAGTTAGATTTAGATTTTAGCAGAAAGCATATCTGTAGGGAGAGGGATTAACTTGTTGATACAAATTTAAGAGACAAGAGATAGTCCTAATGATGGTGAAAATAATGATTTTTGGTTCTATTTTTTAAAAAAATATGTGGACTTAGAATATCCTTTAGGAAAAGTCTTGACTTTTTAATTAGAGAAAATATGATCAGCATTTTAGTTTTAAAACAGTACTTATTGAATATTTAGTGCCCAGTTTCATCCGTTTAGGTGCATTGTGACAGAACTTTGTCCAGGCATTTGGGCTGAAGCCTTTCTCCTCAAACACTGATACTGGTATTCCTATTGTAGATGAAACTATCACATTTAAAAAAAAAAAAAATCAGTTAGCATCAACTTATGTGCCAAATTCAGATTATAATGTCATTGTTGTTATTGTAGCTTTCAGTGTCATAACACAGAAGGGAATAGGATAGAGGTGACTAAGAATGTGAATTCTGTTTTAATGAATCTTTCTGTCATGCCTGCCAAGACTGCTACCATGCTAGTTAGTTCAGAACAGAAGATAGAAGTGGAAATGGTGGAATGCTTGTTACCACAACGATTTCTGCTTCACATTAGGATCTGTTGTTTAAACGCTTGGATCAGTCAGCCTTTACTACTTGTTTTAAAACTTAGAAACAATTTGGTGGCTACATATATGCCAGAGCTATTTTTGATGTCTATACTAAACTTACTGTTGACAAGTTTTAGCCTCCTTGATTTTGTTTGTTTTGTTAGTTACAAATAAGCTGAAAGTTACTCATTGCTGTCCCAGTGTAATTAGTAGTTCCGTGGTTGAAAGTTGAGTGTAAGTCTGCCATCTTCAGAGTAGGTGCACATATGAAAAGAAAAAGTAATTTCTTGGCAACATCTTGTTTAATTACCTGGGGAAAAAAATCTAAGCAGTTAAGTTTTCTGGCTGGTAATAAAGTACTTTCTAAAGGGCAAGTGCTATGACACCATGTATGAATGTAATTCTCTTAGTATTTACCTCTGACTATTTGGTGTCTTAACACTTTGGTTTCTATCTCAGGGGTTGTCTGCAAACCAAAACTGACACGTTCTGTGGTTAGTCTACATTTTTTTTTAGCAGAACGCTTTGCTTTTGTTATGTTTCTTCACTCTCCTTTTGTGTTCTGTAGGTATAACTAGTCTCCATGAACTTCTCTTTGAAAGAGCCTGTAAAAATTAGATGAGTCTATAAGTGCTCCTTGAAGTAGCAGCACACTGGGAGTATACACTCTGTTATATAGAAATAAATTGTCCTTGCTATTTTCTTACATTTAGCTTTGCTAAATTGTATATAATTTGAGCTAAGACCATAGGAAATTTACTTTCTGCATGGTAAAATGACCCAATAAATATTTCTTTTGCTTAATGTACATATAATGCATTATTTTTTCTATTTGTAGATGGATTTAGTGACAGATAACTGTCTGTTCCCTGCTGAAACTGAAGAAATCTAGTTTTTTTGTGAACATTTTTGTGGTCTTATGGATAAAGGTACATAAAGATTTTTGCAGCAGTATTAGTGGCTCAGTGGCTGCACTTTATTATCAGTATATTAAGTTCTGATGATTGGACTAGACCTTTTCAAATAGAGTCTGAGGATACCGGACAATGAAAATGTGCTGTAACTAAGTAGCATGCAAATCAGTTGATTGTAAAATGTTTCACTGGGAACTTATTTTAGCTACATTTTACTGCAGACAGATTATGACTAATCCACCTGTGCATCAGTTAGCAGATGCTGCAGGGTTTCTTACTATTTACATGAACATTTTGTGCAGTCTTTGTTATAAATTTTCAGAAGACTATACTCATTACTTTGAAGGACTATTTTAAAATTATACCTCATTTAGCTAACTAGTATTCTAATACCTGGTATAAAAACCGTGAGCCAGCCTTTAAACATCAACACAATTTAGATTATATGTTTTGTTTTGTTTTGAATTGAAGGCATCCTTGGAAAAAGGTAGGTGATATCTTCATTTAGAGTAGAACATATATGTTATTCCAATAGTGTAAAAAAAAGTATTATCTCCCTGCCCCGGTAATTAATTTAGCTGTGCAATATAGATACATTTTTGCAGAAGTTTCTAAGAGATTATAACACCATTTTACTGAAAATCTGTATTATGGCTTATAAAGTTTTTCCTGTGATCAGTAAATGATACATGTAAGCAGACCTGTTTTTTAAGTTTATGATTTAGACTCCTTTGTAAGTAGTTCTTAATCTTTGAAAATGAGCTTCTAAGCTTAAAAATTTTAAACTGTATTTCATTATTTTATTACGTTATCTCAAATTTTAAGCAATCTTTTAGATTTATCATTCCTTTTTCTTTGTTACATTGAGAGCACAGAGCAATGTCTAAAAATGAAATCCTTTAATGTAAAAGGACCTAGAAAGATAGGATATGCTAATAAAATTTCAAATCCTAGCAAAATTTTACAGTAGGATTAGCCTTTCTTTAGACTGATAAAAATAATGGGTGTCATGTTCACTATGAAAAAATCTTAATGAGCTAAATGTACAGAAATGGAAATGAGCAGTTATTTTAGGGATATTTCCAGATTTTACTTCATTTGAAATGTGTGCCATATGCAATTGCATTTCTTGTTGCCAATATCTAGTAGAACTTTTTTTTAACCTTTAAAAAATATGAATTATGATAGTTCATTCCTATGGCCTTACAGATAGGTTTTATTTTGTTTGCAGCTGACACTGCAGTTCCTTTAATACAAGACACCATAAACTATTTGACTAAAATCATGCCTCAATGGGAACTATATAGTTTTTCCCAAGAATTATCCTTCTATGTATGTTTAGACATATTTTATTTTTTTTCTCCAGTGGCTTAATGTGAAAAGCTCCTGCAGATAAAATGGACCTGTCATGTGGTTGATCTTGTTTAAGCCAATTCATTAACTATGTACTGATACTGATGCTGTGGTTTTTTAAAAAATGGATTTTATTCCAGGTGAACTTTTTTTTTTACAATAATGTTCATCTAAAATAAAAAGTACGTAATGAAAATGTTCTTGATTCTGAAGTATGTTGCATATTTTTATGTGGTTCTGTAAATTTGCTAAGTGTATGATTCAAACAATGGGAGACTTGTTACATGTTAAGAAACTATTTCCCATCTGGAGTTAAAGACATACAAATTGCCAGACTGAACTCATACTTAGTTCAGAATACACTGAAGTTATTCTGTTGTAGAGCCTGCAGCCTTAAATTGTTTGTCCTGCTCTTTTTATTCCTTGCAGATTTATTTTCTGATGTTTTGTTTCTACTGAGAAATAAGTTTGATGGCACCAGCCCTGTTTCTAGTCTCAGCCTTTTTCATTCATCCCACAACCATTTCAAACTTGCAGATTTTTTTTTTATAGCTTCCTGCCTTTTTTCTCTCAGTCCTGGTTGGAGGTAGGTAAATAGTAGTTTCTTTGATTTCTTATGGCTGATTTATGTTGTCCTTGTCTTTCTCTTAACATGTTCATCATGGGGCCATAATTCGTATTCTTGCTGCCAGGGAGCTCAGATTTGAATTCCATCGTCTGGTGTTAAATAGCTAACCATCTGTGTGGTTCAAGTCACCCAGTGGGACAGTCATGCATGTACCGCCAGTGTTCAAGCCATCAGGAATGTGTCTTCTTACATTTCGTTTTTTAAAAAATCAGTAGTGAGTACTGTTTCCAAGCTGAAGCTGAATTCACTGTAAGAGTATGTGGTTGTTACTTTGGTCTCAAGTTTCTAAGTGTTGCTTCCTCAAGATTCTTACCTTATACCACAAATAAAATCTGTGCTAATAGGACAGGATCTTCAGATTGGCTCATGTAGGGCCAGTAGCTTCATTCTGTCCTGTCATGGGGCCTTCTTACTGTGCCCAGCAGGATGAAAATGACATCACTTCTTATCAAGGATGCTCGATGGATCCCTCCATCCTAAGTTCTCTTGTGGAAGATGTCCTGTCTTCCCTCTGCCAAAGCCAAATTTCCCCCGTTTTTTCCTACCACACATTGACTTGAGAATGCTCTGCCAATTGGCTTTTACTCCTACATCTGTTACAGTCACAGTTAGATCTAGTGGACACATTTCACTGGTACCTTTAACCTCTCAACAACCCTTCTTTCTGAAACACTTTTTCCCCTTGGCTTTCAGGATACTATATGCCATTTTCCTCATTACCTTTCTGACTGCTCCTTTTTTAGTTCTTTTGGTGTTCCTCTTGTCCTGCTCTTTTTATTCCTTGCAGATTTAGTTTCTGATGTTTTGTTTCTACTGAGAAATAAGTTTGATGGCACCAGCCCTGTTTCTAGTCTAAGAAGGTTAGCTTCTGGCATGGGACCTGTTCTTTGTTTCACTTAAGTGATTCTATCTTCTGTCAAGGCTTCCAATAGTCTGGAGCCTCAATTCTAGAACTTTAATCTAGGGCGTCCCTGATCCTATCTATAAATGTAGTTGCCTGCTGAATACCTCCATACAGAGTCCTATAAACTAAATTTCTAAATTTCAGGGTATCCAAAATGATGTCCACAATTGTGTGTACTTCCCTCTTTTTTCATCTCCACAGCTATCATTTAAGGCAGCAATCTCTAGAGGCCACCATCCTTGACACTTCCTCTCTATATAATCTAGTTCATTAATCACTGGATTCTGTTTGCACAGTTCCTAAGTCTCTCTTAAATGTGTCTGTTTCCATAGTCCTGCTACTTTCCTGATTTAAGACTCAGAAATTGAGTAGTGTATAATTTCTACTTTTCAAAGTACTGATAAGATATTTAGTGAAATCCCTGCGCTCCAGGAGATTGTATTTATGCTAAGGGGAAGACAAAAAGAGCAAATGAGTAAAATGGACTCTGATATCAGAGAACAGAGCTGGGAGATACTACTCTTGCTCTACGATAGAGAAAACCTTTTAAAACTTTCTGAAGATTTGGGGGTGAAATTAAAATGAGCTCGCCAATACAACCCTGAAAGGACAGCTTCCACCACTATTGCATCTTTTCCATCTGTGGGTTATTGCCTGGTTCACTCTTAACCCAGTCTGGGTTTTATATATGATGAAGCACGATGTTCCAGAAACTGCAAAAAAAAAAAAACTTTGAAAAAGATTCCATTATTTAAAAAGGAATCCTGCCTTTGACCTGCGCCGCTTTTTAGCGGTGGTAGAATCTTTCCTCCTCCTCGTTGCAGGGGCTCTCGAGTGATCGGGCACAGCCTGGCCGCTCCCAAACGTCTGGTGGCTCAAGGTGGAACTGCCTAAGAGTCCTGCGCTCTAGGGGTCGCTTCTCTCCCCCGCCCGCTGCCCCGCCCACAGCCCCGCCCACAGCC
>NW_022900937.1:15297104-15330651 GCF_012274545.1 Fukomys damarensis
GTGCCCCTCGCGTCCCCTCAGGGCCCCAGCGCTGGCTTCTGCGGTCGCCATGACGGCGGCCGTGTTCTTCGGCTGCGCTTTCATTGCCTTCGGGCCCGCTCTCGCACTCTACGTGTTCACCATCGCCACCGAGCCATTGCGTATCATCTTCCTCATCGCCGGGTGAGGCTGCTGCGCGGGGAAATCCGGACTCTGGTGCTCCCCTCCCCCGCCGGGGTCCCCGCGACCTTGGGGTCCCCCCAACGGCCCGACCTGTTGGATTGGGGGGGCGGGGGAGAACGGAGACCCCGCGCCCCCTCGCGTTGTGGGTTCTGAGACCCCGCGGCTGGGCAGGTCCGAGGTGGGCTTTAGTGCGTGGTGACCCCCCTAAAGTGCTGAGGACCTCTTGTGGCTCGAATAAGGGAAATTATGGATAAATTCACATAGGCATCCTTCATTTTTCTGGAGATGGATGATATCTTTTCCTTGATTCTCAGCAGCGCCTGCAATCTCCAGGGGGTAAGGCCGTCAGCATCTAGACTCAGGTCTCGCCTCTGCCCTTAGAGTCACCTGGGACCAGGTGCTGCCTGTTGCTCGCTCCGCACCCCGGATCCACCAAACCAGGAGGTCTGCCGGGTGGAATTCGGGCTCAGGTTAGGGTCCGTTAGGAATTTCAGGTGTGCGGCCCAAGGTGGAAACCTCTGAGAACAGACGCACCTGATCTTGGCACCGTCTCTTGGGAGCTTGGTGAATACCGAACTCTGGCGGTGGATGTGATCATAACCTCAGTTTTCTCTTTGACAGCTCTTACTGGGGTGTGCATTGGGCCTCACTGGCCAAGCAAGTGATTCCCATTTTTCTGAACTACTTCACCTCTCACAACTGTATTGAAAGTGCTAAATTGCCTGTTACTTAAAAACAATAGGGATTTGGGATAATGGTCTGTCTCTAAAGCTTGCTGAAATCATTAAAATCCGCAGGAGTGTTGTAAGAACCAGGCCTCAAAAACTGACCTAGATCACAGTGCAGCTTTTTAACCTATGGATTTTATACCAGTTACTCTTAATAAAGATGTAATCTTTTTTTCTAGAAAAGCACTATCTTTTCAGGTACCTGATGGTTAAATCTGTAATTTCTAGTAGGTCTTAAATTAACAAAAATTTGAATAGTTGCAGGTTGTATGTTTTATTGTTTTGGCACATCACTGGCAAAGCATTGGTTAGGAGAGTAGTGAATAACCAGGTTTCCAGGGAGGAAAGAGTAGATTCTGCAGATGTGCATAATAGGGTCACTGAAAACAAGTAATTGTTGGCTAAATCCCAATTTTCCCTGTGGACTACATGTGGGCCTCACCAGGGAAGGTGCATCTTCTCTAAGAACAAATGACCCAGGGCACTGCTTTATGAATAATACTTTTTCTTTATTAAAAAAGTCAAGAAATCTATTCTTGAAACCCAAGCAGGTTCTTTTTTCAATTTGAAATGAATATTAATCCTGTCTTTGTGCTCACTTGTAATTTTTGTGTATCTTAATTTTCAGAGCTTTCTTCTGGTTGGTGTCTTTACTGATTTCATCACTTTTTTGGTTCCTGGCAAGACTCATTACTGACAACAAAGATGGACCAATGCAAAAATATCTGCTAATCTTTGGGGTGTTGCTCTCCATCTTTATCCAAGAAATGTTCCGGTTTGCATATTATAGACTTCTGAAGTAAGTTGTCTGTTTTATTTTTTTCCAGTTATATTTGAATCCTGTTTGCTAGTTTGAAACATTAATATTGTGTGGTACTTGAGGGTCCATTTTTCTCTACATAGTTCTCTTAAAAGGCATTAGCACATATCCAGCCAGCAAGTATTGCGTATTCTTTTAACTTGTGGACATTTTTTCCTTTATTCATTCAAAAAGTATTTCTTGAGAATTTATTCAGTACAGTACCAAATACTGCCCTAGGCATTGAGGATACATCAGTGCTTAAAAGACTGTCTGGCCTGCTTGACCTTGTACTGGTCAAGAAATGAATGGACAAGAAAATAACTTTGTATGTTAGAAGAAATGCCCTGTAGAAAAATAGTATAGGGAAGTCACTGAAACAAGAAAAACTCTTACCAGTTAGAATTTGTGTTTTTTCCTATTACCTAAAATTCATAATTCTTAGGGAGATTATGCCATCTGCTACAGTATTTTGAAAATGGGTTCGTTTTGTGGTATTTCCTGTGGTTTCAAATCTATAAAATAAAAAGTTTTAAAAAATTCCTTGTGCACAAGCTTTGTTTTGGGGCCATGAAGTACATCGTCTCTGTGACCTTGTGAGGACCTCACATGGAATCACTGGTTTGAAACTCAACTTGAACTCAGAACCATATTTCCTTTTAGACAGTTATGAAAGTGGCTTTGATTATATAGTGGGAGTTAGCAGAGTGATAAATATGTCATCTTTTTTTCATTTCTGCAAATGAGATAATTACAGTTCTCCATGACCTTAGTAGACAAAATCCAGATTGAACATCAGCAACATCTCTTAATAGGTTTCTGATAATTTTTTGCTGCCAATGTAGTAGACCTGTATTTTTTACTTGTTGTAATAGATTTTGAATTCTCTTTTCATAATGAAGCAATTATACATTACAAATTGAAAACCAGGAAGGCATTGCCTAGGAACAAAAGCAATTTCTTAGCCAAGTTTTAAAAATGAAATTCCTATTAGTCCCTGGAAATATTAAAGAGCAACAAATGAATAGCAAAAGTACCATTTAAAGTCAGGCATCATGTTATATATGCCTGTTGTCCCAGCTACTCAAGAAGCAAAGGTAGGAATATCCCTCTGAGACCGGTCTAGGCCACAAAGTGAGACTGTGTCAAAGGAAAAATAATGTCTTAATTTTCACAGGAACATAGTATCCCTAAGAGATGGACATCTAGCTGTGATTGAAATGTGTCTAGCTGGGCGTGGTGGTGCATGCCTGTAATCCGAGTACTTGGGAGGTTGAGACAGGAGGATTACTGTGAATTCGAGACCAGCCTGCACTACATAGTGAGTTCCAGGTTGGTCTCAACTACATAGTGAGACCCTGTCTTAAAAAAACACAACAACAAAGAAACTAAAACAAAAAAATGTATCTAGTATACAGCAGTAACTATCATCCTATAATTTTTATTTTTTATTTTTTTGGGTACTGGAAATCAAACTTGGGATCTTATGCTTGCAAGGCAGATGGTGAAACCACTGAGCTAAATCCCTGGCTCCACGTTAGATTCTACTTGTGCTAACAGATGCCTTTGTTTGTAGTATTTTTACAGTGCATTTTTAATAAGCCTTTGGAATATTCTACAGAATTTTCCTAGCAAATTTTAGAAGTGTTATGTAATTGTATTACAATAAGTTTGGCAGTTTTCTAATACTTTATTGATGACTGGAATTTAGATGGTTAATTTAAATTGCTCTTTTATGAATAGTAATTTTCAGCCTGGTAAAACTTTGCACAGTGATAAATTGGCCTGTGGCTACAAGTCATAGCTTTTTCTACATTAATTAAAAAAAAAGTCATATTGCACACACTGCATGTGTTCCCTAAAACAGACAGTTTAGGCAACCCTTATATCGCCTAAAATGTCTAGACATTAGAAATTTTCTGTTTGGATTGAAACTTTTGTAACCTAATTTTCTTTTAATGCTGATACCATAAATATTTTATAATTCTAGAAAATCATTTATACAAAAAACCCTTGTTGCCGCAATGCAGGTATTGCCAATGCAGGTATTGAACTCATTTCTCAAGTTCTTTCATTAAACTATGCCACCAGTTCTGCTACAGATTTTTTTTTTTTTCAAAAATTGAGACAGAGTCTGTGCAGTTCAGGCTGGCCTTGAACTCAGGGCACTCTGCCTGCCTCAGCCTCCCAAATTCTAGGATAACAGATGTGTGCCCTCACCCCTGCTACATTTTTTTAAAAGAGGCAGTCTGTTTTTTAAAATTTCTAAAATGGTACAATCTGTGTTCATGTTCCTTGATACTGTCCTCCCCGCCACCTTTTTTTTTTTTAAAGAAAACACTCTTCCTCTCATGCATAAATTCAAAAAAGAATAGAACAAATGAGAAAGACTTGGATTTATCAGTTTTTAAAAGTTTGTATTTTAAAAATTGGAATTAAAAATTTTTCCTTTTTCATTTTTATTCTTGGAAAACAGCACACACAAATTTACCAGTTCACTGAAATGATCAGATTAAAAACACTGCTTCTTGTATGGTCAGTCATGTGCTGTTGCTTATCAGAAACAAGGAAACTGATGATTTGTGCTTTCTCACTTCCCGATGTTAACACTGAGAACTGGGAGTGCCTGAATGTTTCCTCCCACAACATAGAATGAGGAACTTCCCTAAACTTTTGAATTTTTAATATATTTAATATATTTATGATAGCAGTATTTTACCAAATAGTGAATGTCTTTTACTCTTTTTTTTTTAAGCTACAATCCTCAGCCCCTTTTATTTACTCTTGAACAGTTTATTTAAAAATGAAATCCTCCAAAATTTATTGATTTTACTATATGGATGCATTTGTTAATGGAGATTATTACTATTTTGTATACAACTTGTAAGCTTTAATTAGTCCTTACTAGCAACCCTGTGACAGATAACTTTGTTTAGGAAAAGTGGACAGTTTCATTGGTTACTACTCCAGAGAAATAGGAAGATAATCACTTGAATTTCTGACTATTGTCCTGGCAGGCAACCCAACCCTCTTCCTGTTGGAGACCACCAAAATAGCACATTTGTTCCTTTGGTGTCTACAAAAGCAAAGGACCCTTTTCATTATGTATACTACTATTCTGGTTGAATTCTGCATTGCCTTAGTGTAATCAATGATATTTATATTTGTGTAAAGAATAAACTATATAATGAATATGTGTATCTTGAAATTTAAAATAACACAATGCCCAGAAAAACAATTATGTTCTGGTTAATTTGTCTCTTTTTAGAGTTGGTCTTAACTCCCTTATGTTTCAGTGCTTGCTGATAAATCATTCTAAAGTGTTTTTATTCCTTTATTATTTTAAGAAACATACTTTATAGTAAGTATAATTTAAATATACTGTTATACTGTTAGAGAGTGTCTAGCCAGCCACTTAGTAATAGTGACAGCAGTGGAACTGACCAGCCACACCTAGCATTGCTAACATGTCTGCATGGGTGATAGGACTCATGGTGAGGATGTGACTTGGCTATAGCAGGAGCATGGATACGGTCACACTGAAGATCATTCCTTATCGTGCAGTTTTTATCCTTTCAGGTATTCATTTATCCCCTATCTTGAGGATAACATTTTATTCTATAGACTTGAGTAAGAGTATTAAGGTATACTTGAGTATTAGTAAAAAGAATATATAGAGAGTATATTCTCCTCAAGCCTAATAGGTGTTATGAAATAAATATATAACATATTTTAGAATCAGAAGACCATATGATTAAGTACCATGCTAAACCCTTTATAGGATTTAAGAGTAAGGAAAGATTAATGATTACTAACCATTGGTAGAGGCAGCTTTAAGAAATCGCTGCCTAGAGACTGGAGTGTGCCTAGCATATATGAGACCCTGGGTTCAGTCCCCCACTACCAAAAGAAAAAAAAATTCCTGTCTAAACCAGATGAGAACAGAGTTTGGTTTTACAGAGTAGAAGGCAGAGAGGAGGATGGTGGCGTAAGTGTAGTCCTAGTGGGGATACAGCCCAGTGCTAGAAAAATGGACATGAAAATTAGTTTTCTGGGGAAGAGAAAACAATTCAGAGTGATAAATTCCACAGGGTATTGAGATAAACATTGACCTCATATAATAGAGTATTGCTATTTTTCTTGTTAAGCTAAATCACTGATGACTTGTTTATTTGTATATACTGTATATTTCTTTTATATGAACATCATCACATAAAAGGAAGAAGTTAGTTGGAAATTTCAGTTGACTTAACTTGAAAATATGCTGAGTATTATTTAAATGGCATCTAGAGGAATATGACCCAATCAGAAACCTCAGTAAATATCTGGATTGGAAGTGTCTTATATACTTTTCTAATATACATCTTTTTCTTTTTTCTTTTTAATGTGTGGTTTAATTTTAGGAAAGCCAGTGAGGGTTTGAAGAGCATAAACCCAGATGAGACAGCACCTTCTATGCGTTTGCTGGCCTATGGTGAGTTAGAACTGTGTGGTGTCATTAAGAAAAGAAAATTAGACTTGACGTAACAGCCATTTTTATCTTTTATATCTTTATAGATGCCAAGCACCATTTTATTACTGCCTTTGTCTCTCCTTACTTATCTTTCCTGTTTCCTTATATAAAGGAAAGTGACTATCGATGATCCTTATCTGTATGCTCATTAAATATTAACCATGTTTGAAAGTTAGGATTTTGACACTGTAGTTAATTTTTTTTCCTAGTTAACAATTTTGAGGTGTTGTAACTATTACTACCATGACACTGGCTATATTAGGAACGCTCTTATATCAATGCAGTTATTATCTCTGCATGTTGTGCTTTCAAACTTACACTTAAATCTTGAATCAAGGTCCCTCAGTTGAGTCAACTCTCTCTGGCCCAGGGATCACACCTTAAAATGTACAATTATCCCCCCAAGCTCAGTTCCAGTTCTGAGCCAACAAACTTACCCTGTAGACTCTGTTCAATTTTAACACAAGCCAGAGCTTCACTGTTGTATCCTCTTCTGTGCTTCTGCTTCTTCTGTGCTTTTCTAGATTTTTTTTTAACTTTTGAAATTTCTCTGCCATGTTCCGTTGTTCATTTTCTCCTCTTTGCTAATCATTTAGCCAGTCATACACCTTTCCAGAGTCAGTTGTCTTCCCCTCAGCAACAGCATGTGTCCATTCCCCTTCAGCAAAATAGTATTCTTAGTCCTTAGAAATTTGATTTGAAGAGAATTCATAGCAGGAAAAGGATTTGACTGTGTTTTCTTTCTCTTTAGTTTCTGGCTTGGGCTTTGGAATCATGAGCGGAGTATTTTCCTTTGTGAATACCTTGTCTAACTCCTTGGGCCCAGGCACAGTGGGCATTCACGGAGATTCCCCTCAGTTCTTCCTCAATTCAGGTATGTTTCTGGTAGCTAGGAATGTTTAGGCTTCTACTCTTAATTGACTCATCCTTAATGAAGTTCACTTATCTTAGGAGTTTGTGTCAGTAGGAATTTATGTTATCCCTTTAAAGGCGAAATACGGTTAGGCATTGTAAAGTGAAGGACCTAGGAAAATAAAAATTTTGCTGAGTGTTTTAGAATTTCAGAGTACAATTTAGCTTACATAATATTTGCTTCTTATTGTGCTATATTAGTGGTGTTTCTGTATAGTTGAACTATTACAAGTTAATTTTTATAAGGTACGTGTTTTCAGTTATACTATGTCTATCTTCAGTATAAGTCCTAATCTTTATTTTATTTATTTATTTTGTTACTGGGGATCAAACTCAGGACCTTGCACTGGTGAAGCAGGCGGTTGAACCACTGAGCTAAATCCCTGGCCCTCCTAAGCTTTAATTTGTAATTTATAATTTAATCTTGAAATTGAGAGGAAAAGACTAATTGATGAATTGATCTTTTTATCCAAAGATAGCATATGGAAGGGCAACTCAATTCAAATTGCTCTTTCATCTATCAGTTGAAAAGTGACACCGATTGCAATAAACAAAACATTTAATTTAATAATATGTATAAATTGAATAACATTTCTCCTAAGTTCCACACGAAGAAATAGAAGGAAAAAAATCCACTGCATTTGTAGTTATCTCTGCAGCAGTTATACCACTGAAATAAGTAACCTTACATACACATCTGTTCTTTTTGTTGTTTTTTTGAGACAGTTTCACTGTGCAGTTCAGGGTAGCCTCGAACTCATGCTGATCCTCCTGCCTCAGCCTTCTGAGAGCTGGGATTACAGGTGTGTGCCACTGTGCCCAGCTGTTCAATTACATTGTTATTAACATCCATGCTAAAGCTCCTAAAGGAGCTTGTGGTGTAGTGGAGGGAGACAAAAGAAGTGAGTGCTTACAAACACTTCAGTAGGAGTTTAAAATAATAAGAAAAGTGTGAAGAGGAATGACCAATTTAAAAAAGAAAATTGCTGCAGTTGAGAGACATCCTATATGTTGTGGTGACACCTAAACCCAGTGGACATTCCATCTCCATTCTTTTTTTTTTTTTTTTTTTTTTTTTTTTTTTTTTCTTTTTTTTTTTTTTTTTTTTTTTTTTTTTTTGGTTTTTTGAGACAAGATCTCACTATGTAGTTGAGACTGATCTGGTACTCGCTATGTAGCTCAGGCTGGTCTGGAACTCACAGCGATCCTCCTGCCTCAGCCTCCCTAGTGTTGGGATTACAGGTTTGCACCACCACACCAGGCCATCCATCTCTATTCTCAGGTGACCTTTGTTCCTATTCATTTCAGCCTTGGCATCTCCGGTCTAAATTACTGCCATTATCCTACAGCTAGTAACTCTTTCCTTGCCACACTTTGCATGTGGATCCATCCTGTATGCAGCCACCAAATTAATCTTCCTTTTTAAAAGTTCTCAGAAAGCTCTTGACTTTCCATTGTTGATACAAATTAAAAATCAAGGGGACCAGGGATTTAGCTCAGTGGCACAGCACCTGCCTGGCCAAGTATGAGGTCCTGAGTTCAATCCTTGGTACTGCTCCACCCCCCAAAAAATCAAGGCCCTTTAACTCTGGCTACAAGTTAGAGGACAGGGAACTGTGTTAATGGGCCATTCTTATTTAGTAATGCCTAATTTAACATAGCAAATTATCTTCCTTGTAGATATTTTATAATGGCAGTGGAAACCTCACTGGAAATATTGCATAACTAGAATATTCCTGGCAAATCTGTTTATGATTACATGGTAAGATAGGTTTTTAAAACAAATATAGTAGTAATAGTTAGATTCTTTTGGAGTCTAATGTGAATTAATAAATCAGCCATGTGAGGAGTGCTGCTAGAGTTTTGTATACTTTCATACACAAGTCTGTTGTTACCTTGCTAAAAAAGCTTTCTTCCATCTTCAAATTTCTCCAGCTTGTTCCACTAGATGGTGCTAAGTCCCTATAGTGAACAGAGTTGTTTTCGAAAGACCAGTTTAAAATTACTCCCTTAATTACCTCTTTGCCTGGTGGATTCATTCTTTTGGGGTTCATGGAGTTGTAGTCCTCATTATCTAGGATATCCTTTGGGACATTTGGAGTGGTGGTTTGGTAGTCATGAATTTCTTCAGATGTTCTTGGTCATGGATGTATCTTATTTGTCCATCAGTTTTGAAAGATAGTTTTGCAGGGTACATAAGTCTGGGTCCTCCTACTCTTTTTTTTTTTTTTTTTGTCCCTTCCTTCCTTTTCCCCTACTCTTCCCTTTTCCCCCTTTGCATTTGAACATTTTCTTCCCATTTCCTAATATCTGTTACACATTTTGGTCCTTATTTGCACTTTAAGTTTCTCACACCAGAGAGACAATGGGGTATTTAAACGTGTGTCTGGTTTATTTCACTGATGCATCTGTTTAGCTAAAAATATCTCAAGTGCATCCTTCTTTATAGCTAAGTAGTACTCCACTGTAAAAATATCTACTTTATCCATTCATCAGTTGATGGGCGTTTGGGTGTTTCTAAGATTTAACTATTATAAACTATTGCTATAAACATATATGTATATCGCAGTGGTATGATGCTTTCAATTCTTTGAGAAGATAGCAAGAAGGGGAATAGCTGGGTCAACTGACCTCTAGTTTTAGTTTTTTTGAGGAATCTCCACATTGATTTCCACAGTGGTTGCACCAGTCTACTTTCCTGCCAAGAGTGGAGAAGGGTTCCTTCTTCCCTGTAATCCTGCCAGCATTTGTTATTCATTTATTTTTTGATGACATCTGTTCTTTCTGCAGTGAGATGGAATCTCAGCATTTAGTTTGGATCTCTGAAATGTAAAATTACTCTTTTAGAAGAGAGTAGAAGAAAAAGTTGTAGGGCTGGGGATTTAGCTCAGTGGTGCCGCTGCTTGCTTGTTTAATGTCTCTGGCCATGTATTAAGCCATGTACATTCAAGGACCTCTTTTCACTGTGGTGTTCCCAGCACCTTGTGGAGTCCTTGTTTCTAGATGGCACTCTATAAATATTTAGTGATGAAAGCAAAGCATAGGTCATGGAGGAAATGCCGTTTGAGTAGAGATTTACTTAAAGATAAAGATTAGCTAGGCAGACAAGAAAGGAGATAGGCTCCTTCCCTATAGGCTTGAAGGTAAGAGACAATGTTCACTGGGCACAGGAAGTATAGTAGTTCCATCTGACTCTCAGTTGCCTACTCTTTTGGGAAGGGTAGAAATAATTCCCAGCTCAGAATTGTTAAGAATTAAATGAAATTAGATATTTATATGCTTTATAAGTTTTATTATGGACTAAAATATAATTTAGGTAGAGAATTTGGTCCTTGGTGATTACAGAACACAATTTAGAGAGGGGAATCTGGGTTTATCATTTTGAATGACCTCTCTTACACTTTAAAAGAAAAATATCTTCACTATTCAATAAAAAAGAATAGCTGATATTTTTTAAAACCTCTCCCAAGCATTTCATTTCTGTTTTTTGAGCAGTGCTCTTATTTAGGTAAGGTTCAAAACTTGAGCCACTATTGCTAAACCCACCAAAGCCACTAGGCAAAATCAGGGCAAAATCAATCCTCATGTGAAGGGTTGTGTTTAGTTGTTAGCATTGTGATTTGACGGAAATGCTGGAGAAGTAAAATTCACATAGATAAAAGTTGTTGGTATTGTGAAAGATCTAGAAGCTATGTTCTATTGAATATTATGAAAGTAAAAGGAATATTGAATTTGAAGCAAGATAAAAAAGGAATGATGGAGATTCACTATTTATTTCAGTTTGTCATTTCCTGTAATAAAATGATATACCCCACACACTTGCATATTCTTCTGGTCATCAAAATATACTTTCTACTGCTTGATTTTGAGCTCAGTCCTGTGACTTGAATTGCTCAGTTAATGAACATGATAAAAGTCAGGCTTAAAAAGATCTTGAGTGGTTGGAGCTCCATTCTTGCACCTGGGTCAAATGCCATGAGACGAACTCGCCCTGTTATAGTTAATGCCCATTTAGCCTGGACCTTGAATGAACACATAGCGCCCTCAGCCCAGGCTGCTGGGAAGGGCCAAATCTGGCAGCTCCAACAGGGTGAAGCTGAACCCAGCCTTTATCAGCCAAAGTGCACTCAGCATAAGAATAAACCCATGTTATTATTAAACTCAGTGAATTCATTTTTTTCATTCATCTTTTGTTTTTGTGGTTGTTGTTTTATTGGTTTTTTTTGGGGGGTACTGGATCGAACTTGGTTCTTGGCAAGCGGCAGAACCACTGAGCTAAATCCCTGGTGCTGTTTGTTTTGTTTGAGACAGAGTCTCCCTCTAAAATCTAGGCTGGCCTTGAATTTGCAATCCTCCCATCTCAGCCCCTCCAAGTGTTGGAATTATAGGAATGCATTACCACATCTGGCTTTCAGTTTTTTATTTACACTGTGGGGCTATTTATTAAAGGTTTAAAACAGCTTTTTAAAAAGGTTGAATAATAGGCATCCCTTCATTTCCTGACTGCCATTTTATAAAACTGATAACATTAGCAACAAAATATCTTGTGTTGATGTCAGAGGCAGTTACTCTCCTGGTGTTAAGTAAAGCAATGTACAACATCAGTATTAAAATGTTAAATATTACACTGACTTTGCCAGTTTGGTTTTCTGAACAAGTTAATTGAGCAAAATAAGGTAAAATTACATGTTTATCTTCAGGAATGTAAAGTTCTGATTATTCCAACATGGCTACAAGACATGATGGCTCTACTAGATGTATTACAGGCCACCTTCTAAGTCACTCATGACTCCTCCTTTCAGAGATGACTGGCTAAGCTGGGCATGGTGGTGTGAGACTGTAATCTCAGCACTGGGAAGGCTGAGGCAGGAGGACTCCCTGTAGGTCAAGGCCAGCCTGGGCAAGTGGTTAGCTAGCCTCTGCTACGGACTTTTCAGCTAAAGCAGTCAAATGCCTTCTACTTCTACATTCATTGTAGACTTTATTTCTGTTTGTTTGTTTGTTTTTGAGACAGGATCTCCCTGTGTACTCTAGGTTGGCCTTGAACTTACTGTTCTCCAGGCCGGCCTCCATCTCTTAGCAACCCTCCTGCCTCAGCCTCCCAAGTGCTGGAATTACATGTGTGCACTACCACGCCTGGCTTTGTGGCTTTATTTCTTATATATGTGTGAAATGGTCCTTAACTTTCTTCATCTATTGGTGCCTTAATTTTTGATGTTTCTTTTATTATTTATTTGTGAGAGGGCCTCGTTATGTAGTTCATGCTGTCCTGAGCTCTGTTGCCCAGGCTGGCCTTGAACTCATAGCAGTCCACTTGCCTCAGCCTCCCAAATGTTGGTGTAATAGGTGCACAGTACCACAACATGCTTCTTTTTTATTTTGTTTCTTTTTTCTTCATTAAATTTTAGAGATTTTTTTTCCTTAGTCATGATAAGCAGGAAACTACCCTCTAAAGATAATTTACATTGGACAAAAATCTCACTTCTTGAAAATCATCTGGTATGGTGTCTTCATTCAGCCCCATAGGCATATACTTTTTTTCCCCACTAAATTCATTATTACTAGTTTGAAAGGAGAAAACAACCTGTTTTCAACTTTATTGCTTCTTAAGCTCCTTCAGATTGATCTTGTGCGGCAGCTCCATGACTGTACTGTATAAGCTGGGAATCCTGGCGTTAGTGCTGACCTGCTCCATGCCTGCTTTCCACCCACATACCCCTCCTGTTGAGACCACCGACCAGCTTACTCTGCTGTCTCTCCATGTCCGTGCTAGCCAGAGTCAATGTTCATATCAGCCGCTCTGCATTGCACAACTTCTGAGGGAATTGTTCACATTGTAACAAGTTTCATGGGTGTCCTGAGATTTTCCATTACTAGTGCTAGAACACGTTTTAGCCAAATTTCCCAGAACCATACTTTTCTTCCACTCCTGTTTGGAAATCTTGGCAGTTGTTATGAGGAATTATTCATCCTTGAGGTTTACTTTGTGGCGGGGGTTTATTCTATTGGATTTCATCATCTTTCTCATTATTCTAAAATTCTCACTAAAGACTTACACTTGAATATTTTTTCTTGAAGTTGTACTGTTGTTTCAGATGGTAAGCTGCTTTTCCATCTCTAGTGGGAATTTCTCCTTACACTCAGTGGGATCATTTGGAATATTACTGATCTCAAAGAAATTCTGGAACACCCTTGAAGTCTTCCTCTTCTCATTAATGCAGGTTCCTCTTTCTAGTTGATCAGACAAACTTATTTTGTTGAAATAATTCCTGGTTCTTCCTTTTTCTCATAACTCACCTTCAATCTAACTGCAAATTTTGTCCCCAGTTTTGTTTAAATCAACTTTTGATAGACTTGGATTTGTTTTATAAATGGCATCAGAAATATATGGTTTGAGCATTGATTTGGTATAAGCTATTTAGACTTGATGATGCTGAAACTATTGTAGGCTAGAGACAAACCTAGAATGGTCCTGATTGGTTTCCTGAAGTCAGTGAAGCAGTTAGAAAGCAGTCAAATCCTGAGCACCCACATCTCCTCCCTGCTGCCTGAATGCGAGGTCTCCCATTAGGGATTTGTGCACCAAGCTGCTGTGAGCACTGCCTTGGACCTCGTGTGCCAGTGGCACTGCCCGCTGAGGACTTTTGGTGTGGTTTGTTAGTATAGCATTTTGGTATGAGTAGCTGACTAATACAGGGTGTGTGATTTTTTTTTTTTTTTAATGTGCACATCAGGAAAAAGTTACTTGTGTGTTTTAAGAGTCTTCTTGGGATCAACAAGCAGGAAGTTAGAGCAGGATTTCTCAACCACAGCACAACTGACATTGCAACCAGAGAATTTTTTTTTTTTTTTTTGGTTCCGGGGATTGAACTTGGGTCCTTGCGCTTGCAAAGCGGGCCACTGAACCGCTGAGCTAAATCCCCAGCAAAAGTTTTATGCTTTTGTTTTTTTTCTTTTTGGTACCAGGGTTCGAACTCAGGTCCTTGTGCTTGCCAGGCAGGCACCGGAACCACTGAGCTAAATCCCCGGCCCAGATAATTCTTTGTTGGGGAAATATGTTGCATATTGTAGGGTGCTGACAGCATCTGTGGCTCTTCAGTAGATGCCAGAAGTGCCCCATCCCCATGTTTGACAGCCCTAGATGTCTGCAGAACACCTCAGTCGAGATCACTGTATTACAGCAAGTGGGTTCTCTTTAGGGAGAAAGTGTCCCACAGTGGGTCTTTTATAAAGTGAGTCCTGAACTGGACGCATTCAAAGTGGGCACTGTGGGATGGATTTGTTTTCATTATCGAGAGGCCTGGAACACAGAGCTTCTAACAGACCTCCAGTGCTGACTCTCTCCACACTGAGTTGAGTAGTGTGCCTCATCCTTCTTGGCATTTCCTGGGAGGACTTTAAACATAGAATTGTATTATTGGCAGTCCATTCAGCTCATAAACAGGTGTTAAAAACACTGATAAATAGAAACGGTAAATTCTATTGAAACACCTGCATTCATTTAAATTGGTTTTGGAATATCTCCTTTCTGACATTGGTATTAAGAGATCGTGCCATACTTTTCCTATTACCCATATTCCGTGTAAGATGGTCTTTCTTTCTTTTTTTTTATTTGTACCGAGGATCAAACTTGGGTCCTTGCACTTACTTGCAAGACAGACAGCAGAACCACTGAGCTAAATCCCTGGTTCTCTTTATTTCTTTCTTTCTTTGTTGTTGTTGTTTGTTTGTTTTTCAGTGCTGGGAATTGAACCCACAGCCTTGTGCATGCTGGGCAAGTGTCTGCCAGTGAGCTACATACCTAGCCCTTAAAACATATTTTTTGTTACCGGGAGCGTTAGTTAGTTATTTTGTAGTAGCTAGGCACGTACACATCTAACAGTAAATGAGATGATAGAATTTGTATTGTTTGAGGGGATAATTTTAGGTTAAATATCTGAGAGAGAACTATCCTGCGACCTATTCAAAGCATTTTCAAAAACATTAATTTGCATTTTCAAAACATGAATTTTCGAACATTTTAAAAAACATCAATTTAGTTCTGGGCCCTGATTTCTCTTTGTTCTAGGTGATTGGATATATCTCAATCCAGAAAGTTTCTGTGACTTGGAGGAATGGGATTCTCTCTCTTCATGGAACCTTTCTCTTGTTTAGAAAAAGAATCTAAAAGCTCATTGGTGTCCACAGCCTATCTCTAGGAAGCTAAGGCCAAATTTTGGCTGTTGCTGCTGGGCAGTGGTAGCCCCATTACTTAGAGATACCCTGGTATGGTAGTGGTGATGGGGCAGGTGACAGCAATTTTCTGCTGTCTGAGGAATCCAGTATTAGCACTAATTGTTGCCTTCCAACCTTGTTTTCATAAGGACAGAAAACTAGATGCCAGGAGTGAGAGAGAAAAGGACACGTGTTACCTCTTAAAGGTAACAAAAAACATTTTGCTTAAATGTACATTAGAGTGAAACATTGTCTGCCAAGAGAATTTGACTTAGAAGATTATCAAAAGAGGAAATCCATTGTCAAACCAGACTGCTGTAGTTGTCATAGAAAGATGTACAATACTTGTTAGAATTGTTTAGCTTTTTGAATATTCCAGAACATTGAAAATTGCAGAAGCTCCTTTTATTAATCTGGGTTATGAACTAATTTTGATATTCTTACAGTTAACTTACAGAAGTTTTTTTCCTCTAAGAAAATTATTAGAACAAAGTAAATTTTAGAGTCATTGAATAACTTTAGGATTTTATATGTAGGAACATGAATTGAGAAAGGTTTATTAATTAAAAAGTAGTGCCCTATGGATGCTATTAGGAAACCTTCATTTCTAGTTGGAATTCCATTTGCTATTAAGTATCAAAAAGGCATGCATGTAGCTATAGCTACTCATATGTGGCAGAATAGTTCAGATGCCCAGGTCTCAATCTTCTTGGAACTCTGATCCATTGTAGAGGGGATAAACAATATATTTCAGTTTTCTGCCATAGCACCTTGTAAGGGCTCATGTTGATCCCCTAAGTCAACCAGAAACTAGTTCTAGCAGTATAAATAAGAGTAAAATAGGAATGTACAATATTTTAGTAAGTGTTTGAGAGACTTCTTTTAGATAATGTATTAGTAAAGTGGTAATTTGCAAAGTGAGGAAAAGTTCTGTAAGACTGTGTTTTGTGCATTGCCATTAGCCCCAGTGCCTAGAACTACCTGTCCCATATTGTGTCCTGAATAAATGTACTTGTTTTGTAGATAATGAAGGAGGAAAGGAGGAGAATAAATGTAAGAGTAGTAAAAAGGAAGAAATCACTTACAACTGTGAAGAATGGTTTTTTTGTTTGTTTGTTTGTTTGTTTTTGAGACAAGGTCTCACTATGTAGTTGAGACTGACCAAGAACTCACTTTGTAGCCCAGGCTGGTCTCGAACTCACAGCGATCCTCCTGCCTTAGCCTCCCGAGTGCTGGGATTACAGGCCTGTGCCACCGCGCCTGGCTAGAAGAATGTATTTTTAATTAATACTCTAGTACCCAGGAAACTTAGATGAAAGTGTAAATTGCTTGCTGCTTTGCTTTGCTTTACTACCTGAGAGTACAGCTTGCTAAGGGTTCTTCCCTTTCATCTTTGAATCTCTAGAACACAGAATGTGGTGGCCATTTATGGTAAAGCTATAGTGTGCCAAGCACTGTTCTTCCTTGCAACAATCCGATGAGGTATTACCCCGTTTTAGAAATAAAGGAAATAGAAGCTCAGAGAGGGCACATAGCTTATCCAGAGCTACCCAGTGGAGGTGGGAGTTCTGACTCAGGATGGTCTGACTCCAAAGATACATACGTATAATACTGAGACCAGATTGTCTGGGTTAGTGATGGCAAGCTTTTTAGAGCTTTCAAACACCCAGCTGCAGCACACGTGCCATAGGTTTGCCATCACTGGCTAGGTGGTCAGTAATTGTGTGTTGAATATACACAAAAATAGAGAAGGGTACCTGTGAGGACAGTCTACTGAGGAGGTGACATTTAAGCTAGATGGGCAACTTAGTAATACCCTGTCTGAAATTTTAGAAAGGTTGGGCTTAATTTAGTTGTAGAGCATTTATGTAGCATACTTGAGGCCCTGGGTTTTATCCCAATTAAAAAAAAAAAAAAGATTTGGATAGGTGAAATGAGGAAGGGTAGATAGGAGGGGTAGAATGTTGAGGCAAAAGTAATGACATGTACAACAGGACAGGGAGAAGGAGGGAGGGAGGGAAGATGGATGAGAATGGCTAAGAGTTCTGGGTTTTGGCCATAAAGGATGTACTTGAAGATTAGCAGAAGAGAGTGTCAAGTTAATTTGCTCTAGATTGTATAAGGCTTTAAATGCTAGTCTGAGATGTCTTGACTTAATTTTGGAGCAAAGTCATTCTGTCAAAGCCTTCTTAGGAAGGACTAAGAAATACTAACTTTGCATTTGGAAGTAAGTCAGGGCCAGTGATGTCTTGAGAATGCTTGCCTGAAGTTTGCAGAATAATGCTTTTTTGGACAAGAACAGACTGAACATCTCACCAGTAAGAGTATTTCCCAACTAGCTGGTCTCTAGGATTTGACCACAGTGGCGTCCTTGGTTCCCCTCAATAGTCATGATAATGCATAGAGAGAAGGGCAAATGTAGGCTGCCAAGCAGATGACCCATTATTGTGGCCTTGCTGTCCCTTCACATTTAGTTGGATCTAGGACTTAAAAAACCTAAGTTCCTATAAGGTATGAACATTTAATGATTAAATAAGTTTTTGCTTTTGTACCAGTTTCTGCCTTGGTCTTTTCTGATGTAGAGAAGATTCAAGACCCTCAATTCCTGGGCATCTTCATTGGTCTCAACTCCACACCACTACCAGGAATGTATCTCCAGGGGGACCTTTCCTTTCCAGAATCATCAGTGGGACTAAAATACACCCTTTTGTTTAGTATGCCTTGGCCTGAAGGTTTTAAAAGCTGTTCATTTGCTTCTCTGTTAAATTTTAAGTACCAGGGATCAAATTCTGGTCCCTGCTCTTGCAAGGCAGGCAGTGGAACCACTGAGCTGAATCCCTGGCCCTGCAGTACTTTTTTTTTTTTTTTTCATTCAGTATTAGATTGTGCAGATCATTTATAGTGTGGGTCATCTGTAGTAGTTCATGGCATGAATATACCATGTTTTATTTTTCCATTCTGGCAATAATGGACATTTTTTAGTTATACAGAGTGCTGATATAAATATTCTGGTATACATCTCCTTGTACACATTTCTAAGATTTTCTCTAGAGGCAGTGCTTCTGGACCATGCACCACAGTCTCCTGGAAGGCTATTTAAACTGGGATTTCTAGGTCCCACCAATAGTTTTTCTGATTCAGGTGTCAAATGAGTCCCAGTGATTTGTATTTCTTTCACACTCTTGGGCTCTGATCAACTTTTGATTTGAGAACCAACTATTTCAGAGTATAGGTCTAGCTTGGAATTGTTAGAGTGGAATAGAGAGTGCAAAAATTTTACTTTATTGGTAAGGCTAGATTCTTTTCCTGCCAGAGAACTGCCAGACTTAGATTTTTCCTGTTTCATGGGTGTTAATGATCTCATTATATGGTTGGAAAGTAATACTAAATACTTTTTTTTCTCATATTAAAACTTGTAAAGTTTATGGAACTTGCCCATTTAAAGAATGTTATCCAGGATACAGATGCATACACACACACACACACACATACACACACACACACACACACACACACACACAATTACACATTAAAACCTATAGGCATTGATCAAATTCAGTGCCAGTTGCTTAAGAATTTTACATAATTATAATGATTTTTAATATTGTTTTATTCTTCCTTTGGTCTTTAAAAAAATGTTCCAAAGAAAAATGCCACTTTCATAAAGAGACTTGTTTCAACATAAGATATCTTCTTAGTTGGAAGTCTTTCTCAAATAGGGCCAAAGGCTAATTGGGGAAAAGCTGGTTAGATTTCACAGTAATCTTGTTGTATTTGTCAGGGAAACCACTTGAAAGTCAGGTCCAAGTTGATTTTTTTTGTTGAACAGGTTCATATTCTAGGGGAAAAGCTGCTGCAGAGGCTGACCTATCCCTCAGAAGCACTGCTTCACAGGTTACTATTAGTGCATTTGTCAAGGTCCTGTTTCTGTCACATGTGGTCAGACTCAGTGCAGTAGGGGGAGCCCAAGGGCCCTCAGATAGTGACAGGGTGTTGAGTAGGCTTTGGTGACTGTTACGTGTAGGACTGGACACTAATGGTTGACTGTCTTTCAGCTTTCATGACGCTGGTTGTCATACTGCTGCACGTGTTCTGGGGCATAGTATTTTTTGATGCCTGTGAGAAGAAGAAGTGGTATGTCCTCCTCATTGTTCTCCTAACCCATCTGCTGGTGTCTGCCCAGGTGAGTGTTGCTGCTATACTCACACTGAGTTTTGGAACTCAAGTCTGTGTCTCAGATGGTATCTTCCATTGCAAATGGAGCACATGGAAAATCAGGAAAGTGGGCTGGGGTTTTAGCTCAGTGGCTCAGTGTTTGCCTTGCAAACACAAGGTCCTGAGTTTGATCCCTAGTACTGAAAATCAGCAAATCAGTCAGTCAAGCAGGAAAGTGAGAAAAGTCATTAAGTGAATGAATTAGTTATTGAAGTTTTATTATAAAAGGACAACCACAAATTTTTGTGGGTCTCATTAAATATTTTTTTTCCATGTGTATTTCCTTTAAGAGATACAGTTAAACTTGAAAAAATTGTGCTTATGTTTGGAAGCACATCTGGAGCAATTTCTATGTCATTATAAATCCCTTAACATAAAAAATTTTGATATCCTTATATCATCACATAGAAATTATTACAATGTTTTAATTACTGGTTAATCCCTTCTGGTTTGTTTGGTTTTTTTTGGGGGGACGGTTATTGGGAAGCTGTCTTTAATAATTTAACTGGTTGGGCCAGGGATTTAGTTCAGTGGGGCCGCCACCTGCCTCGCAAGTGCAAGGTCCTAACTTTGATCCCCGATACCAAATAATAAAAATAATAATAATAACTGATTATTCACTTCTGTTTTTTTGGTTTTTATAAAGCTGTCGTGACCATCTCAATGCATGAAGCTTTTTCCATATATTGTTTAGGTTCAAGGGTGTGGAGTTATGAAATCAAATGCCATGAATATTTTTAAAGTACTTGATCGAGATTGCAAAAGTACACCCCATAAGTGTTATACCATTTTTACACATTTTTATCAATAACAGAAGTGCCAACATCACTTCTTCCTCATTCACATGTTAATTATAATGCCAGTTTTCAAAACAAGCTTAAAAATACTTTATTTATTTTCTCATTGAGTTTATTGGTACATTTTAGGTATACAGTACAATTGCATTCATCATTGGGATCTTGTACCTTTACATGACAGGTCTTGGTTCTCATTTTTACCCCTTATCCCTACCTTCCCTTGATTTATTTTTAAAGTACTATGTAATGTATTGGGTTTGACTTTTATTGAAAATTAATCATATAGTTACATCAGAATCATTTATATCAGAGTGACCTCTGCCACTTCCTTCTCTAGAGCTTTTTCACTTGTTGCCTTAAGTGTTATAAAGGTTCTTCCTGATGACACCTGCCTCCTGCTTCTCTTTTCTCCATCTGTTTACCCTTATCAGGTTTTCTTAAATTGGGCTCCTTGCCCCTCTACTCCCTCTAAAATAACATCTTACTTCCCCTCATACACCTAAAACCTTTTAGCATGTGACAGCAACTATATAAAGCCAAATCTTCGTGGAAAGACAGGAAGGAGTGTACCTTAGATATTAACAGCATTTATCTCTGAGTGTTGGGATTGTCAATTCTTTCATTGTTTGTAGTTATTATCATTTTCCAAATTTTCTACAACATAGTACTCTTATACTTTGAAAGGAAGTTGCAAGATAAAGCAAATCTTCTTATGAATCTAATTGGCTTATTTGTTCATTTAACAAACACGTTAAGTGTCTTCCACATTGCAGGCACTGTTCTGGGTAAACAAAACAAAGATCAAAAGCCCAAGGTCCCGAGTTTGATCCCCAATGCAAAAAAAAAAAAAAAAAAACCAAACCAAAACAAAACAAAAAAAAACCCCCAAAAATATCCCCCTTTATAATCTAGTGGGAAGAAACAAGCAAAAAACAATCTACATAATAAATGAATTATACAGTATGTTAGAAGGTGATCGGTGCTATAGAAAAAGGAAAAGTGTAATTTTTAAAGCTAAGGGATTGTGTGTATGGTCATGTGTGTTCACATTTCTTAGGTGGTAAGGGTAGGCTTTATTGTGACAGTGACATGTGAGCAAAAAAGTCAAATTGAGGGAGGGGGTTGGAGAAGTGGCATCTGGAGAGAGAACATCTGGGCTGAACAGCCATGTGATGGCATGTTTGTTGAAGCCAGGTGGCCAGAGCAGAGTGAGCAAGGGGGAGAATAGGAGGAGACACTGTCAAGAGAGTTGATGGTGGAAGGGAAATAGGAGGTTAGAAGTGAGATTTACATAATGTAAGACTCGAACCTTTACTCTCATTGAAATGAATTGTTGAGTGTTGAAAAAAGACATGATCTGACTCACCCTGTAAGGATCATTTTGCCATGTTGAGAGTAGACTAGAGAAAGGAGGGGCAGTGAGGACTTGGATGACAGAGCAGTGCAAAAAAGAGAAATGATCAGATTCAGGATGTATTTTCAAAAGTGGAGCCAACAGTTTTTCCTGATGAAGTGGATAAAGCATGTGAGAGGAAGAAAAGGAGTCAGGATATCTCCAGGATTTGGGCCCCAACAGTTGAAAGGAGGGAGTTGGCCATCTTCTGAGAGGGGAAGCTGTTTGGGGCCCATTGCTTCGCAGGTACCTATTGGACAACCAAGTGCAGATGTCAGGTAAGCAGATAGATGAAAAGTGTAGAGTTTGGGAGAGACATTTAGGGTAAAAAAGATGATTACGAGGAATTGGTGTAAACAGATAAGAGAAGATGCTTGCACTCCAGCATTGAGATTGAGGAAAAGCAGAGGAGTTGGCAAAGAAGGTAGAGAGGTAGGGAAGCATCCTGGAGACCCCAGAGAGCTGAGAGTCCGAAACCCATGATTACACTTGGGCTTCTCTGCCAAGCCTCCTGTCAGTCTTGCTGGTGCAAAACTTACCTCCAGCTCCTCTCCACAACTCAGATATATTCTGTCTAAACTGATGCAGTGCATTACATAACTGGTATGTCTGTCCCTGCTGATTATGGACAATAACGAGTCTTCTAACCCGGAGCGGTTTCAGAAACTGTTCATTCTTTATGAAGATTGCTGGAAAAGTTGCATGTTCCAGGCTCAGCACTATCATGAAACTATTTTCATTGCTCTATCATAACACTGTTCTTGGCTGGCATTATTTTAATACAGTTTTTTCATCTCTTTCTTCAACTACAATTTGATCATCAAGGATGGAATCTTATTTTGTCAGTCTTTTGTCCTCAATCCTTGGCACATAGTAGACTAATGTTGACTGAGTATCAAATGGTTGCTTTTATTCTGTTTATTGACTTAAAAAAACAGGAAGTTTGAAAGATTATTTCTCGAAAAAAATTTTTTTCTAGTATCAGGAATTGAACCCAGGACCTTGCATTTGCCAGGCAGGTGCAGCTTCACTGAGCTGCATCCCCAGCACTGTTTCTCAGAAGGTTATCAATAGATATCTGTCAGTGGCAGATCTCAGAGAATGAGTATTTGAGCAGTTGTGTTATTTAAATTTATATACAAACAGTACACAAATAAGTGTATATCTTGGTGAATTTTCGCAGTGAACACACCTGTGTAACTAGCACCTAGATGAAAATTTAAATGTCACGGACCTTCAGGAGCCTCTTTTTACCTTCCTCTAAGGGTTCATACGATAATGACTCATAGCACTACATCTAGGCTTTGCCTTTCGGTATTTCATGTAAAAGGAACCATACAATCTTTGTTCTTGTATTTGGCGTCTTTGGGTCAGCATTATGTTTGGGAGAGTCATCATTTTCTAACTACAGATTGCTCATTCACTGCAGTACAGCATTCTGTGTGTATAATGTAGCAGAGAACTATTTATGATGTTTCCAATTTTCACCTATGAAGAATATTGCTATGGACATTTGAGCATGTGTTTCTTGGTGAACATGTGTACATATTTCTGTTTGATATATGCCTAAGAGTAGACTTGCTGGGGCCTGGGCTGTACAGGTGTTGGCTGTTAATACCCATCACTTTTTTCAGGGTAGTTATATGAACTTATATTCTCACCATATATGAGCTGCCATTGTCCGTCTCCTCACCAATACTCGGTGTCCTTTTTTATCTTGCTGGAAATGTAGTTAAATTATGTTAAACTTTTAATTTGTATTTTCCTGCTGATTAGCAAGGTTCAGCATATCTTCTTATATTCACTGGCCATTTGGGAAGTGCCTATTCAGATCTTTTGATTACCTTCTAGGTTGTTTTTTTCTGTTTTAGTCTTAGGAGTTCTTTGTATTTTCTACAACACAATCCTTTGTCAGGTGTATGTATGACAAAAACTTTTGTTTTTACTTTCTTTTAATTTTGCAGTATTTTGATGAATAAAAATTTTTCATCTTAATAGTCTAATTGATCATTGTTTTCATTTAATATTAGCCTAGCTGAATTTCAGCTTTTAAATTTTTTAAATTTGTGTATTCTGATGTTCTAGAACAATCATGTATTTTTATAACTGTTGAAAAGATAAAAATGTTTTAAGAAAATAAATAATGTGAAACAGTTTAGCATTCTGCAGTGTCAATTAAAATGTAGTAGACTTGAATATAAAATTATTCCAAAAAAGAATCCAGGAGGCTGGGCATGGTGGCTCATGCCTGTAATCCCAGCGCTTGAGAGACTGAAGCAGGAGGATCATCAGTATGAGTTTGAGGCCAGCCTGAACTGCATAGCAAGACCCTGTCTCAAAACAAAACAAAACAAAACAAAACTACCCTCAAGAAATGCTCAGTGCCTGCCATGCCCACAGATGCCTCTTGAGAAAAGCATTCTTTCTACATAAAGTGCTACCTGCAGAATCAGCTCTTGGCCAGAGCTAATGGGTCAGCATCAGTGCCTTAGCCAGGGGCATATATATGTAGAGTGAAGGTGAGGACAGGGAGACGCCTTGGGGACACTTTAAAACACTTGTTTTAAAGATACATGGTAACAACTGACCCAATCAGACCTTCCTCTTTGTTGCATGTATATGGTAGGGCTAGATGGGCTATGTTCCCTGCCTCCTGGTTCAGGAGAGGAAGTATCTCCCTCCTGTCAATGGCCAGTCCCTCCTCAGACTCTAGCCCTAGTCCCTCTTCCTTACTTGAAGACCTCCCTCATGTAGTTGTGCCCCCTGGACTACACCTCTTCGGCAGCACACAGGTGTATCTTAAATAAAGCTCTGCTACTTGCTGCCTTTCCCCTTTCCTGCCACTCTTGGTTTCTTATCACAGCAAAACTTCCCAGAGTAATTTCCATAGAGTCTCTACTTCCTGATCCTTCAGACTTCCAGCCCAGGATGGCTCCTGCTCATCCAACCTAAAACCTGACTTTTCAAGGTCCAAAAGGACCTCCATTTGTCCCAATCTAATGGATATCTGAGCAGCCTTTAAGAAGAGATGACTCCCCACTCCTTTCCCTCTTTTGATGCTGCCTAGGTTTTCTTTTGCTTCACTGCGCCTTCTCAGACACTTTTGCTGGCTGTTACTCTTCCAAGTAATTTATAAATGTTAAAATGTCTCAGGATTTGGTCTTGAATTCTCTTTTCTCATCTTTCTATAATAGCTCCCTAGGTAATCACCTTCCTGGGCATGGCTCTGGGTTCTGCCTGTACGCTATGCTTCTGCACTCCTTTTTCTGGCCCAGGCCTCTCCTGTGAGTCCTGTGCTGATATATAGTTATTTATGTGACATCTGCCTTTTGAACTCCCACAGCATGGTACCTTCTGGACTAAATTTAGTACCTTCTGGACTAAATTATCATTCCAAGCTTTCTTTCCCCAGCTCTGTTAAGCTCAGTCTTCCTTAAGTCTTGGTCATCTCTTTAAATGTTACCACTATTTATGAAAGCCAGAATTATCAGCATCAATCTCAGATGTTTCCTGTCCTTCACACGCCATCCATCAGCCTAATTCAAGTTACCACCACCACTGCCTGGTCCTAGTCACCATTCTGTATGCTCCTCATCCAGCGCAGTATCTTCCTAACCAGTCTCCCTAGTTCATTATACCTTCCTTTCATCCATTCTCTGCAGTTTTAAAAATCTAAAGACATTCGAGTCTCCAACCTAAAACCCTTCTGTGACTCTCCATTGCACTAAGGATAAAAATCCATGCTCCTTAGTAACACCCACCATAGTTGGCCCTGCCTTCCCCTCTGGCCTCATTTCCTCTGCTGCTCCCTCCATTCTTGTTTTGTTTTGTTTTGTTTTTTTGACAGTGTCTCATTAGTTGGCCCTGCCTTCCCCTCTGGCCTCATTTCCTCTGCTGCTCCCTCCATTCTTGTTTTGTTTTGTTTTGTTTTTTTGAGACAGTGTCTCACTGTGTAGTTGAGACTGACCTGGAACTCACTGTGTAGCCCAGGCTGGTCTCTAACTCACAGCGATCCTCCTGACTCAGCCTCCCAAGTGCTGGGATTACAGGCATGCGCCACCATGCTGGGCTGCTCCCTCCTTCTTAAATATCATGAATACTGGGTCTTTATCCACCTCTTTGCTCCTACATCTGGTTCCTTCCGTTGGCCTACCCATAATTAACTCCCTACTCCTCCTGTATGTCTCAGTTTAAATGCCACTTTCTTGGGCCTTCCTTGAGCATCTAAATCGATTACTTTATTCTTCTATGTCCTGGCATCATCACAGTTATCATTTTTCTGTCCTAGCATCCCTTACAATGTAAAATAATTTCTTCATCATCTCCCTTCCCTTGTAAGCATATATTAGGGTAGAGACTGTTGTCTTCTCTAATACATGAGATGGTACCATTTGGCACCCTAGCAGTATTTTTGTTTGTTTTGCTGCTGGGAACCAAACCTAGAGCCTTGCACATGTTATGCATGTACTCTGTCACTAAGCTACACCACTTAGTGGTGTTTTTTAAAAAAATGAATATGCTTTTGGAATCCCTAACAATTGCACAGATTAAAGAAGAGACTCTATTCCCTCACATTCCTTTGAAGACTAGGGATTCATAACACTAAATGAATCTGGACTTGTCTCATTTTCTTACAGATTCCAAAAGCCAGTTTAGTTGGTACAGACATGAATATAAACCAGAGCCAGTTTGTACATGTCTTCTGTTAAGCATTGCATTAGGTTCTAGTTAATGATTATCTTTTAGATTTGTCATTTGAATCCAGCAAAACATCAGACCTACAGACCAGTGTCTTTTGGCAAGGTTCGTTCGACATGCCTTTGTGGATCCTTACTGCATTGCATGCATCATATGTTTGGTTACAGTCCAGCTATGGAAAATATTTCATATTTTTCTCTGTCTTTAGTTATTCTGCATGTTTACTAAGCTTGTGTTATTACCCAAGCTGATTTATTTTTCCTTTGCAGACCTTCCTAAATCCTCATTATGGAATAAATCTGGTGTCAGCATATATAATCATGGTGGTCATGGGCATCTGGGCATTTTTTGTTGCTGGAGGCAGCTGCCGAAGCCTGAAACTATGTCTGCTCTGCCAAGACAAGGATTTTCTTCTTTACAACCAGCGCTCCAGATAACCTCCAACAATCAGCACCTCCCAAACAACAGGCTGCATCTTTAGAGGAAGCACAACTGTGCCTTTTTCTAAAACAAAAAACAAAAATCTCCTTTCTTTTCTGGTGGAATTTAGAAAAGCAAAACTACATAGGAATTTCATTTACATGGATTTTAAGCAACAGGTCTCTGAAAGGGATGCATCTAGTAGTCGGCATCTTGGTTGCACATGAGAGTCACCTGGGGTTCCAAAAAGAATTCTTTTTCTGGGCTCCTCACTCCATAACTAGCCTGAACATTGGGTAATTTTTGAAAGTTTCAAGGTGATTGCGATGTGGAGCCACTGGAGTAAAAATGGGAACTTTCTGAGAACACTCTTAAGTGGATGAGAGTCTGGTGTTTGGCTCCTAACTCAACTTGTGCTAAGCAGGTAAACGTCTCAATGTCACATCCTAGTTAGCCCTTGTCTTTATATTCTGAGGCCACAGAAGCCTAAAGAGCTGTCACCTCTGTGGACTGTTTCCATGGACTTCACTAGGACCATTTCAGAGAAACATGGTGGGTTGTGCTTCTCAATGCAATAATAAATTACACTGACTTATATGATAATTTAGCCAAAGTAAGATTTGATTCATAAGTTATATTTTCCAAAGTTCTTCCATCTTAGGTTTTGCTTTTTGAGGCGTTACATTATTTTTTTAGTATAAATTCAGTTTATTTTTTGACTTTCTTGGGAAAGTATAAAATCAAGAATTGTTGTGCAAAGTCTTGAGTCTTTCTTCATCTTAAAGCTACAGTGCTTCCCATCTGAGCACTAGGTGCTGGGCTGGGTGAGGTGAAGCCCATTGTTTTACCTGTGAGCAGCTTGTTAGGGAGCTGAGACATGTGCCCTGGTTCAGGCTTCACTCTAAGCATGAGGAAAACACACCAGAGGGTGATGTTCAGACCCTTTTCATTTGCTCCTATGTTGTTGAGTAGCACTTTCACCCGAATGGTATTGCATCATGCTGTCACCTAACCCTTAATAATCTTTAGATCTACTGGTAGTAGGTATATCTGGGTTTTGGTAGTATTCATTCAACATTCCCTTTATAAAAATATTCAAGGTGTTTGTTCAGCTTCTAGAAAATCATTTTTGTTTCCTTTATAAAGAGGATTTGCTAATGAATGAGTTTATTAACTGGAAATTGTTCCCAGGTAATGTCTTTGGGGAGCTGGTAGTGTGAAATTGACATTATCATCTATACATTAAGGTGATACCCATATGTGTAGTAGAACACCAAAAAGAAATAGAGCCAGCAGTGAGTGCTCAGAAATAGCGTGAGAGGTGGATGAGTTTGACAAGACTATGACAGGGAGGAAGGATGGGGATATTTGAAACAGAAGTGCAGCCAGTTTTGAGCTAACCGTGTGTCACTGCAGAGGTCAGAACCTTGCATGTGAACTAGATTTTTATTAATAAAACCTCCTTATGTTTGAAATATTAGGATATCTCAATCCAGAGATTCAAGAGGAGTAGGTCTTTTAACAAAGCTGTAAATAGTCTGATAAGCAGTTGTAATTCCCATAAAGATTACTTCAGCACTAATACCAGCACTTCTACTGGAGCTTGTAGTTTTCCAGCTTTATGCAAGATTTTCCTTGGACTAGAAGAGTCAAGGACATAAAGACTGAACAGAGAAACTTCGTGTGCAGAGTCAAGAGAGATAAGAGGCCCATAGAAGTGGGATTCAGTCTTAGCAGAACATGATATTCTTGGGTGAATAGAGTAAGAAAAACATATAGTTGGTTATTATATTGATTTATAAATCTCTCAAGTAGATACTCTGACAAAATATTTGCCAATCTGTATAGAAAATCTGAAAACTCAGTTACACTTGAACTCTGAGCAAGTTCCCTGTATACTAATAGCTTAACATTAAATAGCTGGCATAGTATATAATCTCATTTAATCAAACCCCAGATGAGAAGGAAATTTTCCTTGGTGAGACTGTTATCTTAGTTCAGGAAATTGTTTAATAATACTAGTTACCTATAGTAAGAGAATGCTGTAACCCTAATTTCTCTTAGAATGTATCACCATAGTTGGCCCAGCCAACTTTGCAAATAACTTGCTTTGCCTTCTGCAGAGAAAGCCTAAAAGGAAGGTATAATTTTCTTTTGTCATTATATTTATATTGAAGTGCTGTGTGTTTTGTTATGTTGTTTTATTTTGTTTTATTGGGGATTTTTTGCATTTGTTATCTGTAGGGAGCTTTTCTCTGAGCCCTAATAGAGAGGATAAGTAGGAGGATAGGTATGTTCTCCTCACTGGATTTTCTCAGTTTGGAAGGAAATGTGGACATAGTTGAAGGTTGACCTTAGAGTTGTGACTGTTGTTGCAGTGCTTGGATATGATGCCGTGTGAATAATAATTGTGTTGCTCTCTAATATAAGATGTATTTATATTTAATTCATTGAATTACTCATCATAACTGGAAATGTCTTGTTACCTCAATCCTGGACTGTCTAACTGACAGTGTGGTGGCAACAGCCTCTTTTAGAGCATATTGATAAAAACATGGCTGAAAGAAAGTAATGATATCTGAAGACTATGTAGAAAATGGCATTTGTTCCCAGTGTTTGTCCTCTTTTCAAGTACATTTCAGTGTGTGCTGAGCATGGCAGATTCTGCACCAGAAGTGCTAGGTGATGTATCCATACAGTGGATGCAACATAAGTAGTTGTGGCAGAAGCTTCTGCCCCTGATACTGTTCCCAGTCACTTCAGTCAGCATGGGCCACCTGCTGGGTTTCAGGGAGCCTGTGGGGGCATCACCGACCAGCTTCCTGAAAAGAGCTCTTTGAGAACTGGCTCTTCATTAGCTAAGTTTCTTCCAGGCCCCGCTATTCTGAACTGCTGCAGGTAGACAAGGTAGATGTCACGCCAGACTTTTTAAAAATGCTTTGCTTATAGCATTTTATTTATAATTCTGATATTTATATTTCTCATTTAATAAGGGGCTTTATCTTAGTAAAGTATAGTGTTTAAGAGAGATGTCTGTATGTAAAACATGCAAAATTGTATATGTTGTGCCATTATGCCCTATATCCTTGCGGTGTCACATATCACATCTAACACACAGTACAATGGGCTTCTTCCAGACCTGTATTTTTCAGTGAGCAATAAAAAGATCGTTTGACACTATTCATTTCCCATGTGTATCCTTCAGTACTTGTTGCGACAATTTTTGTCTCTTTTAAAACTTGCCTGTACATTCTGTTATGACTCACAGCTCAGAGGCATTTTTCAAAGAGAAATTGTTTCCTACTTTAAAATTCATAAAGCCTATTTCATGTCTGTGTGTTCAGAAACAGTTTGGTACAATGAAATTCTTTGAGATTTCTTTGGGGGGGGCGGGATTCCCAGGGTTCGAACTGGAGTCCTTCTGCTTTTGAAGCAGGCGGTGGAACCACTGAGCTAAATCCTTGGCCCTTTTTGAGATTTTTAAACCAAGCAGAGAAAATTCCTCCAAAATCCTAAAACCTCACTTTGAAAAACCTTCTGAGTAATGGTAAAACAGTGAATTTATAAAACATCACAACAGTGACTGGAGATAGAGTCAGCTTACCTTCCAGCCTGTAGAGTCCTTGTGTTTTTCTTCCTCTTTATGAGGAGACCATGCAACTAAGGTCAAGTTTGGCCTTGGCCATGAGACTGGATATGTGCGGACTTGTGATGACCTGTCACTCAAGCCCGTGTGTTGGCAGGTTACTGCAGTTTGAAATGAGGCTGTGCTAGGTTCCTGTTGCTATATTACTGGATGATACCAGTCCAGGGTCTAAAGGCTCTGTGCTTCTCACTTACAAGCCCAAGAAGAGGCACACACACATTCCTCAAGTGTCAGCCAAGATTTATGTAGTTTCATTGTCCCTTCCACATTGAAACTGTAGCTGTCATTTAATTGCTATTCACTTGACATTTAGTTGGCGTGGAGATTGCCCTGTGATCAGCCTCAACATGTAAGAAACCTCCACTTGAAAGAAGTATATATTTTACCTCACTGAAAGTGCAGAACTAAGAACCACTCAGTTGGTTATGGTCCCAGTTTAAGTAGAAGAACCGGGGATTTGACATATTCTAAAGATGACCATAATAAGTATGATCCCCAGGCAGGGGCTATAAGGCTCAATTATCTGTAGTTGGTACTTGTTGCTTAAGGGTGCACCACTGTAAATCCTGCTTTTACTTGGTAGTAAAACTACACGTGCAGAACCAAAGATGGAATTTATAGTGCTTACATTCGGCTTACCATGAGCAGAACACTTAGAAAGATGGAAAAGAACAGGATGGTAGGGATCCTTGTCCTTGAGAAACATAAATAACTAACTTCACAGATTAAAATACCCAAGTATTATAATAGCTTTGCTGTTTGCTGAGACACAGTATCTGACACCAACATCTTAAAAGATGGTTTCAGAGGGTTCAGTTCATGGTCAGCTAGCTCCAAGGTAGAAATAGCAGGGTGGAGGGGCTAGAGGAAAGCTGTCCATCTGGTGGCAGCCAGGAAGCAGAGAAGGAAGGGAGGACAAGAATATACCCTTCCAGGTCGTACTCTCAGTTACCCACTCCCTCTGACCAGGTCCTGAGTCTCAGCACATGAGATTTTTGAAGAATATTTTAGATCTAAACCATAACAAGTATTACTTAAAAGCAACTGTAAAATTAACTGTAAATAATGAATAACAGACCTGCTTGAGTTGTATGAGATGATGCTTCAAATTTTAGGTGTGGATGAAAGCATCTGGGAGATGGATATAGATCAAAAAGAAAAGATGATGCCTGAGAACTGAGCCCTGGGGCACTCCATGTAAGGGCTTGGAGGGGGAAGGAGTGGCCAGTGCAGAATAAAACAACAACAAGGAGTGCAGTGAGCCGGGAGTGAAGGAGCGAAATGCTGTGAATAAGGAGTAAGAAGAAAGAGAATTGATTACTGTGTTGAGACAGAACTTGCTGGTGACCTTGATAAAAGCAATGTGAATGTAGAGATAAGGTGAACACCTAAATGGAGTGGATGGCAGGGAATTGGGAGATAAGCAAATAGAGAGTGTCTTAACTTTGGAGCACAGGTATTGCAGAGGAATGCAGAAATAGCCAGAGGAGGATGTGGGGCAAGGGAGGGTGTCCGTCCCCCCCTCCCCCCTCCCTTTCTTTCTTTCCATGTAGCATGGACTGTAAATGCATGTTTGGGAACGTGTTACGATATGATGGATATGATTCAGTAGGGAAGAATTGGTGCCCGAGAGAGAATAGTTACTAAAGCAGAGTCCTTGAGGAGGGAATAGAGAGGAAAAGTTTAGCACTGAATGCGTACATAGGTAAAAAATGTTCAAAATCAATGAATTTGAGCTTCCATTTAAGAAATTAAAAAACTAAAGCTAAAGTTGGCAGAAAAAGGAAATGATAAAACATAAATCAGAGAAATAGTAAATAGAGAAAATGAAAATAGCTGCTTTTTTGAGAAAATCCGTAACATAAAAGCTGGTCAGATTGATAAGGAAAAAAGAAAGGACTAATGAGAAATGAGAGGAAGAAAAAACGTACTAATAGAAATGAGAAGAAAAATGTTGCTATATGTCCTGTATTATTAAATAAAAGGGACTACTATGTACAATTTAATGCTTAAAACTTACATGAAACAAATTTCTTTAAAAAAAAAAAACAACTTATGCAGTGCATGGTGATGCATACCAACTATTCAGGGGCTGGAATTTAGCTCAGCGGTTCTGCCACCTGCCTCGCATGCACAAGGACCCAAGTTCGATCCCCAGGACCAAAACAAACAAACAAACAACGAATTTGAGAGGCTGAGGATCTCGAGTTGAAAGACAGCCTGGACAACCTAACAAGACTCCAAAAAATTGAAAGGGGCTTGGGATATAGTGCAGAGGTAAAGTACTAGTCTAGCATGCTGCAGGCCTTGGATTAAATCCCCAGTACCACAAACAAAAACCCTGCAACATGCACTCAGAGAATCTGAATACTCCTAAGTCCTTTGACTTTTTTTCTCTGTCCACGTGCTTTGTAATTAATTGAAAGCTGGATGTTGCCTATCACTAAGCTTTCTGTTAAACTGGGTGGGAATTGGGCTGCATCGAATGTTACCACAGCTGTACATGCAGAGGGCTCACGTTCCCGTAGTGGCCTCGTTTGGTCTCGCCTATGGACTCAGGGCTCCCCAAGGTGCACCTTCTCGGAGAAGCTGCATCTTGAAGCATCCTCTACTGCAATCCTCTGTTATGTTCTGGAGTAATGTTGGTGGGGCAGTGAGATGTGGGGGACAGAACATGTTCCATAATCTTAAATCTCAGTTTTCCAGAGAGCTTTCACCCCCAAGCTAAGTCTCTGGTACCTTTCCCCCTGTTCAGATGAGAAAGACTGGAAGAGGCTGGAGAGAGATGTTGTTGCCCCGTGTGGGATGCGGCTCTGGCAAAGTATTTTTCCTTGGCATGTAGCCTTTGTTATGTAGAGCACTCTGATATGTTTGAAAATGATGGCATTTTCTCACTCTGAGGCTAGTGTACCCTGAGACTCTAGCAATTTCTAAAAATTAGTATTTAAGTGTCCCAACTAGTTTATGGCGCCAACACTTCATTTCCAGGTAACCAGTGTCAGCTGTGGCTTACTTTCCTTCTCTACTTCCCCCCTTTTTCTTCCCTCCCT
>NW_022900937.1:15331100-15343522 GCF_012274545.1 Fukomys damarensis
CCTCCCCTCCTCCCTCCCTCCTTCTTTCCCCTTCCCTTCCATTCCGTTCTTCCTTTCTTCCTTCTTCTTCTCCCACCCTCCCCCTCTGTTTTTACGTCTTGTTTTTGAGACAGGGTCTTGCTCAGTCACTAAATTACCCAGGCTGATCTTGAACTTGCAGTCCTCCTGTCTCAGTCTCCCAGAATGCTGCGATTACAGGCCTGTGCCATCTCTTCTGGTTCCTTTCTGTCTGAAGATTTCAGAGTGGTGGCTTGCTCTGAAACTGTAGTGCTCTGATAGTTTCCAAAAAATTATTGACTTTGTTGTAGTTCGTTTTTTCTTGTTCTAAGGATGGAAATGATGACTTCCAAGCTCTTTATGTATTGGAGCTAACCAGAAATGCCCTGTGTCTAATAAAGGCATTAAGCTGGTAGTTTTTATGAAGAAAACTCCCAGGAGACCATACTTGAGAATTCTACCAAACTTTAAAAAAAAAAGAATAATACAAATTCTGTATGAGCTCTTCTAGAAAATGGAAAGAATGACACACTGTCCAGTACCTTCTGTGAGCCAGCATTATCTTGATAACAAAACCAAACAAAAACACTGTAAGAAAAAAAATAGAAACTGCAGACCTAGATGCAAAAATCCCTTACAACGTTTTAGCAAATCTAGTAAATATAAAAATCATAACTTTCATGACCAAGTGGATTCATCTCAGTAATACAGAAATGGTTAAACACACAAATATCAGTCATCTTACCATATTAACAGACTACAGTAAATGATATTAATAGATTCAGAAAAAGCTTTTGACAAAGGTAGTATCTATTCTTAATAACTCAGCAAAATGACTGTAATACAATGAGATTTCTGTAAAAAGAGGTCATCTTTGTGAAGCCTCCAGCTATAAGGTCATGTTTTATGGTGAAAGACAATGTATTCCCCACCAAGATTGCGAACAAGGCCGGTCTCACTACTTTTACTCACCATTGAGCTGGAGGTCCTAGCCAGCACAAAAACACAAAAGAAATAAAAGTCATACAGATGGAAAAGAAGAAATAAAACTGTCCTTGTTTTCTGATGATAGAACCTGTGTAGAAAATTCTAAGCAACTACAAAAGGTCTACTAGAACTAATTAGTGAGTTTTGCGAGGTCGTAAAAAAGATGGATACAAAAGTGAATCACATTTCTGTACATTGGCACAGGCAAATGGAAGTTATATTAGTTGCTTGTCTAGAACTATTTTGCTTCCCAAACTGTCATTAAGGATCATATTTGAAAATTTTAATTTATCACAGATCAGTACTTTTGAAAATATAATAATTATAGAAATGCAGGGCCGGGGATAAAAAAACATGATAAAGCAGATATTACAAACTTAAAATTTTTAGGTTCAGTAGAAAAGTTCATTAAATGCAATTAGGACACATAATTGTAAGAAAAGAATTTAGAAATTTACACGTGTATAGGTGTTTCATCTAGAATTACAACTGTAGGGTTCTGTTGCTCTGTAGCTGATCAAATGCGAATGAAACAAGGATTTTCTACATTAAATACCCATGCTACACTATGAAAGAATAGTATATCAATATTTAAAATTTTTGAGCTGAGGATTTAGCTCAGTAGTTTCGCCACCTCCCTCTCAAAAGCAAGGTGTCCTGAGTTCAATCCCTGGTACCAAAAAGAATTTTTAAAAAAATTTTTTGATAACTTATCAAAGTGAGCTTTTTCTTGTTTACCCAGTAAAGATCAGACTGATAACTGTGCCACTCTTAGAATAAAGCATATATAAATTGTGTCCACACTTAATCAAAATATATCATAAAGATCTGATAGTAGATATGAAAGTTCTAGAACAGGTCCACTTATATAGATATTTAGTACTTAATAAAATTGAAAAAAAATAAAATTGACTTTTTTTTTTTTTTTTGCACTTCTGGGGATTGAGCTCAGGGTCTCCCACTGAGCCACCTCCCTACCCTTTTTTATTTTTCATTTTCAGCTTTGAGACAGGTCTTGTTACCCACACTATTAGGCTTGCGCTTGCCATCCTCCTGCCTTAGCCTCTGAGAAGTAGGGTTACGGGTATGTGCCACTGCTTCTGGTTTAAAATTGACATTTTAAGCCAGGTTTGGTCCCCGCATTCTTGTAATCCCAGTCCTCGGGAGGCTGAGGCAGGAGTATTGCTGCAAGTTCAAGGCTAGCCTTGTCTACATGCTGAGTTTTAGGCCAGCCTAAACTACATAATGAGACGCTGTCTCAAAAAAAGAGAAAAGAAAAATCAAGAGTGGGGAGGGACAGGGATTTAGCTCAGTGGTGCCATGCCTGCCTTGAGAGCGCAAAGTCCTGAATTCCATCCCTGGTACCAGAAAAAAGAAGACATTTTATATCAATGAGGAGAAGATTAGCTCTTTAATAAATAGGCCTGTTTGATTGTATTCGGGAGGAGGGGGAGTTATGTCCTTACCTCACCCTAAAATCTAAACATAAAGATTCAAATGCAGAGAACATAAAAGAATTCCTGGAGGTGACAATCCTCTATAGAATGTGTCATCCACACTCAGACAAGCAAATGGATTCCCCACTGCGATCCCATGTACTGTTTTTTTAAATTAAGGCACAATTTGCAAACAAATGATCTGTGATCATCTGAGGAGTTTTGGCCAGTGTGTGCTTGTGTCACTGTCACCCTGACCATTTCCTTTCCCTTCATGGTTCCTTCCTGCTCATTTCTGGTCAGTGCATGCTGCCTTCCACAGAGGCAACTGCTGTATCACAACTGCTTGTATCACATAGATTAAAACTTTAATTAAAACTTAAATAGAAAATAGAATAACGTAAAATGTACTCTGTTGTGTCTGGCTCCTTTTTTTTTGGAGACAGGGTCTCACTATGTAGTTGAGACTGACCTGGAACTCACTGTGTAGCCTAGGCTGGTCTTGAACTCACAGCAATCCTCCTGCCTCAGCCTCCTGAGTGCTGGGATTACAGGTGTGTGCCACCACGCCTAGCTGTGTCTGGCTCCTTTTACCCAACATAATTTTCTGAGCTTTGTCCATGATTTAATGTTTATCAATAATTTTCAACATTTTATTGCTGAGTAGTATTCTATGTATGGCTATACCACAGTTGGTTTAGCTGTTCTTCTGCTGATGGATGCATAGCATTCTATTCATATAGGTTTATATTGTAGGTAGTGGCTTCTGTTTGTTCTCCTGCATGAGACTGAGTTCATTGGATATAAGGACCCATAGGGCCAGGGATTTAGCTTAGTGGTTCAGCTCCATGCCTTGCAAGTGCAGAGACCTGGGTTCAATCCCCAGTACAAAAAAAAAAAAAAAAAAAAATAGGATATAAGGACCCTTCGCAGATCCTGCTTGAGTTCCCACAACTTAATCTGTGCTTAGTAGACAGTAGTTATTCATTAAATGTTTGCTTTTGAACGAGGAGGTATGAGATAGAAAGTCAGTTGGAAATTACTTTGAATGGTGGTGGAGGGGAGATTAATCCACATTTCTCCCAGGAAAAGGAAGTGATAAGCTCCTGAGCTGTGCTTGTTAGTGGGTACATGGTCCTCCATGGAAAGGATGTACCATAGTCAGGAAAACTTATGGTTGTGTTTTGGGTGGTTGGGAAAGAGAGGCACCAAGATATATAAGACCTGTTGGATATCTACTGTCAGTCCATAAACTGACTAGTCTGTGTCACCTACCTACCTCTCCAGAACAGTCTGCTCCTTCTAGAGAAGGTGGGGTGACTGTGTCATCTCCTGTCCAGTTACAGAACCCCTTGTTGTCCTCACTGCAGGTAATTCAAAGTTAATGTTTGAAATGATGACTTTGACTTACAATACTGAGAGGTCATAGCTAGTCACGTGATTGGAGGTCATGCACCTTCCCTGCTGCTGCCCACAGGGAAAGTCCATGGGGAGGGTTATGAGGGCGGACCAGCAGGAGACAAGATGTCAGGGGACAGGTGAGGATGGTACCGGCTGTTCTTTGGCTATATGTAGGCTTTTGTCTTTGTTTTTTCTTTTTCTTTTTTTACACATTTATTGAGGTATAATTGATAGGAGATAATTGGCACATATTTAAAGTATAAAATGTGAACAGTTTTTACATGTGGGAAAACCTTCACCACAACCCAGATAATGAATATATCCACCACCACAGTCATTTCTCATGTACTTTTATAATCTCTCCACCCCTACTCCACCTCTTCCCCAGGCAGCCACCAATTTGATTTGTCACTATAGTTTAGTTTGCATTTTAAAATACTTTCTTTGTGAAATAAATACATTGATCATATATACATATACTGTATGTGTGTCTGTTTATTCCTTTTCTCCCATCAACAGAGGAAAAGAGAAAGCCCGGTGAATGTATCCCTTGGGAATTGGTTTTGAGTCAAAGGTAACACCCTAGAAGCTAGCCAACTCCTCTACACAATTGTGGTTGGTGATCTTGAGTCAGATATGCGGCACACAGGCCCGGGTTTAATGTTACCAAGCAGATTGGAGGCGGGAGGTGGTTGTTAACTTTCTGAAACTCATTGGCACAATGTATTTAGTGCCTTTAACTTGTGAGTTTTATGAGGTCACTGCATGCAGTGAAGCTTGGTGAATTCTGTTCCATGAAGATGTTTCCATGACATTGGAGCTGTGGAGGGTGGTCCTAGAACCATCACCAACAATCCTGGTGCTGCAGGAACTGTGCCAGCTGGGCTTAGCTAGCAGGGCTCTTGTTTCCCACTTAGAATTTCCCACTTAGAGTCCACACTCTGCCAGTCTCTGGGTTGTTGCATAATGGAGGGAGGGTGCATTGAACAAGAGCACACAAGTGAGAGGGATTACCAAGTTGCTGGTCAACCTACAATCATAATGACATGCTTACTTGGTTGCAGTAATTTTTTATGGTGAATTATTCAGTATGCCAGAATACTTTGACCCTTATTTCTGTTCCAACATTCTATAATGAAGGGCCCAGGTGGAATCAGAAGACCTACTCTACCACATTCCTGACCCCGACTCTTGATCTGTGATAGCCGAATGGAGTTAGAGGACCGTGTGCCCCATGGGGCACTCTCTAGTGTGCATGCCAAGTCCCAGAGTTCACATTTCCTCCTGTGAATGAGCCATGGGACTTCTTTGGACATCTTCAAGGAAAGCCACCAGTAATATGAGGGGACAGATAGAGCTAACAGTACATGCAGCAGGGAGTTCAGACATGCTCAATTTCGCAGCACCTAGCCAGCCCCTTTGGCCTGGCAGAACGTAGAAGCATAGACACACCTTACAGGTGCACAAACCCCAGGGCTCAGAGGGGGTGGCGTGGTGGGGGTGGGGCCAGTTATCACCCAGCCAGGGTCCTGCCACAAGGTCCTTTGTAGATAACCAGGCTGGATGGGGAAGAGGTAGGAGGAGTCCAGGGTCTGCTGCTGGGCTGTTCATCTTGGCTTCATTTTCCTCCTGTCCTCTCATATCCCACCCTGGTGTCCTCTCCACGCTGAGTCCCCAAGTCCCATCCCTCTTCATCAACCTCCCAGGGACCTTTATTTTTGTGTGAAAGTCTTCTAGGCTTCCTTCTCTGGAAAGAAGTCTCGAAAAGGGTTAGCGTCCCACATCTGCCCATCTGCTAAGGTGATCACTGGCCACGAATGGCTGTTGAGCACTTGGACGTAGTTAGTAAAACCGAGACACTGTTTTATTTTAATAAATTTAAATTTAAAAGCTGATGACTGATTTCAGTAATTTGGAAAACTTAAATATGTTTGGAGTAAGTCTGCTTTCTCAACTGTTGATTTTATGAAATCTCAGTAAAAATCAAATATAAGGAAAATTTAGCATCTGAACTGAGATATAAGTTGTAAAATACCCACCAGATGTTAAAAAGTTTATATGAAAAAATTAAATATCTCATTAAAATACTGATTACACATGTTGAAATTACAGAGAATTTACATAAAATATAAAAATTAAAGTTACTGGTTTCTTTTACCCTTTTTTAGGGTGGCCTCTAGAAAGTCTGTTTGGCATATATTTTGTTTCTCTTGGGCTGTACACTTTAGATTGAGTTAGCAGCATTTAGATGAGAGAATGGCTAAACGAAGGAAGACTTGAATTCCTTCTGCAGACCCTAGTGCTTTCCTGACTTCAGCCCGGATGAGTCTTGAGTTCAAGGAGTAGGGAGACAAGCCGTGGAGAGGGGCGATGCCTACTCCCCACTCCAGGAAGCGCCTTCCCTGGCCCCCACACTAGCGGGTGGAGCAACTCAGGGGGACTTTCTCCCACCCCACTTGTCTTCATCTCTGTAAGTGGCCATGGCGCCTGGTAAGATGCCAACCGGAAGAACTGAAGAAACCTCAAGTGCCAGCTGAAGGGACAATCAGAACCTGTAAAGCTTCTCTGCACCAAAGCTCAGCCACGTAGCTGTGTCTGTCACCTCCTAAAGCATACTACTCTTAAACAGTTCACTTCTCTCTGCCCTGGGCTGTTAAAGTAAAAATTAGATACTTCTCTAAATAACTCACATACGCAATGATGGTACCTGCTGCACCCTTCACAGCACTACCTCTTTTAGCAAACCAGGATAGGTTATATGGAGAGTGGTAGCTTGTTTCATAAAAGAATCTAAAGTAACAGCAACCAAAAGAGGCCATCACCTACTGGGCATAGTACTCTTGGGAGTGAGAAGAGGCACAGGACCTGTTCCTTATAGTCACATCCCTTGGTTGGGAACATCTCCCGTTTTCCCATCCATCCTTTTTTGGGGCACCGGGGATTGGACTCAGGACCTTGCACTTGTGAGGCAGGCATAGTGCCCCTGAGCTAAATTCCTGGCCCCCATCCATCCTTTTAAACCTGATCTACCCTTCTTTGGTCCAACTTAGTTAGACCCCACCTCCTCCTTGGCCTTTACCTGACTATTCTGGATTTTCCAGCCCCACTAAGAAGCAGCTGTGTTGTCTTGAGGCTGCACATGTCTTAGATTTGTGGGCCTCCATCCTCAGCTTAGTGGTTATGTCTACCTGTATATTTTATTTTATTTTATTTTATTTTGAGACAGGGTCTCACTGTGTAGTTGAGACTGACCAGGAACTCACCATGTAGCCCAGGCCGGTCTCAAACTCACAGCAATCCTCCTGCCTCAGCCTCCCGAGTGCTGGTATTGCAGACGTGCACCACCACACCCGGCCTACCTGTATATTTTAGTTTGGAGCCAGGTTCTAAGACCTAAATGTAAAGGATGGGATTATTTGTTTTCATTAGCTGTCCCTCACAACAGGGAGCTACAAAGTGCTTTGCAAACAGTACACTTAAACCCCACCTCCAAAAATTCAGATTGACCTGAAAGACATTTTATTTATAATTTCTTCTATTTACAGTACATGTCTTCATTACAATCATTGTTACAATAAGTATGGACATGCTAAACAGACCATCCCCACAGTGGCTTCCAGTCCGAGTCCCCAACCTTCCCAAGAGATGGCCAGGAAAGCCCTCAGGTCCCTGAGGGTGCAGGTATTTAGGCTCTAAATTTTAAGAATTAAGAAGTCAGCACAGCAAATCCTAGAATGCCTTTTAAAGCAACAGATGCAGGTTTTTACCAGATGATACAGAACAAATCCCGTTACTGAGAGGCAAAGGAAACACTAGAGAAGGCAGGGCCGTGTCCCATGGCCCCCGCAGGCTGTGCCTTGTTGTCATTTCCACCTGCCATGTGCCTCTCCAAGGAGGATCCAGTTCCAGGCGGGTGCACTTCCCACACTACAGCCCTGGCTGCCTGCAGTGGTGGTGGTTGGCAGTGGAATGAGAGAGAATTGAAGCAAACTGGAGCTTGGAGTCTGTTGGGATTCGTAGTGTTGATTCTTGAAGCCTTCTTTCTGCTGCCCTGGCTACGTTTCCTCCAGGCCACGGAGACTGAATCATGCTGAGGAGGAGAGGGAGGGAGAAATGCCACTTTTCTTCTCCCTGTGTGTCTTGTTTTTTGCGACCAGCCCTTAGGCCAGTGAAGTGATCTTTCTGTTCTCTCATCCGTGTACACAGCTTTTTGAAAGACAGTCTCACTGCTCTGGAGAGGTTTGCACTAGTTTCTGATTGGCAGTGTTGGGCCAAAGCCGTGGGACCACCTAGTTCATGTTGCTGGCCAGCCATGATGATGGTTGTCCTTGGGAGATGCCACCCAGGCTCACACAATACATCTGCACCCCTGTCAAGCTGCCTATAACCTTCCCTGATGAAACAGGCTACAAAGACATTGGACTTGCCATCATCCAAAATGTGGCAGTAGACAAGAGAATTTTTCAAGTTGGACAGAGTAGAAGAAAACAGATACTATAAAGAAATCTATGGTTCAAGAGGACATTCCGTGCTGTCAAAATGAGATTGAACCAGAGTTCCCTGTAAACTCCAAATAATCAGTGACTTGGAGCTGCCGGTTGAAGCTCCTTCTCAGTCATGGAACTGACTAATCTCAGGGTTCTCACCTCTATTAGAGGAAAATAAACAAAACTAAGTCTTCTCAGAAACTCTTTTTGCAACTTGTGGATGAGGTTTTGGAGACTCTTAGTTAACATTCCATAATTATTGGTCCTTAAATACTGTAACCATGCTGGAAGATAGCTTCCTGCTCTTAATAATATAAAAATGTGTTTTAGCTAAGCCATTATTAGACCTCCTTAAAGTCAGAGGATTAGACAAATAAGTCTTGATTTCAGGCTGGCGGTAGGAATACCACAGCAGTGACAGAAATGACCTTTGGACAAAAGAGACAAAGTCTTTTGCGCAATCATTTTGTTCCTGCCAATTTCTTGTAGTTTCAAAAGAAGGTCTATTACAAACATGTACTAATTTAAAAATGAAATAAAACAAGATAAAAAAGAAAAGCAGATTGGACCATCACAGCTGAGGTCTACTCTAGAAGGGAGAAACCAATTTTTTTTTTGTTGTTGTTGTTACCTGGGATTGAATTTAGGTATTTGCACTTGTGAGGCATGTGGCGGAATCACTGAGGTAAATTCCCAGCCCTCAGTTCATTTTTGAAGGAATAGCCTAGTTAATTGTAAAATCCTTAGAATATGAAACACAGCTGTGGACAGGCTGGTTGGTTGGGCTTTATGTTCAGTGCTTTTCATGTTGTGGCCTAATAGACATCTTGTGATTCCAGTTCTGACTCCAGAGTGAGACTGCTGGACAATATATGTCTTCTAATTGTTGATCTCTCCCTTCTTGGCATCCCTTCTCACCCTTTGTTTTTGTCTCTTTCTTTGCATCTCCACCAAGAAATGGAACTTGAAATTGCCTTTCTTGAAGGTCCAGTCAGGTCTGTGCCCTAGGGGACAGGACTGTGAAAATGGCCCATTATATTATTATAAGGTGTATCTCTTGCTTCATTTTCTTTCTGACAACCTGATCCTTCCTGTGTCAATTCTTTCCTTACATTTTGAGGTCAGATTTGAAGGGTTTGTCAGAGCAAAAGTAAACTCAAAGGAGCTAACTCCTTCCACGAAGAAAGAAACTGTTTCAAAAGCAACACCTAAACAGAGAGTGTACATTCTGGTCGGGAAGCTTGGAGAATAAACAGAATTTCCAGGATATTTGAAAACATACTGGGTAAAATCCTGGTTCGAAATGTGTTCTAACCATGGACAGCCCACATTTAGTGACTCGGTCTGTGACACAGAATCCATACCCCTCAGCCATCTCACACAGGTAGAGCAATCAGCTCAGAGTTCCTGCCTTCTGGTCCAAGAGCTCCTCCCATCCGTGGATCACACTGTGGGTGGCCATGGCACAAGGGGAGAGGGAGGCCAGCAGGCCAAGAGTCTGGAGTATTTGCAGGTTGATCTCCAGAGAACATTTTGAGGAGTTTCACGTGAAGCATTGTGAATAGCAAGGTGCTTCCTTGCATGTCCAGAAATGCCCAGGACCTCAGGGGAGAGTCTCCGTCTCCTTCTTGATGGCTGGTTTATAAATGACTCCCTTGTTTTCACCTTTTGTGCTATTGGAACAATAAGAGGACATAAGTCTTGTTAGTGAAGAGGAGGGAGTGAGCCAGAGAGCAGCCTGAATTGTGGGGTTTTAGAAGTCAGATTCCTCTCTTTGGGACCTTGCCTAGTTCCACTGGTGCTGGGAAGGATTTCCTCTAACCAGAGCTTTAATTAATTAAAACGGAACCTGTTCATTTTGCAACTGTTCTTTAACACCTGACAATAATAGACCTGCATTTTCAAAATGTTTTTATTTTTCATACCAGGAAAAATAATTATGTGTATGAAACTCCAAAAATTACAATAAAACTATAGGCCAAGGGAATTAATAGCTAATGTGAGAGATCAGGTTTTCCCTCATTTGTCTCTCTGGATTCGCAGAAGAAATACCATATATAAAGATCTTAGCAAGATGACTGCCTTGCTGACTGTATTCAGGTACAAACCCCAAATCAAGAAACTTGTCCAATGTCATAGGGATAATTAGCAAGGGCAGCAGGGTCGATACACCTCCAAGCCTGAGCACAGTGAGCTTTCCATGACAGTACCTTGTGTGAAGGAGGCAAGGACACTGGTGTTTGGGGTGTAACACTTCAAGGATAAGTACTGGTGAGACAACAGGGATGCTGCCTTCTGCAGGTTTGCCTTCGCACACAGACTGATCATCAGGGACACATAAGCCACCCATTTCCGCTTGAATCCAAACCGGCTCACCTCTTCTTCCTTCTGAAAAGCCAGATGGACACTGCCACGACAATGCAGATGCCAAGAATACCAGCCAGGGCCACGGACAGGATGATGCCTGGTGAAGAGGCAGCAGCACACGTTACATCCCCCCTCCCATCATATTCCAACCCTCACAGGTGTGCGTGCAGTCACGTCCTAGCTGCATGATTGTCTCCAGAAAGGTACATTTTCCCATCTCTGCTCTCCGATTCTGGCCTTTAGCTTAGCGGGGCTGGCTGTAGTACTTAAGAGCCCATTTAAAAAGTTAAAGTGGTATTCGAGCAGGGGTTCTCAAACTTGTACAAGATTCATCTGAAAAGCTTGTTCAAAAGGTAGGGTTGTTTGTTTGTTTTTCCCAAGCCTCAGAGACTCAGGTTGAATCCGTTTGGTTTTGGGCCTAGGAATCAGCTTTTGATCAGATGACTCCAGCTAATGCTGGTGCATGGGATCCTTGAACCACAGTTTGAGAAACCCTGAGCTATAGAGTCAGAACTTGTTTCACCTTTGCTTTCTGGAGTGAAGACCTACTAGAATGTTTCTGTCCCCAAGTTCTACTGCACTGATAGACAGTTACCTGACCTCCACCCTAGGCTTAGATGCATTTTCAGACAGTGCCCTCCCACCAGGACCAGCAGAAGGTCTCAGACAAGCTGTTTGTACACATGCTATAGAGTGATTAGGTCTTTGATTAGAGTGACATTTGATTGGCAGTTCGTCTTTGCATTAGAGGGTAACACAGATTAAGGAGGAGGCCAGGAGCCAGAGTGACAGCAGAGAGAAGCATAGGGGATGGTCTGAAAGAATCGCAGGCCCAGGTCACACTGAGAATCACAGAGATCACCCAGTTGCAGCATGCACGGCTGGCTAGCCACATACCCATACTCAGTTCTGCGTCGGTAAGGTGTTCCATTATAACGGGGAAGAAAAGATGCGAAATTAGAGTTAAACCGTGCTGAACCTGGCTGTGTGTTGAGAGAAGTTCTACCCTGTGCTTGGCTTATGCAGCCCTTCTGGGCGTGTTCACTTTTGACTCAGATGACTGCCTTATGGCATGGAGGGAGTGCCCACCTAGGAATTCTTATGTGGTCCCTCCTTCCTGTCTCCTTTACCACAGAAGTCTCTTTGCCAGGACAAGACTTGTTACTGACAGTATGGCCAGAGAGATGGCGAGGAAGGGAAGTCATTCAGCATTGTGGGGAGGTTGCTCTCTGCTTCTCTGATGCCTGCCGCCTTCCTCAGAGAGGTCTCTGCCACCAGCCTCCTCCCCAGCCCCCAGCCACTCTGTCATTATGTTACTTCTTTTGTTGCTTGGCCCTGCTGAATGGATACCTCCACCACGCCTGCTTCTCCTCTCTGCTTCATGGAACTAGGAGACGGTGCTTCTCCAAGTGAGTCACTGTTGGGGTTAAATGGAGTGAGTTGGGAGTCCTCGGTGGGACTGAACTAGTATTCCGCTATCTACGAGTTTCCCAGGGTATATCACATGTGAGTCCGTTTTCATGCATGAGCAGAGGAACCCAATTGTGCCATCTCCCTGGCCTTCCCCAGACTGCTTCTTTCAGGTTCTTTTGACTCTTTCCCTTTTTCTCAGTCAGGTCCTCTGTCTAAAGAAAATATCTTCTGGTGGTTTTCTGATCTCAACAGAAAGAAAGTGTGTGTGTGTGTGTGTGTGTGTGTGTGTGTGTGTGTGTGTGTGTGTTTTTGGTGGCGGATTCTCTCTCACACA
>NW_022900937.1:15343628-15355280 GCF_012274545.1 Fukomys damarensis
AGTGTGTGTGTGTGTGTGTGTGTGTGTGTGTGTGTGTGTGTGTGTGTGTATTTGCTGGGGCAGTTGTTCTAACTCATACTGGAAATCAGAGTTGTACAGGTGGTGGCAGCCAAGACTGAAACACAGGAGAGTCTGTGCCTGTAGAGCCCACAGTGGCTTCCAAGCCCCTGGGAGACCCTGGCTAAGTATGAGATGCCAGCAGAGGGCCAGCCTCCTCTTCCAGGGCAGTGGACACTGAGGAACCACATTTGAGGCTGCAGAATGAGGATTTGCTCGCTTCCCTTCTCCTGTCCTGTGGCCAGGATGCAGCCGATTCCCCAGCATCCATTAACTGTATCCCTTCCCTGGTGTCCTTTTGCAATGTCACATCAAACCTGCAGAGCCTCTCTGATCCAGGGCTGGCCCTTGTGTGTCCCAGGTCTTGCTTCCCTAGATGGCCTGGGTTGCTGTGAGGGTAAAAAGAGCAGGCAGGGAGAGAGCTATCCGCAAGGCCAAGGTGGCCTGTTCTCCCTGTTCTTGCCAGCCACTACCTGCAACTCATAGCCTTCCAAGTGGCAGAGAAAGAGATTCCCCACCTAGGCCTGTTCTTGTATCTAGAACTTGAGGACCAGTCTGTGGCTTGGGGAGGTGCTGGGGCCTCGAGTCTTCACCTGAGAAGCTTCACATGTGTGTACAGCTTGTGCACTTTGACCGCCTGGCCTGTGGCCTCTGCAACTTGGTATTTAGGTTTGCAGTTTTTGTTTAAAGGTACCCAGAAACTTGGCCCTTTGGGGTCTCAAACAAACAAAACCTAGCCATGGTTTCTTTTCTAAGTTCTTTGATAAAATACACTTTTGTTCTTTGTTCCTAAAGCTCCAGAAGCGTATAGTTCCAAACCAGTTCTCACCACATAAAGACTATTACTAGCAAGCATGGCCACTTTGCTAAGCTGTCTAAACTGGATGGTATTCCTAAAGTTGACTCTTTCACAGTCACCTCACATATGCGGAGAGCCACACAGGACTCAGGTAGCTGAGCAGACCCAGTCCATGGCTGGGGAGGTGCCTTCATGCCATGGTCTTAGTTTGCTAAACAGTCAGTGGAGACCAACCATCCCAAGGTGGGCCTTTTCTCCAGAGCACAGACCCAGCTTGGTGGCTTCTCCAGAGGGAGAGTGGCTTACCCCTGTTCACTATGGTGTTTTTGACTGAAATAGGCCCGCAAGACTACTTTATAATTCAATCCAGTGCTGTAACCCAAGCACTTTGTTGCTTTGTTGCTGGCCACTTGTCAAGTGTGAAATTGGGTCTCCTTGAAAACAATGAAATGAGACCAAACAGCCATAAGGATGAGGAACCTAGAGCGGAACAGGTGCCTTCAGTACCTGTGATTCAGCAAAAACAAAGCGGCTTGACTGAGCACACAAAGAGCCTACGTCCCTAAGGAAGAGGAAATGCCAGCTAGGGGGTCAGCTAATAGCTCTACCCCGTCATGAAGCCTGGACAGGAAGATGTGGTTGGAACACCACCCCTGCCAGTCTGGCAGCACCACCCATCAGGCAGATGGGCTTCTCTACAGAGATGGAGCAAGCCCACAGGGCTGGGGTCCCAGTAAAGGTAGAGCCAGAGACTCTGCTAACTAAAAGGCAGAGAGGATGCTCAGGAGCACAGGGCAATTCACAGAAGTACAGCTGGGAGAGAGAAGCCAAAGCCCGTTTCACAGAAGACCCTCAGATGGGTGAGGCCCAGTCTCTAGGCTGCTGTAGAGAACAGGCCTCAAAGATGGCCAGAGAAAGTTACAGAGATTAAACAAAAGCTGCTTCTAAATAAAAACTAAGACAGGCAGTTTCCGCTGAAGAATAATGAGACAAGGGCTGGGTATTTGGCTCAGTGGTGCCACACCTGCCTCGCAAGAGCAAGGTCCTGAGTTCCATCCGTGGTACCGGAAAAAGAAAAAGAAAAAGAAAAAGGAAGGAAGGAAGGAAGGAAAGAAGAAAGAAAGAGCAAACAACGAGACAGGAGAAACTGAGACAGACTGCTTCAGAGGCGGCCGCTTCTGTACGACAGCCATTGCAGTGCTAAGAACTCGGCAGAAGGGGCGCTTGAGCTGGCTGGTGGCCAAGACATATGCTGAGCTGCCTGCTGTGCACGGAGAGCTCAGGTTTCAGTCAGGGTGAGCAAAGATAGGAAGGCAGTATAACACAGAGAAGGAGATGACACAGACACAGAAGAACTGGACTGTGCATGCCTCTTCCAGGAAGGTACAGATACCTGGAGGAGGTTGGGAGCTGCTTGCCACAGGGCCTTGCTACCTGTTCTGGCTGGCTCAGCAGCTGCATCTTCCACTGGCATCTGAGTGGCCCGAGGATGCTGGTTAACTGCTTTGAGGTCTCCTGAAGCCTCAAATGTGAACACAGACAAGTCCAGCCCGAGGAGCAAGTACCTCATGCGTACATCTTGGGGTTCCTGGAACAACAGCCTAGTATTTTCTAGCTCTGTTTGCAATTCTACTTGATTATATAACAATCCTTTTCTTTTCAAAGTCTTATTTTAAAGTATCAAAATTTTTGTTGGCAACAGGTTATATGGTGATAACATTTATACATCTATGGGTCTTCAGCAGTCTCTAGTTTTATAAAAAAGACCAAGAGAGTTTAGCTTACCAAGGATTCATTCATTTAAATACATAAAAGCCATTAAGGGATGGTAAAATTCCTGTTACTATGCTCTATTATAAAAGACAGAGTCAAATAACTACAACGCTGGTACTCTTTGCATAATGCTTTGGTAAGAAAGGCAAGGTAGCAAGGGTAGTGCATACACCTGTCATCCCAGCACTTGGGAAGCTGAGTCAAAAGGCTTGCCATGAGTTCAAGGCCAGGCTGAACTACATAGCAAGACCCTATCTCACAAAAATCCAAAAAAACAAAACAGAAAAAAAAAAGTAAGGTGGATGCCCTCAGTAACCAGAGCATGGCTATCTTTGGAGGATACATTTAACTGGGGAGTTTTCCTTATTAACACTATACAGTCCAGTCACATAATTTCTACAAGGAAATTTGCTAAAAAGACCCCCACCAGATTACACATAGGAACTATTTATACAACTGTGATAGGATTGAGGGTTCTGTCTTCCAAATCACAGGACAGCGGGCCCAGAGCAGAAAGGCACACTGCTCTGAGGGGCCTAAGTCCTGGGGCAGCAGGAATGACTCCAGTGACAGACCGTGGTGCTGTGAGCTGCCTTCGGTGGCCCAGGCCAACCGTGCTGAAGGAGTGATGGGTGTGGAAATGGGCCCTCTACCTCTGGCAAGTCGGGACCACGGAAGGTGTGTAACACAGCCAGGCAACTTCCTTCCAGACCTCCAGAACCAGACAGGAAGTTTTGATCTGTAGTTTTTCTTAAACATGTGGGTTGATTTAAACAGAACAACATATGGGTTGATTGAGAACAAAACAAAGTGAAACTTAATAAAACTAAAATTTGACAACTGGCCAGACTCATATATAAGTCATTCTTCAGAGAAGGCACTGGTGAGTTGGTGCGGGAAGCGGGAGACGAGTCAGTTATATTTTCTCAGCAGGCTTATAATGAGCACTAGGCACTGTGCCAGACATGAAAATTATGTCGTTCTTAAGGAGTTTGTACAGTGTGTATAATATTTATTTCCTTCCTGTTTTCAAATTCTGCTAAGAAATATGGTATGCAAAGTACTATAACAGGGATGAATAAGTTGGGTCTGGCTGCAGTGAGGAAACTGTAAGTTGCCTCCAGGGGACCAGGGAGGACTTATGGGGATGTAATTAGAGTTGGATCTTGAAAGAATTTCCCAGGTGGAGGAGGGTGAGATCCACTCCAGAAAAAAGGATCAAGGTGTGCTCTGGAAGGCAGCTGCCCTGGAAGAGAGGCCCTGCAGTTTGGTGGGACAGAGGCCAAGAGGGCAGGGATGGGTGCTGTGAGAGCCCACGAGGGAGGTCAGCGGGGTCCTCAGCAAGGAGCGGATCCAGGCTCCTGCCCAAACCCTTTTCCCACTATCATTCCTGAGCACAGTCTGCTCTGTGCCAGAAGCTTATTAGGAGCAAAGTGGTGCATGGGGAGGTCTTCTGTCCCCACAGTGCACAACCGGGCTGTACTCAGGAAACGGGGGCGGGGTGTTGAGGGAGACGGGGTTCACTGCTTAGCACATCTGGCAACGGCTCCTGACTATTCAGCCCCCTGAACCAGGTTTAGGAATCTGAAGGTTGGACTCCTCTGGTTACTTAGTTGGATGCTTTGGAAGAATCGATGGTACTCTTCTAGCTAATACCTTTTATTTATAAATAAAAACTTAAACACAAGGTCAATATCCACAACGCATATGTTCTAATCGCGAAACATTAATTAGCCATCTTAGCTGTAAGATTTCTTTCTCTCGAGGTTTTCTAAAACTATGCAGGTCCCTGAGGGTCAAGCAGATGCTAACTGTGCTGCTACTCTACAGTCAGGGCTCTGGCCCTGCAGCAGGTGACATGCATTTGCTCTGAGCCGGCCCATTGAAATGTGATTATAGAAACTTGGTGGCCTCCTTCTGTCCCACCTGTTTCTGTTTCCTTGACAAATCCGGAAAAATGCCAGGTAATATTGGTACAGTGTTTATGTTTGATGGGCTCTTGCTATCAGCCATCACTAGAGTTGTTGTCACTGGAGTGGGAGGGGTCAGTTTGAGGCAGCCAAGAATCAGGCCAAAGCCCTAAACCTTGGCCCCTGGGATAGGTTCCTGCTTCTGCAATCTTTTTTTTTTTTTTTTTTGGTACCAGGGATCAAACTCGGGTCCTTGTGCTTACAAGGCAGGTGGCAGAGCCACTGAGCTAAATCCCCGGCCCTGCCATCTTTCTCATTACTTTACTGAGTGCATGTGCTCCTGTGCCATCTGAGGTGGTTTTGCGATGATTCTCCTCCCCAGGCGCCCACTTCAATGACAAACTCAGGTCTTCTTTGGAAGAATAACCTTTCAAGAGCTAAAAAAGTACCTAGCGTGACTGTCACTTTCCCATAAGAGTAGACATTTTAACCAAAGGCAACGAGAAACAACCTACAAGAGAGAAAAACTCCTACAGAAGGGAGGGGGAAAGGAATGATGACAGAATTCTGAAGAAAGTGGCTATTTTCAGAAGCCCCTAGAGCCCAGATACGGGGGTTTGGGTACTCTTGTAAGGGGGGCAGGTTCCTTTTCATGCCATTTCTCTTAGCCTCCCCCATTTTCTATAAAAAGGAAGATGGGAGCTGGGCGTGGTGGCGCACGCCTGTAATCCCAGCACTCGGGAGGCTGAGGCAGGAGGATCGCTGTGAGTTCAGGACCAACCGGGGCTACATAGTGAGTTCCAGGTGAGTCTCAGCTACATAGTTAAAAAAAAAAAAAAAAAAAAAAAAAAAAAAAAAAAAAAGGAAGATGGGGAATGAAGCATCTCTTGGATTTGTTTGTTCTACTTAAGCAACTTCAACTTGGATGCTTCTGGCACAGTCATCCCCAGACTGAAACTTCATGCCATAACAGAATAAAGAAAAGACGAGGCCATGTGACATAGAACTCTGGAGTCCTATGACGCAAGTGAAAAAATCAGTCTTGGGCCTAGGAGAGTCGTTGAACAGCCCTTGAGGCAGTGGATCTCAATCAGGGCACTTTTTTGAGACAGGATCTCACAATGCATGGTTCAGGCTGGTCTGGAACTATAACCCTGGCTGGCCTCCAACTCATAGCGATCATCCTGTCTGATCCTTCTGCCTCAGTCTCTGTAGTGCTACGATTACGGGTGTATGCTACCTCACCCAGCAAGCAGGGGCTACCTTGCCACTTCTCCAGAGTGTGGCAAGGTCTGGAGACGTTGTTGTTGCCACAATGGGGAGATGTTTTTGGCATCTAGTGGGGACAGACCAGGGACACAGCTAATGCTGCAGCACTCAGGACACAGCCAGAATTATCCTGCCTGAAGTTTCGGTAGTACCAGTGTTGTGAAACCCTTCCCTAGGGCAGAAGCTCGGCTGGATTTTAAGCCTCTTAGGACAGAAAGTAGGTTCTGTAATACTTTCTGAGCACTGTCTAGGAAGATAGCAGGGTCAAGTGAAATGACTCTCGGTTGTCTCTATTTGTTAAACCTCACATCTCCACTCCTGCCACTCAGTTTCTCCTAGAGGATTTCTCTTAGGTTACTTTCCTCCCAGCAGAATTCCCTCACTCCACAGCTCTTGTTAACATCCGGAGAAAATCCTGAGTAAACCAGACCCTAATTACAAACATGCCTCAGTGGAAGAGTCTACGAATAATTGAGTCCAAATTGCTCATTGCTTCTGCTGACAAACAGGCTCCTCCGTAAGCCTGAGATGGTGTGTTACAGTCTGAGACCTCCTCCATGCTGAGTTTGGGGCCCTGGTGAATGCTCCCGGGCAGATGAGGTTTGGATCTTCGCATCTGACGGGCTGCCTCCTCCTTCCTCCTGGGGAAGCAACCGTGTTAGCTGCCTGTGTCTTTGGGGAGTAAGAGGGACAGAATTCTGGCCAAGTTTCTATAACCAGCCTCCAGATAAACAGGTTTCCTTGGGCTGCCATGAATTCTTACTGCAAGGAGAAAGCTGAGCCCAGGCTGGGCTCCTAGAAGCAGCATGTGTGGTCAAGCCATGCAGCGAAGGTCAGTGGCAAAGCTGCACTTGGGCTTTGATCTTGATTTCCTAAGCTTCCTCAGTTGCTCTGCAAGCATCCAGCTCTCAGTCTACCCAGCCAGACTTGAATAATTTACTGAAGCACTCTGCTACAAAACCTGCCTTCACTACCCAGTCTACAAGCAACTACTTAGAGGGGAGCCAGTGTAAGAAGATGGCTAATTACTCCCAAAGCCACAGTCCATCATTACAAGTGAGGGGTTACTGTTGGATGTCATAATCAAGTTCCTGCCCGGTTTCTTCTGATCCTCTGTAACTGCCCTCAATCTCTGTCCCTGCAACGTAAAGTTAGGATTGGTAGTTGTTAGTGTCCATTGAAAGTCATAACATATTACACCAAAAGGCCATTCGATCACTTCTTCAAACCTGGCATGTTTTTGGGCCAAGAAGCCAATGCTAAAGAAGGAAATCATTATGTCCACACAGCAAAAGAAAGCAAAATGAGGGCTTGAAATAAGGTCTCCTGGCTTAAGGAGAATATTTATTACCTCGCTCAGGAAGCAGAGCTCAAAACACAGAGCCCTTAAATCACAAGCAGAATTCTACCTGACCCACAAGTCAGAGTCGCTTATCTCCAGGCAGAGTTTTATATTTATACATTTTATTTAAAGTATGGCAGTAGTTTTATTTACCCTGTAAATACTGCATATTTCACTTGGAAGAATGAGACAAGAAAATGCTCTATCCAAAATAAATCACTAAGAAAAGCATCTGGGGCACTTCCTAGAAAACAAAGTGTTAGTTATCTTATAGAGTCTCAATTTTAGGAAGGGCCATTGTTCATGGATTCAGTTTTCAAACTGAGATACTGAGGAAAAGAGGGAAGTGAACTTAACTAGTGCTCTCAGGAGAGAACACAAAAGTTGAGTTCTTAATTCAGTACTGACAGAGCAGGATATAATTCTGACCGTGCTAATGGGTTAACTCTGAAGGGCAGCTTTCTAAATGTTTCTGGCGAGGCCTTGAAATGGTCTTCATTTACACAACTGTACTGAGTGGTGATGGTTGTAATCTCAGTGAGAAAGCAATAACAAAAAAGCACATCTGGTAAGATGAGCGCCACAGATTCTCTGACAAGTGGGTCAGTGGCTTCACCTGGTCCATAAGAGATAGTAAGAGGATGAAATGGGACTTGGAAGGACGTTCTTCTGAACACCCTAGATCCCCAAGGTGAAAGAGGCTAAGAAATCCGGTGAGAAAGTGAACTCCAAGTTTTGAAGAAAGATGAAGGTCCCTTATCTCTTTCCAGAAGTACTGATGGAGGCACTGAGGGAATAAAATGTTAACGTTCTTCTGGGAGATATGCATTTAAAGGGAAGATAGCTTTCCTGCCAGTGGGAATAAACCAAACTATATGCTTCATTCAGTTTGGAACAGATATACATGTGCTTATAAACACCAAGGAGATTAGACAAAAAGACTGTGAATGAGGGTGCCTTCTTGCCTACTGGGCCCTGCTACATTAGACCTTGAGGTGCTGGTAGCCATGACCTTATAAAGGAGCACTGTGGGATGCTGGTGGGGGGTAAATCACCTAAGTAAACCTAGGCGGGTGGCCACAGCCCTTGATGCCAAGAAAGCCTAGGATGAGAAGTCAGAAGTCTAACCTCATGACAAAAGGCCTATCGTGTGTCTTAGGATGATTTCTCAGCAGAAGGCCCCGAGAACATCTCTTCATGGAGACCCCAATAACAAGCCCCATACCACAACTCCTGGTTGTGCCCTGGTTCCTTAGCCAGCCTTCCAAGGGCACCAGTACCAGAGACAGACAGTACGACACAGACATCCTGGCACCCCCACATGCCCCACCCCTGCTACTGCATCCCTCACCTTGTTGGAAGGAGATGTACACCAGCCTCTCATCAAAATTTTGAACTCGCCGGAAGTTGTTGACCATTTCTATGGGGTAAGGGTCGCCCACATCTGTGCAGTACAGAGCTGTCTCTAAAGCCAGCAGCTGAAGGGAAAGGCAGAAACAAACCCCATGGGTGGACTGATACTCCCAGGGGAAGAACACATAGGAGAAGCCCCTGGGGTATCTGGTGTGAGGTAAAAAAAGCAGAGAACACAAAAAACTGTGTCTACACTACCCCTGCCAGTGCCTCACTAACTGGGTGCTGGGCAGTGTTGGGTGCCAGCTCCCAATTAGGCCACGGAATCTTCCCCACAGAGGGAGACAGAGGGCCTCTTAGCCTCTCCCATGAACCTGAACTGGAACCCAGCTAGAGGGCCTAGAGCTTGTTCTGATGGTCAAAGAAGAAATAAAAGGAGAGGGTAAAAGGTTTCCAGGTCATCTGACGGTTGCTTCCTGGCATTTTTGCACACCCACAAAGATTACATAATTGGTTTCCAAGGGAGTTTCTGGGTGAGGATGTTGCTGCTTCCCCACGCATGTCACCTCTGATTCTTCTCATCCTCACTCCTTTCCGCCCACCTGCTGCCACTCTAGGTAGAAGCTCATAGTAACGAGCAGGAGCAGCAGTTCCTTCTGTCCCGAGGTGAGTGTGAGGTGGGCAGCGCGGCCCAGCCACCTCTCCTGGGGGCCCAAGTTTCTTCTTCATGCTTGTACTTATGGAGTGCAAGAATAAACCATGATTTGGAGACTCGGAAAAACCTGACTCTGGGTCTCAGGTTTCTCACTAACCACTGTGATCCCACAAGCTCCTAACCCCACCTCTCATCTGTAGCCTTAGAGATGCTGGCTCAGGGCTTTGCTTCCCACTTACTGCTGTGATTCCAGCACCCTGTTTGGTAAAGGACTCAACCTGATACAGGCTCTGTTCTGCCCCCTAAAGCCAGGGTCTCTTCCCACGGGGGAAGCACAGATCATCCAGCCACTTCCGGTAATCTTAGCAAATTCAGTCGCTCAGCTCTCGTAAGGAACCGTAGAGACACATATTCACTCTCCTAGCATGACTCCGTAGCTCCTCTCTAAGGCTCAGCCTGTGATTTTTAGGCACCACTGATACTTGGAGAGGTTTTGAACAGCTGCCAGTGGAACTCTTAAGCAAGGAAATGTAGTTGTTCATTATGACCCAGTTTGGGGCGGGGCTGAGGTGCTGTGTACTCTGACTTCAGTTGTTGACTGTTACCTGCTCCTGGGAAACTTGCACAGTGTTGCGGAAAACCGTCCAGAGCACGGTGGGGTTGCAAGGTGGGGTGGTCAGGGACCCCCTGTAGCGGTAGTACTCAGCGGGCTTCTGGGGAAGCAGCTCTTCGATGTTGAAGCCTGGGATGAGCACTTGTTGACCTGGAGGGACAGTGGGGGAGGGGGCAAGTCGGTCTCACTCCCTGTGGAAGCCACGCATGTAGCTGAGCACAGAAATGGAGTCTGTCATCACAAACTCTTCTCTTTCTGGGTCATCCATCCGAAACAGTTACAACACAATTCAGCAACCTGCAGCCCTTAGCCTGGTGAACGCTAATAGCGCCCACCCCTTATGTTGTTGTCCTAAGGTGACATGGGCGTGATTACTCCAACAGAGGGAATAAGCATCCAGGGGCCTCTCACCTTTGTACTTCACACGTTGAAGGTGACTGAAGATCTTGTCATAGGATGGATTGAAGGAGCCCCTCTGCAATAGAGATCAGGAGGTTGAGCTGTGACCGAACGCTGCAGGTTGAGCCTGGCCTGGCAGTTGGTGTCAGAAGGACATGGATGGAGGTACATAGCTACTGCCTTACTAGGGTGGTTGTGTGGGTCATGAGGTTGCCAGGAATTAGTGTAATGACCCTGCTCTCTGGCATCAAAGGATACCCTCTTTTCATCATAAGGCATTGAGCTCGGGTGGGGGATTTAGCTCAGTGGTTCCACTGCCTGCCTCGCAAGCGCAAGCACAAGGACCCAAGTTCAATCCCTGGTACCAAATTAAAAAAAAAAATAAAGAAGAAGACATTGAGCTTGAGTCCCAGGGAACAGGGTACAGGGACTAGCATGTCCATCTAACCCAGAACTGTAGGGAGTTCTGAGGTCCCAAAAACCAAGCTAGAGAAAGAAGTGTATTGGGAAATGAGGTATGTGTGGCTTCAATATGGGGGAAGTGAAAGCTGATCAAAAGATACCCCATTTTGGATGGTTAAAGAATTCATCCCAGGGTCTATATACAAGATGGAGCTTGGATACCAGAATTGTAAATTGGTTCAGACATCCAATGCGGCAACCTAATGATCCCTTCTCTCCCAGGGCCTCCGCCATGGGGCAGCTCTGTACTCATGCAACAAGGCCAGAGATTGGGGTTCACTTTTCCGTGTCACAAAAGATCCATTTCTGCTCCCCAGCCCATATGAGAGGGAACCATAAGCGGTGTACCCCTGCTCTGGACAGAGGATATGGCCCACTCAGGAGCATCTTATCACCAGCTAGCACACATGAAACAAAGTGCCAAGCTACAAATTTCATGTACATCCCCTTAAACATCTCTCACCTCAAGGAGAACAGCTAGGACGGCGATGCCTCCTGACTGGTCACTGGCGGCACTGATGTTGGGGTATTGCTCTAAGTTATAATGGACAATGTGCAGCTGCAACAACAGAGTAGGAGAAAAGCAACCTGTCATGGGGCAAGCAACTCAGGAACTTTATGCTTCTGAGGAGGTTTGAATCTAGCTGGAAAGAAAGACTCCATTCCTCCCTTCCCCCAACCGAACCTCCTCTCCTGACCTCCCCAGTGTTTCCTTTTCCCTTGGTCCTTTCCAAAGTGCAGACTTTACCAGGGCTGACAGGGCTACCTTAATCATTGGGTCCCAGAGTCTGATAAGGTGCCTGGGAATACTCTGTATGTCATAGACATGCATGGATGGATGGATGGGTGGGTGATTGGGTGAGTGGATGGATGGATGGGTTGATGGGTGGTTGGGTGTGTGGATGGGTGGATAGGTGGGTGGATGGGTGGGTGGATCAATTGGTGGGTGGGTGGATGGATAGATGGGTGGATAGGTAATGGGTAGGTTTTTATATTAGCCACAAAAAAAAAAAAAAAAAA
>NW_022900937.1:15355382-15360276 GCF_012274545.1 Fukomys damarensis
TATTAGCCAAAAAAAAAAAAAAAAAAAAGCCTGGGAACTTTGGAGTTCTTCCCGCTTTTGATTTTCCTACTTCTTCTGGACCCTGGGGCAAAGTGCTCTCCAGTGGCTGTCACAGCCTCAAGCTTGACCTCTACACTTGATCTGGAAGAACTGGAGGGCTGGGAGATTGGCAGGCAACTTCCAGCTATAACCGAATTGTTATGGACACAGCAAGAGACATAGATGTTTATCCATCATGGGAAGAAAATGACAGCATGGCTCTTGTAAAGGTTTCATCAGACACTTTTATAGAGACCACAAAACAAGAATGTTACTTCGTGACTAGACTCTTATCTTCACAAAATAAAATTCTAAAATAATTTCTTTTCAGAGCACAAATTATTTGACATTATTAAAATGAGGAAAAGAGAAGTTTTTGAGAAATTACAGGCTTAAGAAGTCTTGGAAGCTGGGCATGGTCTTGGGCATGGTGGTGCACCCCTGTAATCCCAGCACTCAGGAGGTGGAGGCGAGAGGATCCCTGTGAGTTCAAGGCCAGCCTGAACTACATAGCAAGACCTTGTTTCAAAAAAAAAACAGTCTAGGCAAATATTAAGACCATTATTGTGACAGACTCTGATAATGTTTAGCATGACCTATGTTTTTTGTTGTTGTTTTGTTTTGTTTTTTGAGACGGGGTCTCAGTGAATATTCCAGACTAGCCTTAAACTCACAAAGTAGCCCAGTCTGGGCTTGAACCTCATGGTGATCCTCCTCCTGCCTCAGCCTCCCAAGTGCTAGGATTACAAGCAAGTGCCACTATGCCTGGCTAGCCTGACTTAACACTAAAAGTGTAGTCACCTAGCCTCCAAAAAAAAATTTTTTTTATTAGTAGATAGCTCCACATATATATCACACCTGTGTGTTTATTGATGTACCCCTGAGATTATGAAACATTGATGTTTTTATCTCTATATTTTCATTCCTTTTTTCCATTTATATGTCTGTAAATAGAATTCAGGCATGTTTTATTGACTACAGTGTAATGCCCCCATTTGAACTTTTAAGTGGCCTTCTCTAATTTTTAAAACTGTACCAAATTATTTCTTCTTTTAAGTGGTCCTGTATTAGAAATTCCTTAGGGGTCCATACTTCTGTTACCCTAAAGGATAGAGCCTGTCACATTGCCCACTGTGTGGCCTAGCATGAATTTGAGACATAGCAGGATTCTATATGGCTAAACTTCTACGGACCTTGTTTCTTTTTACTGATGACCTTTGAGCTTGTGGTCTGTCTGAGCACTCTTCTTAATGTATTAAGATTAATTCAAAAGAAATCTCCTACCGAAGGATTTAAGTCTGTACCCAGTAGAACCACTACTTTCAAAGTCTCCCTAGAGAATCTGCTGCTTAGGGTCACCCTGATGTCTTGCATCAGCATTGATGGTCTGTCTGCATCAGGCTCTTGGTCTGATGATGTGGCTTAATAGCAGAAAATACAGTGAGTAGAATTATTTTTAAATGCCTAAGCCCTACCAACCTACATCCTAACTTCTTTAGTCCTAACAAGGGAAAGAGACGTCTCAACATTGCAATTAGCCAGGAAGAAATTGCAGTTCTTGAGCTTCAGGGAAGCGCCTGCCCTGAAATCTGTGAATCTCCAGTAGCTCCATCCTTTTGGGCCAGGATCATGCCCTCCACACTTGTAACCAGACCTATAATTAGCCTGAGACATTAAGCAGTTCAGCAGTTAAGGAAGGAGGAGAATGGTCATCCCAGTATTTACTGTGCACTCTGCTGGCTGATTGCTAGCATTTATCTCCTTGTATTTATTTCCTTGTAAACATTCAGAACCACATGCTCAGCCCATTGCTGCAGCAGCACCAAAATGGAGCAACTCAATGCCCTTCCCTTCTTACCCTGTCACGTGCTGTGGTACAGGAGAAAATGCTCTGTACCTCCTCTCCTTTCCTTTAGCATTTTGAGTGAGCATCTCAGGTGACATGGCCCAATTCTGTGCCGACATCCCAGAATACCTCAGTGAGTCTCTGCCTGCCATGATGTCCCACACATTATATGCCAGTCATTCCTCGATTTGTGGCCAAAGAGAAGCATAGCCCTGCATCTGTCCTCAGTTCCCAAGCATGACTCATATGCAGGGGGAGAAAAAAAAAGTGGGATGGAAAGACATTTGTAAACAGTATGACATGTGAAGAAAGACTGTGAATTTCGGGGAGCAGTGAGCCCAGTGTGAATCAGCAGGAGATGCATCAGCCAGGCAAGCAGATGAGATCTCTCTCTGCACAGAGAGGATGATGTCTAGAAAAGGATGTACGTACCCCGTACATCCCACTGTGCCATCCAGGGAACTCAGCCTTCCCAGAACTCTCTCTCAACAAAGGAGACAGAGACCAACTCATCATGTGCAGGGAAAGGAAGGGACCAGGAACCCTACCGATGAGCTACAGGGTGGCCAGAGTGGCTGGTGCAGGCTGGATTGTGAAGGCACCAGTGCCCTCACCTCATCCACACACCAGCTAGGTGGAGGGGCTGCTAGGCCACTCACTAGGGGAAGCTGTCCACTTCACCAGACCAGCAGTCCACTCACCTCAGCAGCGAAGTGCTTCCCACTGATGGTGTGCTCAGAACCAAAGGGCTCCTCACTGTCCCCCCAGTGCAGGTGCAGTTGTGTGGCACGGAATCGGTGGGAGCCGAGGCCCTGGATGTGCATGTCTGGGTGCAGGTACAGTCTCACTGTGGGGAGTGCAGGAGATGCATTCAGAGCCCTGCCCAGCATAGTGATGCGAGAGAGCAGTCAGGGGGGCAAACCCTGCCTAGGGTCCGGACGGGGCAAGGCGGCTGCAGTGAAGCGTGGACCTGCAGGTCAAGAAGCTGGCCTCTCACTGAGAGCATCCCTGTCACCCCAGAGCAACTCCAGTGGCACCAACACCTTCATGGATCCCCTTGGAAAGTGATGCTGGATGTACAAATGCTAACTAGGCCCCTGATGGATGTTTCTTTACATATCTGTGTTTCAGACCCCCGAACATGAAGATAGAACCTTCTAAGCTTTAGAATTATATTATAGCAGCAGCCACAATAATTGCTATTTATGAAACATTTACAGTACCCTAGATCCAGACATACTTGATCTGCAGTCTTCACCGTGCTCATAACTATGTCCATTTTCCAGATAAAAGCTCAGGGAGATTAAAATTTGTGCCCAGAGTTTGATGGCCATAGTCAAGCCAAGATTCAAATCCAGGTTTTCCTGATGCTAAAGCCGACTGTCTCCCCTCCCTTCCCTGCAGCGGAACCGCATGGTCCTATAAGTAGCTCAAGATGGCCCAGAACTCCCTCTTGCAATGCAGCCAATGGACCGAGGAGCTCCTCCCCAATTCTGAGAGTTGTGCTTCTTCTGAGATATGCTGCTTTGGCAGAATCACCTCAGCATGCCTTGGAGTCCTCCCCACCACCGACTTGGCCCCTTCTGGGTGCCTCAGACCCTGCCTCACACACATATGGAAAAGGTCAGGCCGGGGAGCCAAGGGAAGCCCAGAATACCCCTCAGGTCTCTCCCTTACCTGAATGGCCATTATTGGTCAGGTTCAGCAGTTCACTGGGAGACACATTGTAACCTTGGAACTCCAGGGGCCCAAGGCTGGCATCATACTGGAGGATGTCACTGTGTAGGTCTATTGGAGACTGCAGCTGGCCCCCACATGATGGGTACTTCTTGGGCCAGCTCTTCTCCCCATTAGGACCTGGAAGGAGAGAGTGAAGCCCAAGATTTAGTCCATTTTCTACAAAAGTGTTTGTTTCCTCACCTTCTAGTTCTATATTCAATACAATTACTCCTTTTCTCTCCTTCTCTCTCTTTTTTTTTTTTTTTTTTTTTTTTTTTTTTTTTTCGGTACCAGGGATGGAACTTGGGTCCTTGCGCTTCTAAGACAGGCACTGTGGAACCACTGAGCTAAATCCCTGGCCCTCTCTTCTTATCTTAATCTCTAGAGGCAAAGTGTTCAAGACTCAAGGGTCCCAGGCTACAGAATCAGGTCCAGCAAATACTTTGGGACCACTTGCCATAAAAACCACTGTGGGGAATGGAGACTATTAACCCTAGAGATCTCTCGTAGCTCATGCCAGAGACCAGAGCCCCCAAATCCTACTTTGTACAAGATACACACCCTCCCTGCATGAAGACTATTGACTTTAGCAATTTATCATCTGCTTATTGAGCACCTAGAATTACCCAGGGATTTCACTGTGTCTTGGAGCCATCAAGTTAATACCACAGGGGCCCTGTTCACTCAAGCAGGCCTTCTAAGGAATCTTCCAGGCTGTACCCAGCTGGAAAACTGGTGTTGGACTGAATGTAGCTCCAGGTAGGTCGTTAAGGCTGGTGGATTTACAGATACGATCTTCCTGAGAGCAAACCCTGGAGGACACTGACTCCATACCCACATCTAGTGTGCAAAACCCAACTTGATAGGGATGCTTGAAAAATGTCAGTTATGGGCCTGGAATCACAGAGCTAAATGTAGGGTTTTCACTCAGGAAGAGTATGACAATACTACAAACTAATTATTACAGTATAATTGACAAACTATCGTGAGGAAGAACAGACTTAAGAACAAAAATCCTCCAGGGCCCAAACTTCTTGCTAACTACCAGACAGTAGCCATTTCTCTGGAAATGAAAATAAACATTCCATGTTTAGATAAACTACCCTACTCCCACAGGGGAAAATCTTTAAAGAATGTAAATCTAGTTAGTTGGGCATGGTGGCGCACACCTATAATCCCAGCACTTGGGAGGCTGAGGCAGGAGGATCACTGTGAGTTCAATACCAGCCTGGGCTAAACAGTGAGTTCCAGGTCAATCTCAACTACATAGTGAGACCCTGTCTCAAAAAA
>NW_022900937.1:15360301-15388956 GCF_012274545.1 Fukomys damarensis
AAAAAAAAAAAAAAAAAAAAAAAAAGTAAATTTATCTTTAAAAGATTATCTCCTGTGCTAATGAAATCATGGCTAAGTTTCTCCTGAAAAGCAAACAACTGGTGTGTTGTCTCTCATTTGGGTTGAACAGTGGTGCCCCGTGGCCTGTACCACAGTTGGAATCAAGCTTTGGCACCCGAGGTCCATTCAGCAGAACAGACCACAAGGTAGGGTGTTAACTAGAATAGGGGGAAGGGGACACTCTTCCAGGAACCTCCCACAGACAATAGCACTGCTTCAGAAAAGCAGGGGAATTCATTCAGAATAGGTAGAATCAGAAATAATACTTGGTGCTCTTGTTCATTTAAAATGCTATGGCAGCGAGGTGTGGTGGTGCACACCTGTAATCTCAGCACCTGGGAGTTTGAGGCCAGCCCTAGGCTACATAGTGAGTCCAAGGCCAGCCTAAACTAAACAGTGAGAGCCTGTCAATAAATAAATAAATAGAAAAATAAAATGCTATAAGCATTTGCTCCCAGACTTAGTTTTTTTGAGGACTGGACACACAGCACAACTCTACTAAATTTTCAGGCTGTCCAACTTTGCATGTACTTTTTTTCCCCTTGTGGTACTGGGGATCGTACTCAGGACCTTGCATTTGTGAGGCAGTGCATGTACCTTTTTGGAAATGTTTGAGCCTGAAGGGATTTCAGAGTCTCCAGTCTGACCTTTCCCTGGACACCAGTTTTCTTTCTTGTGTGTACCACAGTTGCTACTGAGCTATACTCTTTCTACTGTCAGGGTCTTAAAACTCCAGACTCAGGGCAACTCAGCTACACCCACATGGTGACCCAGGGAGAGGCGAGGCTGGAGGAGACCAAAGCAGTCACTGCAGGGCCAAAGTGGAGGAAGACAGTTCCTCAGCCAGAAGCAAAACCCAACTCTAAGGCCAGTAGGGAGCAGAAAGAAGCCACTATGAGACATCACACTAGGCTCGGGAGTCAGGAAGGGACACAGTGTAGGGTGGCAAAACTTTCCAAGTGATGCTGCCAGCCTTTCTATGCTCACAACACTGCTTGGGCCCACAGCCAGGGTGGCAAGAAGCTGCAGTTAAGCATGAATAGAAAACCCAGGACATCAAGAGATGTAGCAACGAGACTTTTATATACGACTGAAAGGGTTAGAAGGGTTTTCTTTTCCCAGAGTGGAAGTCCAAAAGGGTATTTCAGGAATGTTTATACAAGAGCCATTTCCAGAGCTCTAAGCCCAGGTTGTGAATAGGGTCACATGCGTAATAAGATTTAGTAAACATTTTCCCAAAAGAACGGAGAGCTTGAGAAAAGATTTCTAGGAGGAATGTTTCTTTTTAATTGTGTCCCAAATACTATTTGTTGAAAGATAGGACCGATAAGCTTTCTTGAAAGGTAGGGCCAAATTATATATTTGAAAGTAGGAAAGACTAAGGATATTAAAGGCGGCAAAGTCAGTGTTGGCAAAATCCTCAGAAAGAGAAACACCTAAACTGGACCAGGAGAATTCAAAAAACAAGATGCCAGTGCCAGCTGTCTCACCACCTCTGTCAAAAACCTTGAACAGGTCAGGTTCCCTGCAGCCTCTACTGCCTGTGGCATACGTTGGATGGCTGAATACTGTGTTGTGCTCCAGAAGGTCCCTCTGGCTTTCCACCTCTGAGACTTATTAGAATGTCACCCTCTGTGACAGGCGAGTTTGAACAAGTTGAGAGCGTGGCTTATCCAAGGCAACTCGTCCTGTGATGTGGTGCTCTGTAGGAATCAGCCTCAGGAATGAGGGCACAGGGTGGTGGTGCCTGTGGGCTAGTTGGGGAGTAGGCACACATCTACATCCATGTCTTTCTGTTTCATTATTCATCTGGAAGATTTTGTGCATCTGTTTCCTCCCTCTCCTATGCTCTTCTTGGAAGGAGGACTCTGTCTTATTCATCCTGGCCTTTCCTACAGTGCCTGGCACAGAGCAGGCCCTCACATGTGCACTGAGTTGGGTTCTTGCACCTGCTTCCTACTTGCTCTTTTTTAAAGGAAGCAAGCATTCACCTCTAATCCCTCATGTATTGTTTCTCTTCAAAAAAAAAAAAAAGATGGAATTGTTTGCTGAGGTTCAGAATGTACCCATACGGCTTCCTAGTTTACCTGTAGGAGGTGTGGTTCTGTTTGGGACAGAAATCTGCCCTAGAGTCTGGGAGGTGACCTGCCAAACATGCAGCTTTGTAAAGTTCAGTTGTCTCTCCACCAGCACATGATGGCTCCTGTCATCTTCTCACACAACTGGGGACACTGTCACAGCAACCTCCTGTCTTTGTGGCTTGCATGTGAGAGGCAGAGGTGCCGTGGGATAGACACCAGGACAACCAACATCAAGGGTGACATCAGCAGCCCGTGTCTGGCTATGTGTAGCCTGTGGCCACAGCAGGTCCAGCCTTGCTGGCAGCTACACCACTGCAGTATTCCAACCGAGTTTCAGCTTTCACACTCTTGCCAACAGCTCTGCTACCAGAGAACCTGGGTGGGAGCGACTCTTCTCAAAGCAGCTTTGACTTCCAGCTACTCTATACACCTGGCTTTGCCTTGGTTTTAACTTTCTCTCTTCAGTTGGTTGGCTTCTTCCCAAGATTGTGACAAAGGAGATCATGTGTATCTCACAGTTTGGTTTCCCAAATTAGGGCTGGGGATTTAGCTCAGTGATATTGCTGCCTATCTCGCAAGCACAAGGTCCTGAGTTTGATCCCCAGTACCAAAAACAATAAAGTCTATCTCCTTGTATCCAAATGAAATCAAGGCATTATTTCTTTCTAGTTCGGGAATTTTCCTGCTCTAGCCAAAAAGCAGCAAATAGATTTCCTATTTTGAAATGTAACAAGGGATTGACATGGCACAGTTCAAATTGCCTCTTGTGATTTCTAACTAGGAATTACAAGGACTTGCATTATCCGAAGACTAGCATTTGTTTTGTGTGTGTGTGTGTGTGTGTGTGTATGTGTGTGTGTGTGCTAGCATTTGTTTTTAAAATTTCAAACATATAGAGGAATAAAGTGAATTCCTCGTCACCCAGCTTGGAGAATTTACAATTTACAGCCAGTCCTGCTTCCATCTTCACCATCTACGTGGATGACTCTGAAACAAATCCATGTAGATTTCACGTGTACATATTTCAGTATGTGTTTCTAAAACACGACTCGAGGGCCGGGGATTTAGCTCACGAGCGCAAGGACCTGAGTTCGATCCCCAACACCAAAATAAATAAATAAAACATGACTCGAAACAAAACCACAGTTTTGATGCCTTAATATTATTGAACCCAGTCAGCATTTGCATTTTTCCAAATAGGTCATAACTTTTTGATGCTTTCTTTATAGAATTCAGGAATCAATAAGATTCTCATACTGCAAGCAGTCAGTGTGTCAGGGCCCTAGTTACAGGTGGTGCGATCCCTCATCAAACTGTAGCTGGGCCCCATGCCCACAACACTCAGAGTTGCAGAGCCAGGCCAGCTCTTGGCCCTCAGTTGGTCAGGGAGTCCCAGGTTTATATCACCACCACCACCTCCAACCTGGGTGAGGCCTTCGCAGTGTTCCTGCAGGTGACACAGCCTCAGCCTTTCTCAGGTGCCAGGCTCACTCTCCTGCTGTAACCAGATTGATCTGGTGGTGTCCCTGCTTCTGGCTCTGCTCCTTGAAACACTCCTTTCCTCTCCAGCACACCCTGCCCCTCCTCAGCAAGAAAACACAGAACACAGCTGTTTTTCCTGGCCTCAGAAGGCCCCAAACAGTCATGGTCTTTAAAGGCCTGTCCACCCCTCCCCATCTCGTGCCCTGCCAGGCCTGCTTCTCTATCCTTGGAACAGGCTGCGCCATCAACCTTCACAAATGTTCTTATGTTAAAAATCTCCTTAAAATGCTTTCCTTCCTCCATGCCTTTCCAAATCTCATCCATTTTTCAGAGTCTACCCCAGATCCTTCCAGACATATTCCAGTGCCTTCTCTAGGCTGAATTTCTTGGCCAGCCTACCCAGGGTTCTCCCAGTAGCACAGTCAATAGCACATTCATCATTTGTCTGACTCATCTCTGACCGCTGTCTCCCAAACAGCACAGAAACCTGCTCCAGATTAGAGGTCTGTCAACAAGGACACGGGAGACAGAAGTGTGTAACCCTAAGAAGGCAGTGAGGGTGGGGGCATATCAAGCAAGCAGAAGTCAAAATTAATCCTGGGCTGAAGAAGGAGCACCCAGTGAATGTTTGCTGAGTGCTGCAGACCAAACACAGCAGCTTCTCTGGAAATGAAATCCCATATAGTTAAAACAAAACAAAAGAACACTCTGGGGGCCAGGAATTTAGCTCAGTGGTTCTCCTGCCTGCCTCGCAAGTGCAAGGTCCTGAGTTTGATTCCCAGTACCAAACAAACAAACAAACAAACACCACTCTGAAACCCTGGAACTTAGCAGGCTGCAAAGGAGATCAGAAAGAACGATTAGGTCTGGGCTGACAGGTGGTCTAAATGCCTCCCATTCTGAAATGTATGCAGTATATCAATGAGCCTAAAACAGTTGATGTGCATTGTAAAAATGCACAGGTAGCTGGCCATTTTCTTAATATATGTTGTCTGGTTTCACATTTTAATCACAGAAAATTTCAAAACAGGTATAAAAGTGAAGCGTGTAATGTAATGGTGCCGTGTATCCATTTTTTCACGACTAGTCCAGTTTCAGCCCTAACCCTCTCCCTTCATATCCTCTCCTCTGGATTATTTAGAAGAAAATCTATTGATGCTTACATATCACAAAGAAGGAGATATTTCTCACTGCATTCTGTGCAGTCAAGATTAATATAAAATTTAATTAAAATAAATACTGTTTGTGACTTGGACAGGATCTAACAGTTTGAACCGATAATAGTGACAACAGAAATATGCATTATTGTCATCCAATTGTGAAGTTGGCCTCTGGCCCCTTTTTGTTGTTGCTGTTATTGTTTTCTTTATTGTTACGTTTTAGGTATACAGCGCAGTTACATTCATCACTGAGATCTTGTAACTTTACATGACTTATCTTGGCTCTTATTTTTTTCTTGGGGCCTTTCTGGATTGGTGTCTCAGACCTGCCTGCAGCTCCCTGGCATCTCTTCGTGCTCATACTGTCTCAGGTAGAAGCCCTTGGCATCTGTGTGAATGCTTCGAGGCAGGCAGCTGTGTGGGGAGCAGGCAGCAGGGAGGGCATGCCCTTTCAAGCGGGCTGCCGAAACAGTCAGCTCAGGACTTGCCCTAGTGGGTAAAATACAGTGGTAAGGTTGACACATTCTAACAGTCGGCATCTCTTTCCCAACCAGCAGTCAAAACTTCAATACAATAAAAGCTTTGGTTAGTCTCTCAGAAGCAGTGAGTTAGTTTGTTTTGTACAGAGATCTGACCATAGTAAAATTGTACCTTGTCCTGGCGGGTATACGGGAATTTATATGAAAGAGATCCAAGATTGTGTACCAACTTTGAATGCACAGTTAATAAAATATATTTGCAGTAAAAACTTGAGTATTCACATATTGAGTGCTGGGAAAAAAAATATCCGTAAATACTCTCTTTGGAGTGCTATTTCATTGTGAAATTCATTCACTCCTTCAACAAACGTGCCTAACATGTGTCAGCCACCTTGCACCATGGTGAATACAGCGAAGCACTGACCTAGTCTGTTTTGTGGAGCTTGTATCACAGGGGTAGAGACTGGTAATCACAAATGAGCCAATAAGTAAACCGATACACAGCAGGTTCTTGGGACCCACTCCAGACCTGTTGAACCAGATTCTGGGAATGGTGCCCAGCATGTGTCTTTGCACACAGCTGCCAGGGGCTTCTGGTGCTCTGTGCCTGCTCCAGCTGAGGGCTGAGAAGTACCGTACCCGAGGGGTGGTTTGCTTCTTTCGCTTGCGTGTGTCTGACTTCTGCTTCAGAGGCTGGTGCTCTGAAATGCTCAGCAAATGGTCCTTGAACTAAGACCAACAACAAACTACTAACAAGTTAAACAAGTTGCTAAAGTGGTAAAAGCCTTGCCCCGATAATGAAGATCATTTTTTGTCAGTCTGTTTTGCCTCATCCACAAAGGAATGTTTCTGCTCCAGAAAATGCTGTCTGTGGCAGAGCTCTGTGGCAAGCAGCCTGGCTAGACACCTGTTCTCTATTACAAACTGTAAAAATAGGAGGCCCCAGTTCAGGTAAGGACCAGTAACCTCTCTGAATAGAAAGGACTGAAGAGACCATCTATTTAATGCATTGTTAGATGTGTGACATAGTTTAAATATTGCATGGTTTCACTTATATGAGAAACCCAAAGTAAAAATAAAGAGCAAAATAAAAGATAGATAATAGGAAAGAGGGAGGTAGATCACTGGAACCAAGAGATGGAGTGGGTAGGGGTAGAAGGGGAAGGGAATTTAAAAAGAATCAAGATGTGTTGTGTATGTACTAATAAATACAATGCCCTCCAAAAGATGATATTTGGGGTAATTTTATCAACCACTAGGAACATGACTTCCTTTTCTAACCCTGTTTTCACGGCTCAAATCACTTCCTTAACCTTTTTCTTAAAAATTGTGGCAAAATATGTTTAAGATAACTTTTTATCATCTCCACCATACATTACTGGTAGAGACATAAAATGGTTTGGTGGTTCCTCAAAAAGTTAAACATAGAGTTACCATGTGACCCAGCAGGTCTGTTCCTAGATAGACATGCAAAAGAATGTACAGCAGGGAGTCAGACAGCTTGTACACTAATGTTCCTGACAGCATTATTCATACTAACCAGAAGCTGGAAATAACCATGTCCACGAACAGATGAATAGACAAGAAAAATAGGGTGTCGATATACAATGGAGAATTTGCCATAAACAAGATTTTTTTTTTATGACATTCTCATTGGGAATCTGTACCTTTACGTGATGTATCTTGGTTCTTATTTTTTCCCCCATTCCCCTGCCCTCCCATCGACCCTTCCACTCCTCCCTATTTACAAACACTTTATTTTCATTTATTCCTTTTCTAGTATTTCTTTCTTTCCTTTCTTTCCTTTTCCCTACCCCTTCCACCTCCCCTTCCCCTTTGGAACTTTTCTTCCTATTTCACATTATCTATTATACATTTTGATCCTTATTTCCACTTTCAGTTTCTCATACCAGGGAAACTATTCAGTATTTATACATGTGTCCTATTTCACTCAAGAGTCTGGCCTCCATGTGCATCCATTTAGCTATACATGTCTGTAGTTTCTCATTCTTTATGGCCGATTAATACTCATTAAAATTTTTTTTTCTTTTTCATTCTCCAATTGATGAGCAGTGGGGCTGTTTCCAGGCTTTAGCTGTTACAAACTGTGCCACTACAAACATGGGTGAGCATATATCACTGTGGTATGGTTCTTTTAATTCTTATTGGAAGATACCCAGCGGGGGAATAGCTGGGTCAGATGGAACCTCGAATCCTAGCTCTTTGAGGAATCTCCACACTGATTTCCACAGTGGTTGCACCAATCTACACTCCCACCAACAGTGGAGAAGGGTTCCTTTCTCCCCACAACCCTGCCAGCATTTGTTATTGGTTGATTTCTTGATAGCAGCCAATCTTTCTGGAGTGAGGTGGAATCTCAGTGTTGTTTTCATTTGCATCTCTCCAATGACCAGTGACATTGAACATTGTTTCATATGTGAAACATTTGCTATTTCTACTTATTTGTCTGAGAAATGTCTGTTTATTTCAGATGCCCATTTTTAGGTTGGGTCTTTAAATTTGGGAGGTCTGATTTTGTTAAGTTCTTTATATATTCTACATAGTAGACCTCTGCCTAAGGAACAGCTGGTAAAAAATTTTTCCCACATTGTGGGTTGTTTCTTCATTCTGTTGTTGGTTTCTCTTGTGCAGAAGCTTTGTAATAGGATGAGACCCCAGTTGATTCTTTGTGCTAGTTCACATGCAACTGAGGTTTTGTTCATGAAATCTTTCCCTATGCCAATGTCTTCAAGAGTTCTATCTAACCTCTCTTCCAGTCAGTTTAGTGTTTCTGTTTTAATATTTAGATCTTTAATCCACTTGGATTTTAGCTTAGTGCATGGTGAAAGATAGGGGTCTAGTTTTAATCTCTGGCAAATTGAAACCCATTTTTTTTTCCAGCACCGTTTATTAAAGAGGCTGTCTTTCCTCTGGTGAGGGTGTTTGGCTCCTTTGTTAAAAATGTACCAATAAAATTAATGAAATAATTTTTTAGAAAAGAAACCTAAAAATGAGCCTCCTCTAGAAAAATAATAAATATAAACAAAAAATTTGTAAGAGAAATAAAAATGGTCAATGAGCATAAGAAAAAAATTTTACTTAAATCTTTGATCAGAGAAATACAACTTTTCACAATAAAATGTCATTTCCCTCCCCCCAAAAAAGGTGATTTTTTTTTTAATGCACAACATCTTTTCTAAGAATCTAACCCACTATGGTTGAGAAGAGCTGGACTAGGTCTCTATAAATTTGCAGCAGTCAAACGTACAGCAGATTGGTAAACACTCGGAGGTTGAGGAAAGCTCATCGTCCGCCCTGCACCTGCCCTGCACCCTCACATATGCATTGAAGTCTGCTAGGGGCCTTACTGAGATCCCAACTGCTGGGCTCTGCCTGCAGCGTGGGTGACTGAGGCCCTGGGACAGAGCCTGGAGTCTGAGAGGCTGAGGTTCCGTGGATGACACTGCTCTAGAACAGTGCCTCTCCACCGAGCCCCATACACTGCTCTCTCCAGGGCTCCCAACTTCGCTCTGGCCCCCGCCCCTGAGTGGGGAGGTTTACAAAGCTGCCCGGATGATCCTAATGGGTGGCTGGAGCTGAGAAAAGATGGAAAGCCCTCATCTGATTGAAGGCCTCTGTTTAGAGCCAGGGCCAGGAGGCTGCTTCAGTTTTTAGCTATAACATAAAGTATACCAGTGTCGTCACAGTGTTGTGCAGCCGTCACTACTGTCTGGTCCCAGAACATTTCAACACCTGCAGAGGAAGTTCTGAACCCAGTAAGCAGGCACTCCTCCGCCTCTCGCCTTGTGGACCCTGGCAACCCCCCATCTACTTTCTGTCTCTACAAAAGTCTCCTATTCTGGATATTTCATGTAAATAGAATCAAATATGTGGTCTTTTGTGTTGGCTTCTTATACCTGGCACCATGTTTTCAAGGTTTGTCCATGTTGTAGGATGTACCTATACTTCATTCCTTTTAATGGCTGAATAATATGCCATTCTATAGATGTATAATCTGCTTATCCAATCATAGACTTACAGTTTACTTTAAATATCTGAGTCTTAGCCGGGCATGATGGTGCACACCTGTAAACCCAGCACTCGGGAGGCTGAGGCAGGAGGATCACTATGAGTTTGAGGCCAGGTTGGGCTACATAGTAAGTTCAAGGCCAGTCTGAACTACATAGCAAAGAAGGCCAGAAATTTAGCTCAGTGACACTGTGCCTGGTTCGCAAGCACAAGGTCCTGAAGTTTGATCCCTGGTTCTGGAAACAAAGAAAGAAACAAATAAATGAACATCTGACTCTAGTTAAATTGCTATCGGTTCTCTTGTATAAAGTAAGTTTTGGGTGAAATAAAACACTGATGTTTCTCCTGATTGGGTTTTGGAAAATAAGCTGTGGATGGAGCGGGGAAGCAGTTGGCAGGAAAGGAAGATGAGAATACACAGCCTGCTTTTACAGGAGACAAGAGCCGGGGGTCGTCCCAGCTATTACTTGTAACAGGAGGTCTCAGTAGAATGGGAAAACTTCCAATAATCCCGGTAATAAAGGCGTATTCTGTCCAAGGTGATGCACTGATGTCTCCAGCATGGGAAGGAATCAGGTGGGAGAGCGAATGCTGTGGGCAGAGGCCCCTGTGACAAGCTGCTTCCCCACAGCGAGACTGCAAAATGTCACGGGTGCTTCTCATGGTGGGTGCAGCTGTGTGTCCTGCTCCCTGACAAAGAGCTGCTCTTCCCGCCCCCTGCACCGCCTCCCTCCCGCCACCCTTCTCCTCAGCGCTCATCGTGGCTCAGCCGAGAGGCTGTGGGGAAAAGCCGTGGCTTGCCTGATGTGCAGACAGCGGGTCGGGAAATCTGAGATCTACATTGAATACGGACTTTCAGTGTCTGCTTGGGCACGTACCCCTCTTTTGCTCCTGGTTTGGTTTCTCCCGCTCCTTGTGCCCACCATGGTACAAGGGTCGTCCCGTGTGCTCACTTCTGCGCTTCCCGCCCATTCAGACTTTGGTGCTCTGTGGCGCTGGCTTCCACGCCCATGGCCCTCCCAATGCCAGTCAACCTCTCCGGCACCAGCAGGGAGCCCCTGGCTCCACACACTGACGCACTGAGACCTGCCAATTTTATCCTTTTAAAAAGGTATCATTGAAAAAAGTTTTATTTTGAAAAAATATCAGTGTATAGAAAATTGATCAGAATAACACAGTGAATTCTCATGTACTCTTTACCTCATCACCAAAAAATATTTTGCTGTTCTTGGGCTCTCTGTCTCTCTGTCTCTCTCGCCCCCGCCCTTCTCTCTCATTATTTCTAAGCAATTTGAAAATTACAAACAAGATGCCCTGGCATATTTAAATACTTTAACATGCATCTATTAAGAACAAGGACTTTTTTTTTTTTTTGATTTTTAGTATATGTGCTGCCGAAGCGAGCACTTTTTTTGATTTTTGAGACAAGGTCTTACTATGTAGTTGAGACTGACCTGGAACTCACTGTGTAGCCCAGGCTGGTCTCAAACTCACAGCGATCCTCCTGCCTCAGCCTCCCAAGTGCTGGGATTACAGGCGTGCGTCACCACCCCCGGCTACGAGACTTTCAAAAAACATAACTACAATATAATGATCAAAGTCAGAAACTAACAATTAATATAATAAGATTATATACAGTCACTATTCAAATTTCTACACCCAGTCTCAAGTTTTTTCCCAAAGGTTACCTGTTGCTTATAAAGAGGGAAATGGCAATGTCAGAATGGAGAAAGCTGTCGTCTGTCACCAGGTGATCAAAATTATCAGCGGTAGTGGGGAAGGAACAGTGTGTACCTCCTGATGATTGATGCGCGCTGTGAACGCCACCTTGCTTCCCTGGTGTTCATGCCACAGCATGCAGCCTGATTCTCACCCAAAAAACAGAGCAACCTGATCCGAGGGACCCTCTACAGGATCTGTGCGCTATGTGCTTATCAGGTCCACATGCCTCAGCAAGGTCTAAATAGATACACAAATAGATGCAGTCAGATCCCCGGATTGAGTCCTGGATCAGAAAACATCGTCTCAAGGCTAGTGTGAAGTTTGTTTTAAACTTGGCTTCCCTCTCTCCACTCTGGCACAGCTCCTGTTTGAGACCCATAGGTCTGTGTCTGTATCCCTCCTGGGCCCTGTGTTTCCAGGTTCACACTCCAGCCCTCTGCTCTCCACATAAGCACGCACCACAGCCTGACATTTCTTTGCCTAAAGTTCTCAAATGGCTTCTCAACCCTCCAGGATAAAGCTCAACCTCGGTAGTGTAGTACACACGCCTCTAACAATCCCGTTCCCTTCTCCAGGCTTTGCTTTTTCTGATACCATCAGTCAAAAACTGGAGGGTTGAAGGTTTTATCCTCCCCGCGAACTAAAGAGAAAGTCTGCCACCGGTTCGTGGGCACTGGCAGAAGACGCGAGACTTCTGGGTCGGAGACAAAGGAGAGCTCAACCCTGACAGCAGTAGCTAGGGTAACGTGCGCCTCGTTTTCCAGGCTCAGTTGCATGGTGAGGCCTGCACTGGAACCCTGGTCAGCATGATGGCTGGGACAAGCGTAGGAAACCCGTTTTTTTGAAGTGGCGCCTAGCAAGCCCCTGGTGAATACACCGTCTTTACTAGACTGGCAGTGACTAACTCTGCTCCCTGTCTTGAGGGAGATAGCATCTCTTACAAGAATTTAGGAAGAAGTTCTTCTGCTACGTAAATTCCTCTGCTCACAGATGTGCTGAGACATGAAAGATGAGAACTGTTTCCCAGCACCAGCCCTCAAACACCAGTGCTGCCCTGCTAATCCTGTTACTGTGCCATGTGCTCTTTTCCCTGCAGTGGGAAGCCATCTTCATCCCTAAAACACATGCTATTTGTGCACAATACGCGCACACACTCTCCTTGTCTAGATAACTCTTATCTTTCAAGAATTAGATCCTCGGGCAGGCCTTTGCTGACAGCCCCCTTTTTCCCACGCTGAGGTTATTTGTCCTCTCTGTGTTTCAACACCAGGGTGCCTTATCATAGCCCTTGCTTCGCACCATCTTAATACCTGTTTACCTGTCTGCCTCCCCCTCAACCACATCCCACTGAAGGCAAGACTCTGTCTCTGATCCCCTGTGACCGACCCACGAAGAGGATCATTAAGGACCTGTGGGAAGAATAAGTCCATCTGTGAATGGATTATTAACATAAAGCTGCCAATGGTTTCTTCCTTGGCTTGAGGTAGAGTTGGGTGTGAAAATGATGAGTCTGGAAGGCTTGCATGGGGCTTGCAGGTGGGGTTTGGTGGGCATAGGCCTGTCCCGGGGAGGCTGCCCTGTATGTGGTGGGAAACCCTTGAAAATCCTTCTTAGTTACACAGACTCGAGGTGGGCGGCTCCCCAGCATTTCTAGGGAAGGATTGCGCCGGATGTAGAGTCTGGCGCTAGTGTTTGCAACCAAGATGCCTGGTGCGCTAATGATCCAGCGATACAAATCAGACCTAGCTTTAGCAGGTCTGTGCCCTGCAAAGAACACTGGCTTCCTAAGTATGAATTTAAACTGTTGGAGACTCACCTGTGATGTAATTTTAGACTAAGCCAAGTGGTTTTCAGCTGGGGCAATTTTGCCTTTCAGGCGACATATGGCAGTAACTGGAGACAGTTTGGGCACTACAACTAGGGGAATGCTGTTAGCATCCAGCAGCGGAGGCTAGGGATGCTGTGAAACATGCCTCAGAGTACAGGACACCCTCACAAGAAATATCCTGTTCCAAATGTCAGCAGTACAGAGACCCACAAGCCCTGTGAGGCCCCACCAGCCATGCAAACAAGGACCAGATAACATGTACAGAGGAGGTTTTCTTCAAAGAATTGGATGCTCTCCCTGTCAGTCATTTTGAGCTGGAAAGAAGAGAGGGGACCTGGCTTTGAAGAAGAGAACACAGTGGGGGGGGAACTCCAGTCCATGAGGATGGCACCAGGATGGCACTGTCATCTGAGGCATGATGGCACCATGCTATCTGAGGAGGCAGGGTGGAATTGTCGCCCGCAGGGAACACTGACAGATACGCCAGATTTCCCTTTGAAAAAGGTTGTGGTTGCCTTATGTTATCCCACACTCTCAGTTAAATTTGTTAAGCTCCAAGGACTGGTGAGTGTGGGGTCCTCTTTCTTTGATAAAGATACCATTTCATGAGCACTTACTATGTGCTTGGTGGGCATAATTCTTTTATAGAGGTTGGCTAACTTATCCTGCAGAAGATCTTAAGTCAGAATTGAAAGTCCTGCAGTCTCTGTCACTACCCATCTCTGCTGTTGTGGCACAAAAGCAGCCACAGAGAATATGCAAACCAGTAAGTGTAGCTGTGCACCAATGCAATTTTATTTTCAAGAACAGTGGTGGGCTGGACTTGGCCCATGGACCACAGTTACTTCACTCTACATAATAACCCTACCACATAGGTTACGGTGTTCTCATTTAACAGATAACTGGACACAGGGAGATTGAATAACATGCCTAAAGTTGCGATCACTAAACCGCCAGGCTGAGCTGGGTGAGCCCTGAGAGCTCTCGTCTCAGTCTCTCTGCACACTTTGGAGCATCTACAGCCAGACAGTGGGTAGGAGGCGATGAGGTGACCTATAGTAAGACCTGAACAATGGCCTGGAGTTGGAAAGAAGGCAATGGAGGGACTGGCTTTGTAAACATTTCCTTCAACAGGCCCTGGGCAGTCTGGAACTGAGGAACAGAGGAGATCTGATCAAGACCCGATCTTTCTGCATTTCTCCAGGATGGAGTGCGAACTGGAGGCTGACTGACCTTGAACGTGGGCCTGACATTGACCCAAGGCTGACCTAACAGATTTCCTTTGCGCTAGCTAACCTAGAACACTCTTGCTGTTATTTAAAGGTACTCCCTTAGCTTTCCGTTATGATGGATGAGACAACTGGCCTTTTGATGGTTCTTTTCGCGCTTGAAGACCTTCATCCAAGCTAGTTCTAACTACCCACTTTCCAGAGAGGTGGGAAGGCCAGGGGGGAGGTCACACTCATAGCTCTGCTGCCAACCAGCTGTGAGTGCCAGGGCACATTTCTGATTCTGGAGCTTCACTCACAGAGGGAGGTAGCACAGCCATGTCAGAGGGCACCTGCGAGGGGTCAGGGTCACAGCATAGAGCAGGCTTGGCCATGGTGGACCCTTACCCTCCCGCCTCCAGGTCTCTTGGAGCTGAACAGTCTCCATTCTTGTTTTTCTTCCCCTTGGGTCTGGTTCCCAACTTGTAGAGCAAGTCCAGTTCTCCCGTTTACTTCACTAGAAATAAATCTTGGCTTTGCTACAGACACACGTGGTGATGTGGCGTTCCATTTCAGACTGGTTGCTGTTCTGAAATCCTAGCAGCCCAGATCAAGTGCCACCTTCTCTCTGGTGCCTTCTCTGAATCTCAGAGCCCAAAATATGTAGAGAAATAAATTACTCTTTCCTCACTTGTCAACAGCTGCCTCCTAAGCACCTCCCTTATGCTGGGCCCCATGCACCTCCCTGTGCAGCCCTAGGGACAGGGGCACCCACACACTGCCTTGGGCCCCCTCAGAGGCCCTGGAGCATTTAAGCACCAGTTCAAAACTGCCATTGAGGGGAAACCTTTTCCAGCAGCCATCTGACAAGTTCATTAAGTAAGCCCTTGGTATTATCCCAAAAGCTTCCCTCCTTCATGGGGCAGTTATGTAAAAGGATGGTATTCAGTTCCTGCTGTTCTTGGTATTTTTCCCAGAGCATAATAAATTCTCCAGCCGGACATCCTTGCACTCACAGAGATGGGGGGCCTTCCCTATTTCACCCTTGCTGATGCACAAATTACACCCAAAGCTTTATCATGAGTGGCGTCTCACTGGGCGTGGAAGTGCACACCTGTAATCCCAGTACTCTGGGAGGCTAAGGCAGGAGGATTACACGTATGAGCCCGGCCAGAACAATTCAGCAAGACCCTTTCTCAAAAAATAAAGAAAGGGCTGAGGATATTGCCAGTGTGAAGGTCCTGTGTTCAACCCCCAGTGCCATACAACAAACAAAAAAGAACGGAGACTCTTAGGAACTGCCAAGAGGAAGCTTTAAGACTTCACCTAAGCAAAGCTCCGAGCATGACCTGTGAACACGCTGTGTGTAACTCGGAAACCAGATGAGAGGCTCTGAGCTAACTGCAGGGCAGAGGCATGAACACAGCTCACACGTGAACACAGGTGTCCCCTCCCACCAGTCTGCGGCCTGGCTCTGCCCCCTCACACGAGGACCTGGCTCCCTCTGGACCTGCTTCCTGCTGAGCAGGCCGGTCCCACTCATCTGACCTGTGTTCTTGCTCATGGTCTCCTCTCTGGGTTCTCTTTCCAGGGAGTCCTTTCCCCCGCCCAGTCCCCTCATGCCTGCTGCTTTCCATCTTGTCCTAAGACCCACTAAGGGCACTGGTTCAGGTCGTTCCTAGAGAAACCCAAGCTGTGTGCTGCTGACAGTAATAACCACAATTGGATTCCACTGATTTTTTTCCCCAGCAACCACATGGTCTTTGATCCATGTTTGCCATGAGTGTGTTTCAATGAGCTGTATCAAATGTTTATGTCAACAGGTATTAAATCTATTGTGCTTCTTAACCACCAAGGAAAAGCAAGTTAATTGAGCATAATCTGTGTGTTCACTTAAAAAAAAAATCCCTTTATTTCCTCAGTGCCATGACGTGTCATGTAGGGGCAAATGCCTGGCGTGAAATAAGCATTGCTCACTGACTGAGGAAGCACATCCGCTGGGAATCAGGGGACCCAGTTCTGGGTCTGCTCCTGATCTGCTGTCAGGGCCAACTGATGGCTTTGTCTGTAAGTGGGAGTGGGGCTTGGCTCCGGGTCCTCTCCCAGGGCCTCCTGGGCCCTAAAGGCAGTCAGGTGCCCACTGAATACCCTGTGAACCCAGCCAGGACTCTCACTCCCACACAGCCAATCGCAGTGTTGACAGTCTACATTTCTGGCTGAATTATACCAAGTCAGGATCCCCCACCCATCTCCTGTCCCCACCTTGCTGCATGGCCTCCCCTTCCCGACATCCCGCTGGTTTCCCCTCCTTGAGTTTCCCACTCAGTCCATTCTCTGCCCTGCAGCCAGGAGGATACTTCTATGGGGTACCCTTTCATCCCATCTATTTTCTGCTGACAACCCACAGGCTATGGCCCTGGCCCGTCTCCAGGCCCCTTCCTTCCTCATCAAGGTCCTTGGTGATCCCCAGAACATACCAGCCTTCTGGTTGACCACTGCACGTCTTGACTCTTTCTCCCCAGTGCCCTTTCACACCTGCCCTTTGCCTGGCTGGCTCATACGTGTCCTCCAGGATGCAGCTTGGACACTACCTCCTCCAGGAACCATCTCTGCTTCTTTCCCAAAACTCTCAGTGAGGTTTCCCTCTTCAGTACTGTTAGGCCCTGCTCCCCTGCTGTCTCCCCCAGAATCTCAGTCCCATAATGGCAGGGACCAGGCCTTTTCATCAGTTCCCTTGTCCATTTCCTTTGTCCAGTGTTCGGTAGTTAGTATTTGTGGGATGAATATGAACCAATTATCTCAAGTGAATTTAAAGCTGGCATTTACATCTGCGTTCGATTAAAATAGCAAGTGGGAAATTTTTAGCTATTTCATTAATATACTCATTTATTAAAAACAAATAGCCTATTAAAAGCAAAGAATTTTGCTAGTATATTAATTTTTTTAAAACAAACAAATATAGATAAGTATTCAAGTTACAGCTACCAGTTTCCATCTAGGTCCTCTGGTGGCCAAAGCCAAAAAGGGAAACAGTCATTTGCACAGCTGTCTCAGACTTGCTACAGAACATCTTTGTTCTGCCACCTTGAGTGTCACCTTTCCCCCTTTCTCCACATCTCGTGAAGGTCCCAGCAGATGGAGCACCAAGGAGGAGCGGTCTTGCAAAAGCCCAGACCTCATCTGCCGACATCACTCTCCCTGACAGCAAGCCTTTGCTGTGCCAGGTGTCCAGGAAGGAGGGGACCAGGTGCACCTTCAGCCCTGAGTCTGCATGTCCTTATAGTAGCCGGTGAGTCTCCTCCCAGCACCCAGAGGTCACACAGCTCATCTGTTCACATGTTCACGATTGCAAAATCATTCAAAAAGGTAAGGCGAGACAAGTGAACCATTTTATTTACAGTTGTACCAGTTCTGAGTCAACCTTTATAGGCACAAGGAGGTGGCAACTAGTTTTCTTCCTTCCTGGTTGGCATAAATCACGTGCTTGGTGGGTAACTGGAAAGTTGGAGTCCTCAAGGAATATGGTGGTGCCTCAGTTCACAAATGCTTTGTTTACAAACAGTTTGATTCACAAACAGGAGAGTTTGGTAAAAATTTTGTGTTTGTTTGCAAACTCTGCATTGGTTGACAAACCAACTATGGCCATGTTTTCTGAAATCGTAGAACAAATAAAGTTTGTGAACCGAGGTACCACTGTACTTTTGTAAACAAAAACAATAGCACCTGTATCACCTTGTTAGAAATACTTGTATTGTTGACCTAATTCTACCAACAAGCACATTTGAGCTGTGCATTGATTGAAAATTGGTTAAAGTTGTAATGCAAGATCGTTCCTGTTTTCTGTCAGACAGGGTGCACAGCAACCATTATTTTTACATCTTTTTGCCTTTACTGTTTTCACTATTTAATTGTCGAGATTAATCATTCTGTCCGATTTCTGTGTGCTCTTAGCATCCAACTCAGTCCTTCTTAGTATCTGTAGTGTAACTACCATATTTTACAGCTTCTAGATGCCATTGATTTTAAGATCAGTCCCAGTTTTAGAGATGCTAAAATGTGGGAAAGTGCATTTTAGAACCAATAAAATCGGGTCTGTGACAGAGACGGTGCCATCTCTCCCAGGTGGACAACTCAGCTCCTGGAAGCCTGGTTGGGGCTCCCTCTGGCTCTGCAGTGGTTCCTGCATCTGCACTCCAGGGATGACCCATGGAGAAAAGCCCTCTCTGCTCCATTCTCTTCCTCACATAAAAGCAGACTTTTTGGCCCCTGACTGGACCTGTTTTCACACACCTACTTTGCATTCAGCCCTTTGGCTCTAAAGCTTTTCTGTTTGAGTTCGCAGGAAACCACAGGCTCCCGCCCCCCTGAGAGGGCCCTGCATGGGGGTAGACACATGCATAAATGCAGCTGAGAGCCCCAGTAGTCCAGCCCTGACTTTCTCCCCAGGCACAGGCCTCCATTCCTGGACTCTAACCCAGGCTCACCCCCTCAGCCTGGACAGGGAAACAGGATCCCTGCCCGCTTGGGAGCTGGGTCGCTTGGCCAAGGTAGCTATGGTTATGGGACTGACTACCTTTCCCCTCAGTACCTAGATGGCACCAGATTATGTCTGGCTTCACCTTATTCTAGGACACTGCTAAAAAGAATATTTTGGCCCATTGGGCTCTTGGGATAGTTCAGAGCCTTTCTATTTTGTTCGATCCTTTTCTTTCCCAGAAAGGAAATAAGATTTGTTTATTCTAAATATAAAAGAAGTATTGGACCAGGGATTTAGCTCAGTGGTTCCACCACCTGCTTCGAAAGCACAAGGTCCCAAGTTCAATCCCCAGTAGAAAAAAAAAAAAAAAGAAAAGAGTTTAAAAGGAGTGTCTTCAGGCCATAAAAACTCCCAGCTCAGAAAAGTGTGAAGAAACCAAGCCTTTCCTAACAATAATAGAACACTCCATCCTGGGTTCTCCAGGCTTTCCAAGGCATTCCCCCACATATCAGCTAATTTAGGTAGCGCTAGAGTTCTGTGAGGCAAAGGCAAGGAAAATGGCAATTATGGTTATGTTCACCTCTGCCTGTGGATTACCGTGTTTGATCCCTACCACAGCCCGTGAAGGCCAGGTGGTTTTCAAACCTGAGCCCACGCCAGATTCATTGGGAGGGTCCACTTGCAGAACTGCTGGCCAGTAGGTAGGCCTGGGATGGGGCTGGGAAGTGGCATTTCTAACACCACACAAGGAGCCACCAGGGATGCTGATGGTGCTGACCCAGGACTACACTTTGAGACCCCCTGAGGCTGACGCTATTGCTTACATTTTTCAGCAAAGGAACTGAGGCTCAGAGAGGTCAAGTTACTTTCCTTAGACTTTCCAGCCAGAACCCCTTCTAGTGTGACTGGTTGTAAGGTCTCTACACTTCCCACTTCTTCCTTCAGGTTTTCTGCCTCACTCCCCCTTCCCACTTCCCACCCCTCCTCAGCCCACTACACCTGTCTTTGGAATCAATACTCACATCCTTAGCTTTTTACAGTACTTGTCTGGTAAGGCCAACTGTGAACAGTAATGTGCAGGCGTTTTGCCAGCTATAGGCCAAGATTCTCCAGGATACATACAAACCTCATTTCTGCAACTCTGGAAAGATGAGAAATAATTACTAGTGGGCAGACCACACCAAACAGACCCTGGATGTCCCAACTTCAGTTAGAAGTAAGGGAACTGTAGCCTAGATTTAATAAATGATAGGGTGTTAGACTGCTAGCCTCGGGGAAATCCCGGAGGTAGGGATAAGGATTCCTGGGATGAAGAATATGCCTGGCTTTTCCTGTTCTCCAGAGAGTGGTTGGAGCCTCTTATTTATCCTCAGGGAGTGGAGGAGAAGATGTGGTAACATTTGAGAAAGACAAGAGCCCCTATTAATTAAATCAACCTTTTAGTTGCATTTGCTCCCTTTGGCTCTAAGGTGTGCTCTGTATCCTGCAGTCTGGCCTGAGGTCGTTTGGTGCCTTTAACCCTGCTAAAGGGTAGGAACTCGAGTTTACCTTCCAGACCGTTCAGACATATTCCAGTCTAGTTCTCAGTGCCTGGGAAGGGGTTTGAGAGGGTGCCCAGAGCCCCAGGGCAAGTGCATTGGCGGTGACTTCATATTCCAGCCGTCACAGAACAGGAGGCAGGTAGAGGCCAGGAATGGCCCGAGGACCTGCAAGACCTGAAGACACGAACATGAGCTTTGCCCCAGTGGAGGATTTCATCCTGATTTCCAAAGTAAATTATTTAAGGCTGAGAATCCATTGTCTGGGAGAAGAGTGGAGAGGGGCCAGCAGCATGAGGAGTTCTCAGTGCCTGAGTCACACTGAGTCCTGCCCAGAGACATCCAGTCACTGAGATGCTGGGCAGAAGGGCTGTGAGTGGCCTCAGACAGGCCCTGATACCTCCAGGCCAAGCCCCCATCTTATCTTCCCAGAGTTCCCTGGGCCGGAAAGGAGAAGGGTGGCTTTGGGGAGAGGTGAGACTCACCATCCCTGCGGGAGGGGTCCCTGGCATCCATGTTTCCGTGCTGTCTCACTGCCCACGTGGCTTGTCTTACTTGTCCAAGAGCTCCAGTGCTGAGTGGCATTTGTCTGTTTCTGAACTAGCATGCCTGAGAGGAGCATCATACCAACATGAGCCCATTAAGGATGGCGCGTCGTCCCTGTGCTCTTTGGTTGCCCTGTTGTTTCAGACACTGAGTTTTCCTGCTCTCTTCTTGGGGAAAGACTAGAGAAACACTATCAGGGTAAACAGGACTGTCCCAGCCAGGTAGAACTTTCTAAGTTTTATGAAATCTAAAATATATATTAACAAGTACAGGTATCATAAGCCAACCGCTTGCTGAGTTTTCACAAAAGGAACACAGTACCTGCGTCAGGGAACTGATCACATGAGCCATACCCCAAAGCCGCCTTGCAGTCACCCCACTACCACTGCCCAAAGGGCATAGATCCGCCTTAGCATGCTGGAGCTGGCTCAGCTCACATCAATCCCGACTGCAGCCTCACTTCCAGTTCTAAGCTGGTGCAGCTGCCGGGCTCAGCAGTCCCGACTCGGCCCTGGCTTTGGTGGGAAAGCCCAGGTTTCATCACCCTTCCTTTCTTATAACGATGGAGCCTCAGCCCCTCTAAGCCCAGCAGGGGTGCTGCTGGTCTTGCAGCCAGATGGTCCTCCTCTGCCTGGGCTGCCCATGAGGTCCACCTCGCAACTCAGTGCTGGGGGTGAGGGCAGAATTCCCTTTCCAAGTACTCTAAGGTCCCACCAGGGGGAAGCCCTGGGGCAGGATGACTCAGCAGTGTCTACGTGCCTGTTGGAGAAGCTGTGCTCTGCACCCTGGGAAAACCAGCACGTGGCATTTCCTGGGACCTCCCCCATCGAGCACAGCCCCCACTGCCTGGAAACCGCTTCTCCCCAGCCCCTAAGCTGGGTCCTCTTTGTACCTGTGTGACTCCAAGTACCGGTGCCAGCTGCCAGCCTGGGCCTGTCTGCCTCCTGAGCTGTCCTCGCTCTTTCCTCCTCCTCTCATCCCCCGAGGCTGGCTCCCCACTGCGTCTGCCCGGTTTACCAGATTTGCCTTGGCATTGAAACTGTGCACGTCCCTGCATCTTTAAACTCTGCCCTCTGCATCCTCAGCAAAAAGTTGCTCTTACTGTACAGAAGGTAGGCGGCCTAGGCTCCAAAATCTGCATTTTTGGAAGGCAGTCCAGGTGATTCTGATGTCAGGGACCCCAGGCCATACTTTGAGGATCCCTCCTGCAGGTTACTGAGAATCAGAGTATGGCCCAGAATCAAGTCCACCTTCTTTTCACTCATGCCACCCACCCCAACACACAGCCAGGCACACACACGACACACACGGCCTGGCCAGGGGCCCTGTGCCCAACTGTTGCTTCTTCCTTCGTCAGGTCTCAGCCTTCCCTCTTCCTGCCACCCCTGTACACCAGAGGTGAAGACTCAGAACCCGGTTCCTGCAAAGGGCAAACAGCTCCCATTCCCCTCCCACCTTCCCCTCCCACCACTTCTAGGTTACTCTTCCTAAAACAGATTAACTCCCCACCCTGCCCCTCCTGGCCTCCTCTCCTGGCTTCCCCTCAGCTATTGTTTTGGAGCCATTGTTCTCCTGTAAGTGCTCTCCATGTTCTTCCCCCAAATCTGTCCTTGTTTTGTCTTGGCCCCTGCTTATATGATGCCATCGGAAACACCACCCCCTCTACCTCCCACCCCACTCCTGCAGGTCAGGTGAAAGCCCTTTCCTGTAGGACGCAGGACAGCCCTAGCCCTCTCCTCCTCTGAAAAACTAGAGTACAGAATCGCTTTTTTATATCTGCTCTTATTTCTTTGCTTTAAGTTTATTGGTACATTTTAGGCGTACAGTACGATGACATTCATCTGTGGGAATTCGTACCTTTACACGATATATCTCGGTTCTTTTTCTTTGCCCAGTATATCTGCTATTATTACCTGCTGTATTCTGCTTTGAATCATGAAGTTTAGTAATTCCCAGCTGCAGACCACAGTGTGCCTTTTTAATTACCTACCCACTTAGGAAGGTGTGTGGCACATAAAAGGCGCACAAGAGATGTTAATGATAATGGAGCCATGCAGTGCAGGAGCTGAGCGATGGGATCTTGGCCTGGAGGTAGTTGGCAGATGTTTCAGTGAGTTTCTTATGCCTTCTCGGGTGGCAGACACTCCTACAGTAACCTTTGCAAGGAAAGGCCAGCTCTTTCCCTGGGCTGTACTTTCTACGCCCCTGCCTGTCACCACCCCACAGTCACGTGTCATTGTTTCAAATGCTAAATGGGCCAGTGAGGTCAGTGCGACTCTCCTGCTCACCACAGCAGTCTGTCTTTTGTATCTGTAACTGCTCCTGTCCAAACATTATCCACCATCCTGCACTTGCCGGAGGTCCAGGTGCCTGGCTTCCCATTTGTACTCCGGCCAGTGACAACACTGACAATCCACTGGGACAGTGTAGCTAGGCCAACTTCCGCTGCCTGGCTCACAGGCCTGCCAGGGCGGCTGACATGTTCATGATTACTCCCGCAGAAACCCTGGGCATGCTGACATTCCTCTCTCTATCCCCACGAGACCAGCATCTCCCCTCCCCTAAGGGCCTACCCCCACCTCTTCATCCGTGGCTTACAGTTGTAGTAACCAGAATTTAATTGTAATTACACTAACAGCTTAAGATCTAAAGCTGGAGCCAAAGGTTCAGAAAGGAGCCCTTTATTCTTTGTTTATTGTTGGGTAAATGTCCTGCACAGAGGAAAGGCTCTTTCCTGCCCTGGGCCCCTGCAGCCTTGAACTACCTGGAGGGCCAGCAGAAATCCATACAGGAATCTGGAACCTGAACCTTGTGGCCCAGCTCAAGTGCTCAGAGCAGGCTAATCCACTTGGGGAATGCAGCATGCACCCCTTAGAGACTCTTTTATCCTCTCTCAACAATCCCAGCACAGCTTTCTGACCTGCAAAGGCATTCTCCTGAGAGAATGCGGTCTTTGGCTTTCTCATTAAATACTGCCATCTCCAAAAAATACATTTAAAATATCTACTTACCAATATAGCTCCACTTGGATCCTGCAAAGAACAAAACAAAGCAAGTTAGTACAACCGAACTGAAGATGTCAGGGGAGACACTACAAATTTTGGTTTCAAAATAGATGAGATTAAAAGTGAGGTGGATGCCCGGAAGCTAAAACTTCTGAGTCTGAGCCAGACCCTGGCTTCTCAGACACCTGCATGGCTCAGGATGGGGAGTTTACATGGGGCTTATGGCTATAAGAAGGGGCTGCTTGAGTAGACACCTCCTGGACCCCTTAGAGAAGATGGACTTTATTGTCTGAGTAAGTAATAATTTCACATGGCTCAAAAACAAAAAGTAGTCAAAGGGTCCACTCAGAGCACTTCTGCCACCCTCACTCCCTGCTTCCAAGAGACACCTTGGTTCTGTTGGCTATGAATCCTTCCAAGTATGGCCACATGCAGGTGTGTTATCCCTTCTCCTTCTTCCTCACGCACTGACATCTGAGAGCCCTGTTCTGCCTCGCACCCTGGAGAGCAGTGCACACCAGTACACAGAGCACGGATGGCAAAGGGAAAACGCCAGGCTCTAAGAAAGCTGCTGCCCTCATCGGAGTCAGGATCGCTGGGCGGCAGGCATGTGGAGGAACAGTTCCGCCTAGAGACAGTGAAGGTCGCCTACACTCCTATTCCACACCACACAGGCCCTTGTCCCTTCATCAGAAGTGCTCTTGTCGCCCTGCCTGCCCTCACTCTGAGTGGAGACACATCTCCCTGTGGGCCTTAGGGGGCACACCTGAAAAGTGATGCAACTCCTAAGCCCCTCTCCCCTGACATCTCCCAGGGCCTCTCTGGCTGAGAGGCACAGCTAGAAGGGGAAGAAACTCAGAATCTTTTGAAGTCAACTTCACTGGCAAGCAATCTGCTCACTTGTCACAAGGGGCATTTCCTATTCAAGCCAGTGGTGACTTTTAAAAGCTAAGAAAGGATTTTGCTCTTTTTTTTTTTTTAAACTGGTTTACCTCATTTTGTTATGATTGTTGTACTATTTTATTTCTTTGCTTCTGTGTTTTACATTTATTTTCAGTTTTCAAATTTAGCTAGTAGATTTTACCAAAGGATGGCTCCAGAGAACTTTTAAACCAATATCAATCCCTGGAGCGACTGCTGTGAATTCTTTTAAAATTATTGCAAGTTTTCTTCAGATTCTCAAAAACATCCTTACATTGTTCTAGGTTGTCTTAGGGTTCCACGTTCTTTTTTTACAGTATCAGGGATCAAACTCAGGACCTGTACTTACGAGGCACTCCTGGTGCCACTGAGATAAATCCCCAGCTCAGGTTTAGCATTCTTTATGGGCATCCCACTCTGGGAGAGAATTTCATTCTCTGTCATATATCTATAGCCCATCCCCTCCTTTTATAGGTGAAGAAATCAAAGTCCACTAATGTGAAGTGACTTGCCCAGGGTCACACGTGCAGAGAGCTTCAGCACATTTACCATTGGTTCCCACAAGCCTTTGAGTCTATGTTTAATCTTTGCAGTAGAGGCAGTGGAGTGTAAACCCTTTAGAGTACTTGATGATGATATACCTCCTTTTCCCTATAAAAATGGCCACAAACTTAGACACACAAAACTTCATGTATCACAAACCTCAGACACGCCCCCCGCCAGAAACCTGCCGCAGACCCCACAGGAGTTACCTCTCCTGAAGCAGCAATTGAATAAAAACATTCTGAACCAGGCAGAAACAAAACTTTTATGTGACCACCAAGTTTACTACTAGCGCTTTTACTGAAACAATACTGAAAAGAAAAGAAAACACTGCCTGGAAACCAAGCTACAGAAGACAGCAAACATCTTTTCTGGACATTCTCCCTCACTGTTTCAGTTAAAGGTTTCTTACTGAAATACAGTCATGGATTTCAGAGACCTGGGAAGCCCAGTTATTGCTGCTCCGCCAGGCAGAGCCTCAGAGGCCCAGGATATAAAATCCCCCCAGTGAGAGGGAAATTCATCTTCACTTATCCCTCAGGGAGACCCTCAGGCCACTAGAACACACACCTGCTGCACCTCAGCCATCCCAGCTTGGCCTGGAGGTGACAGTGTCCCTGCCCTAGATAATACCTAGCCTCAGTATGTTCAGCGGCCGTGTTCCCCAAAGCCCTCCAAAGCCTGCAAAGCTGAGGTCCCCCCAGACTTGCGGCTCTTGTCCTCAGATGAGGCGCCAGCATAACACTTTGGAAAGCTCATGGATGAATGCTATAGAGGGCACCTGTGGGACATGAGGGTACCTCAGGGGGTGACACAGGACCAAAGACTTAAAAAGCAGCAGCATTCCCTATCCTCCTTTCTGAGCAAGGCTTTGTGGTCCTTACGACATGGTTCTTTGGGTATAAATGGAGTGACAGGCAGGGCTTAGGGGCTATAAGGTTGGAAGAAGCAGCACTGTAAAAAGGTGAGAATGGTGAGTCTCGCTTGAGGATTAGGGTCCACCCTGATTTCTTGTGGATTCAGTCTAACCTCAGGAAGACAGGCTAGCAGTGTGCACGTGCTCGCTGGCAGCCCACTCAGATGTGGATTTGCCTAACGAGGCAATCGCACCTCCTGGCTCCCCACCCCTAGCTTCAGGGACAGGAGTGGTAACAAGATGAATGAACCCCACCAGGCAGGCCTTGACGAGACTTCAGTGCTTTCCTGAGGGAGCACTCCCTTCCCAAGGGAGAATCTTCCCTTCCCAAAAAAGGTCATCTGTTCCTTCTGGAAGAGGTGTCTCGATGCCTGTTTGAACCTGCAAACCCAACTAGCACTGAGAACAGAGGTGCCCTGGAGGGATCCCATCAGGGAATGGTATTTATCAAGATACAAGCCTGTTCAGGGCCCTGCCTGCTTCCTGTCTTGGGTTCTAGAACCTTCTAGAGTAACAGTCACCTGGGCAGCACCACACTGCAGAGCCAGAAGTCACTGAAATGCCCATTTACCACAGCAACCAGGGGTTTTTCTCAGAAGACCCTTGGCATCACCGTATCATGCTCCTCCCTCCCTTGACTCCAGGTTTTTTGCTTGGACAGTCACCAGTGCCAACCACAGCAAATCTCACAGTCCAGGCAGAGGGCAGAGCACACTTGGACTCCATTACTCAGCAAGTCCCTCCACTCCAACCTTGGGTTAATACTGACACTCTATACACCTCAGTGATTTTTGCTTTGACCTTGTCCCCTGTGGTATTCATAAAGCCAAGAATAAATAATAAATAACAAAATAAAACTTTGCTGGTCATGGTGGTGCACACCTATAGTCCTAGCAGTTGGGAGGCTGAGGAAGGAGGATTGTGAGTTAGAGGCCTTGTCTCAAAGAAGCAAAATACAAAAAATTCAAAGGAATGAGAGAGTAGCTGAGTGGTAGAGTGCTGCCTAGCACATGCAAGGCCCTGGGTTCACCCTCCAGTACAGGGGGGAAAAACTGTTTGTAGAACCTAGGTATTAGTAGGCTGGCTGCTCTGTGTGGAGTGAAAGGGTTTTTACTGCAAGTTTCCCTTCCCTCAACTTGGAGAATGGAGAAGAAGGGAGCTGGGAGGAAAAGGAGGCGAGGAAGACAACGGGTTCAGCTGTCCCAGAGTGAGGGGAACAGTAAGCTTTCGGGAAAGAAAACCAATGAATGGCCTTTCTCTCGTCCTAGAGCAGCTCTGGACTAAACAGGAGATTTCCAGTGCACTTCTGTCTCAACTCCACTCTCACCAGAGAGGAGCAGATGCTGAAGCTTGCAGTATTAAAACTTAATTTTAGGGCTGGAGATTTAGCTCAGTGGTTCTGCCACCTGCTTTGCAAGTGCAATGTCCCGAGTTCGATCTCCAGACCAAATAAATAAATGAAAAATAAAAATTTTCACTTTTATGTGAGTCCTTTCTCCCTGACCACATGAGGGAGGTGATATTAAGCAGATCGTGGCCACCAGTAGATCAGAATCAAGAGCGGCCCACAGCTTATTCGGTCCCAGCTCTGCTCCTCTCCTCAGGGGCACAGTGACCTCCGGAACAGAAAGAGGTTTTGATGCTGCTGAGCTGGACCAACTTCCCACCTCCACTGCCATTCAGGAGGAGTCAGTTTTCAGCCATGACAGCCCCTCCGCCACTCCACAGATGTTGCAGCTCCACCTGGGCGCAGGAACTGCGGACCACGAGTGTGTCCACAACTCTGGGCAGACCGTCCAGGGGAGAAGCTTCCACCAGCACCCAGGACACGTTCACACCAGTCACGTTCTCTTTCCCGCGGAAGTGCCCACCCAGCAGAGGGAAACGCAGGCAAAAGCTTGGCCTCCTCCTTCCCGAAGATTAACCCTAACCCGGCCTTGGATGTGAGCCCACGGTTCCGCTCTCACTCCCCACCTAGGCTGCCCCCGACTCCAGCACCCTCGGCCCCAGCCGAGCTTAAGCTGCCTAATTACCGTCAGAAATAAGGTGTACGTGCGTGTGTGCCTGCACACACATGCACCTTCAGGACAGTCGAGTCCTCCGGCAGAAAAGCAGTGATTAAAGATGGGATACATTATCCTTTGACATGGAGGTAAAACTGGACGGCGAACAGTTTCTCCCCCAGAAACACCTCCGTGAGCGTTCTGCAGCGGGCTACTGCAGACCCTTCCCGGTCAGAGGTTAACTCCTCGGTTTTCAAACTCCCGGACCACGTCTCCAGCGGGAGCCGAGGGCGCTCAGCAAGCAGGCGAACAACTTTCACACCAACAACTGTGAGCCAAGCACCACTAGAAAGACAACGCACTTCCCGCTGCATCCAGCGGCAGCAGTTCGTGCACTGCAGAGGAAAACCAGGCATCCTTTCTTTAAAACTTGCTTTCCGATAACCGCCTTCCCTACGGCCCCGCCGCGATTTTACTTAATCCTGCAGAGCCTCGCGGGGAATCCTCCCGCCCGGTGCGGCTGAGCGCTCAGACTGCTAGGACAGCGGGCAGGAACTTTACCGTTCAGAGGGGCCGGGCTGGAAGGCTGCGCCAGCGGGATCAGCAGCAGGAGGACGGCGGCGCGCGGGCTGCAGCGGGGCATCTTCCACGCTCCCG